>NC_141163.1:101645965-101953469 GCF_053477565.2 Lygodium microphyllum | reverse complement strand
ACAATCACCCTTAGTACCCCCTCAAGCAATACGAATCCCAATGGCCACATTGGCTCTACCCTCTTTAGGGTATCTGTTGCCTATCTTTAGTGGAAATTCAAATGAAGATGTAGAATTACATATCAAAGACTTCCAAAAACTATTGTTTAACTGTCAAGTAATTGAGAAAGCACATCATTTGATGTTTTTCAACATGAGTTTGAAAGGAAATGTAGCCCAATGGTACTATTGACTTGTGGCACATTTGATTGCCACTATGCAAGTATTCTACACTACGTTCCATAGAGAGTTCTCTCTTGAATTTTTAAATGAATTTTATTCAAATTTCAATGGATTTTGAAGGATTTTTAAGATTGTAATTTGTCTGCAATGGATTTTTTGCATTTCAACCAGGAAAATAAACCAAAAAAAATTCCCAATTTGGTTAAGGATTTTTAGCTATTTTTTTAAAATTGAATTTTTATGTTTTTAAAAGAATTTTTTAGGATTTTAGGTGTTTTCTGGGGTTTTTAATCGGGTTTTGAAATAAAAATAGGTATTTGAGGTTGCGTGTGAACAATTGCGTGGAAATAGCTGAGCACGCACCACCGCACGGACAAGTACGAATGCGCATCCTCGCGCGTGAATGCTCATTGGCATCTCACGAACACACGATCACACCTCTACGCTCGTGCGTGACTTCCTCGTGTTGTGTGCGTAGGGCCCATGAATGGAGCGGGGTGGGAACAAGGGCTATGAGGCCATCGGGGGAAAATGAGAGTTGGGGGGGCATGGCAAAGAAGGAGGTGGCGAAAAGGAGAGGTGGGTGGTGGAGGAGGAGGGTGGAAGACGAGAGGCGCATGGTGGAGGAGGAGAATGGAGAAGGAGAGGCGGGTGGTGGAGGAGAAGGGTGGAAGAGGTGATAGTGGGAGAGGAGATGGGGGGGGAAGGCAAGGGAGGATGGAGGCGAGGGAGGAGGAGTAGGAGGCGGGGGTGGAGCTCGCAGAAGAGGACGAAGAGAAAGAAAAAGAAGAAAAAGAGAAGAAAGAAGAAGAAGAGGAAGAGGAGGAGGAGCCAGCGGTTGGCCGCAGGGGGAAGGGCCAATCGTTTTTTTGTGTGTGTGTGTGTGTGTGTGTAGCTTTTGTTTTTGTTTTTTTTTGGTTTTTTGTTATTTGTTTTGTTTTTTTGTTTTTTTTTTGTTTGGTTGGTTGTATGTGGGTGTGTTTGTTTGTTTTTTTTTTGGGTTTTTTTTTGGATTTATTTTTATGTGTATTTTGTTTTTATTTGTGTGTGTGTGTATATATATATATTTAATGTGTATTATTTGTTATGTGTGGGATTTTGTTTTTAAATTTTTTTGGGTGAATTAAGTGTGTTTGATTGTGATTTTGTTTTATTAGTATTATTATGATTTGTTTTGTCTTTTGTTTTTTGTGTTGTTTTGTTTGTATTTTTTTTTTGTTTTTTGGTTTTTTGAAAATGAAAGAAAAGATGTGATTTTGTTTATTATTAGTATCATAAGTTGTTTTGTAGTGTGTTTTTTTTTTGGGTTTGTTTGTTTTTTGTTGTTGTTGTTGTTTTTTTTTTTTTTGGAAAATGAAAGAAAAGAAAGGCCCGAAAAAAAAAAGGAATGCCCCCCCGTCCCGTGCATATGCAAGCACTATTTCATGGATTTAGGATGCACTTATGCTTGTCAGATTCACCTAGTTAGATGCGATTGAAATAAATTGGCTATTTTAAACTCACGATTGAAGATTGGTCATTTGTACTCAAAGGAATGAACGAAAAAGAACATAAGGTGTCTAAGCTTTTTTTTTAGCAAGTTGCCTTTGTGCATTGCAAAGTAACGAATCTAGAACAACTAATGACTACCATTACAAGGGCAAGATTATTGTAGTACACCTTTGATTACGCAAGGGGGAGGGGGGGATTTGCAGTGACAGGATTGAACACGGCCAGGACATCAAGATGAAAGGGTGTGAAGAGAACGGGGCATCTCGAGGTGCGTACATTAAAAAATGCACACGTTTACGTGTGAGGCAAAACACGTGAGAACACGACAAAACAAAGAAAAAATAATAACTCATAAACTGTGCATTGGAACACAATGCGGTAAAAAGAAAAACTAGGCCGGAAGGCGAAGGGGAGACTGCAAAAAAGTACAATGGGGTGTTCGGGATCAAATTAGGGCGTTCCCATGGAAAAAATGCAAAAAACAGGCGGAAAAACCCATACGATAATTAATATCAAAGAATCCATTGGCCGAAATGAAACACAGGAAAAAGAAAAATTGTGAGAAAAGTTATATCGGACAGGCCTATCATGTGAGAACATAGTTTCGACGGAGATAAGATCCATTCACATGGAAAAAACTCAAAAATTGACCCCGATACGAGATACAAAAATTAATAGAAAAAGCTCTGGTCACCGAAATGAAGGGTAGTAAAAATAAAAAATGTCCACGAGAAGGGTATTCACAAGGCTAGCACAATAAAACGTATGTCCAAGGGAATAAGGAGGGGTTCGCATGAGAAAGAGGCAAAGATCGACCGTGAAAACTCATACAGGAATGAATATCGAAAAATCCATTAGCCGAAACAAAGTGAGGGAAGAAGAAAAAATGTGCAAAAAATTGTGCCCGACAAGCTTATCACATTAGAACATAGTCCCAAGGAAAAGAAACCCCATTCGCATGGAAAAAACCCAAAAATTGTATCTGAAACGGGATTTAGAAATTAATAGTGAATGATCCGTGCACTAGAAGGAAAGGCGCAAAAAAGAAAGAATGTCAGAACATATAGAATCTTCAGGGCTCTCATATCAAATTGTAGTTCGGATGGGGTTAGGAGGCGTTCACATGGAAAAAACAATAGAATGGAGCTTGATAACACCAATGAAAATTAATAACAAAAAATTGAGAGGTAAAAAAAGAGCAGAGGAAAAAGAAGAATTGGGCAAGAAGGGTGGCTGGGCAAGGCTATCCAAGAAAAATTGAATTTTGAGGAGAATAGGGCAGGTTCACATGGAAAAATGTCAAAAATACGCACGAAAAAGACATGAAACCGTAAAAAAATTAAATATGGACAAATCGTACGTCGGAATAACATGTGGGTAAAAGGAAAAATGTCTAAGGAAAGGCGTAGGAGAGGGCTGGTATGTCAGATCAGAGTTTCAAAATGATAAGGGCGTGTTTGCATGAAAAAACATCCAATTGTGCATGAAAAGCTTCAAAAATTAATAACGCAAAAAAGTAAGCCGAAAGAGGGGGATGTAAAAAGGAAAAGTGTGTCATTCAAAGGGACAAATAGGGCTATAGGGTTGGATTGGGAGTTTGGTAAATGTAGGGTATGTTCACATAGAAAAAGAAAAAAGTGCGCAATAAAAGCAACCACAAGGGAAACGGCCTCGACGACAGGGGGTACAAGGGTGGGTGGGTGAGGAAGGGACCCCATCAGAATAGAACTAGTACGTGGTAGACACGCATGATTGGGTAATGATATATGCGAGGAGTATGCACAGTAGATGCGCAGGGACGCATCCCCACACTTAAGACCTTACTAGTTAGGGTAAATTGATAGACACGGCCGCGGACTTGTCAACCGACTGGACGCTGGCATCCCCACACTTAAGACATAACATACACTTACAAATAGAAAAGTAGGGTTAGGAACACTTGGCCCATTTCGTAGAGGATTGAAGGGAACCATCATTGTTGATGCAAGAAGATTGAAGCCATCGTCGTGGGCGGCAAGAGGGACCAGGGCGCACCACAGGACACGTCCAACACAGCAGGGACCATGCAATAACACCCAAGGAGGTAGTTTTGTCGATAAAGTCTGTAGATTCAAGTGTCGATGACGAAGAATAGAACTCTCAGCTCACGGGCACTTAAGAGGATGATAGAACAGCTGCTCACCCCATGACGCACATCGCTCAATGAATAAGTATGAAATCCCATAACTCACGGCCGGTTTAGAATTGAACAAGGGGAAAGTGATTGTGACAGCAACCCTCCCACGGCAGGAAATGAACATGAAACCAAGGTAGAAGCGTGCAAAATCTATGCACATGGCTGAGCCATTAATCTCAAAAACTGAAAAGAAACCATAAATCTTCCACTTAATAATGAACAAACTCTTTATCTTCATCATCTTCATCCATATCTTCAACCATTATACGAGAACAAAAGGGAAAATAAGAATTTCTGCACAAAAGACAGAGGAGAGAGGAGAGAGAACAACTTTTTGCACCACCAAAAAGGAGAGCATGCAATTGGACAAGAGAGGGAAGGGAAAGATGCACATAACCATTCGTGCACTCCACCCCACCTCTTCCCCAAAAAGCACACCCCTTCGTATTTTATTATTTCTTTGAAACTTTGATACATTTGATATCATAAGACCTTTGGCCTTTAATTTTGAGTATTCCTACCCTTTACAAATGCATGCACGTAACACTTTTGTGTATACCATTTATTTATAATGGTGTATGTGGATGTGGATGTGGATGTGGCCCCCTCATATAGGTGTATTTTAGTGATTTTGGAACAATGTAAATGTTATCTCCTTTACAAAAGATGAAATTATGATATATGCATGGACATTTTTGTGCCTTGTTTTTATGCTTCTTTTGGGTGTCATCAAAGAAAGCAAAGGAATACACCATCTTTGAATGGAAATACATCACATAGTATTCATCTTCAATATCTTCATAGTCTTCTCTCTCAATCTCTCATATACAATCACTCTGTTTGAGTAGAATTGGCTATCTCTGACTCTCTCTCTCTCTCTCCATCAATAATACATCATGTCCTCACTACAATCTCTCAAAAATCACTCTCAATAATCCCTCTTAGGTCGTGGATACCCCTCCCAAGAGGTATGTCTGATATGAAGGGTCACCAGAGCCACTACAGTGTCCTTTCATAGCTCACTACTGTCACTTCACTCTAGTCTTCACTTGAGTCTTTGGCAGCTACTTCTTCCACTTCCTCCAGCTCTTTTGCACTTGTATTCACCTCTTTCCAAGGCTAGAAAACTTTCCCAAGTTACACTCTCATCCATCAGAACACATACAGAAGCATACAGAACAGTCACAGAACAGTACCAGAACAGCTACAGTACAGAACAGAACAGAGACAGAAGCTCTACAGAAGACCTACAGAAGGTTACAGAAGATCATCAAAACCACATAACTCATTCTCAAATCATTCCAAACTTTCACAAACCATTCAATAAGCTTTCACAAGATCTCAATCTTCATTAATCAATACTCTATCCCTCCTTACAGAAGACAATCAGAACAAAACAGACCAAAACAGAACAAAACAGACCAAAACAGAACAAAACAGAAGGTATACAGAACCTATCAGAACATCACAGAACCACCAATAAACATCATGAACTTCTAAAACACCATCATTATCATCCAAAACATTTTCAAACCACTTCTAAACCAATCAATCATCTCATAAAATCAACCATTCAGCTCTCAAAAACAACAAAAATCAGCTAAAAAACAAGTCATTTCAACACTCAACATATCCCCACACTTAATAAGGAAGTGTCCTCGCGACCCAGGAAAAAGGGAATACAAGTTCATTGAAAAGCTCAACTTTGATATTCAATATCTCCTAAAAAAGAATCCATCCACCACGACCCCAACTTATAACCTGTTTCTGATATAAAAATACAACGAAAGGAAAACCCTTTATACATTAACACCGCTTATTAAACTAAAAATCACAACAAATTTGTAAAGGATATAAAAGTTTGCTTCTTCTTCATCTGCATCTGCGTCAACTCTCCAACCACGAACCCATCACTACAATTCTCCAAAATGTAGCTCGTACACGAAATCCAATGGAAACCACCACGTTCATTTGACATAAATGAACGCACAACACAAACACTAATACACAACACAACCATCTGAATGACTCCTTCAAAAAGAGAGATTTTCATTAAAAGCTTCCACTATACATTGGAAAGGTATCAATGAAGATGATCCCTCTTAAAAGATTGATGTTGTCGGAAATGATCCATAGATAAGGATTCATCTACAAAGTTTTTGGGAGGATTTTGAAAAAATTGGAGACAGCACATCCTTTCCAACAGAACCAAGTATCTACTAGGCAAACAAAGGGCATGAAAATACAATATGTCCAGCTGCTGGGAATCAATGCTTACATTGACATTCATGCACAACTTTGGAATAGGCTTGGAATCATTATGAGAGTGCCTATGCATATATGCTAGGTACCAAGCAAAGTGAGCAGTTAATCTCACTGAGGGATCTACAGACTGTGAATATTGCTGGGCAAAATGAACATAGTTCTGATAAGCTTGACTGGAAGCTGTCCATTCTCCTCGAATTATTGGCCAATTGATCTGTGGTCCTGTAAGGCAATCATCCGAACTCCATCCCCTTCTTCTGGAAATCTGATTATCAAACCCGTCGCAGTCACTAACCAACTGAGGTGGTTGAGATATGGAAGTGTTAGGAGAGGGTAATGGAATAAGGAAGAGTGGATGTAGGGAAGGATAGGAAAAATCATAAAAAGAAGAAAAGGTTAAAGAAGGAGTGGTAGAAATTTGTAAGGAATCACTAAGGAACGGTGTTAACTGATAAATAGGAAATGTGGAGGGTACATTAATGGATGGTGAAGAACAGGGTGGAGAAGGGGAAAATACTCTATCCTCAATAAAGGAACAGTAAGTGAAAATGGGAATTTGAGGGAAAGATGAAGGTTGGAAAAGAAGGGGTAAAATAATGGTGGAATTAGATTGACAAAGGGAAAGATATATAGCAGAGCGGTGAGCCATTTGTTGGTAATAGAGGAGGGTAGGAACAGAAGGTCCTAAGAGAGATCGTCTATGATAGGCATCAAAGAAGGTAGCATCAAATGGATTATGTCTTGAAAGATAGGCTAAGAGATCCATCCTCAGTTGATTAGTACTCTGGGCAAAGGTAGGAGCTGTGTTTTGTCTTTGATTGAGGACCACCGAATCAATCATGGGATGCCACGAATTATCATGACAATCAGCTACTTTGGAGGAATAACTCTGGAACATGTCAGCTATGCGCAACTCCAAATGATTGACATACAAAACAGCCTGTAAGACCACATCCCCCACATACCATGCCATATCCACCTCATCTGGAATTAACAAGTCTCCTCGTAGATACATGTACGACATCAACATGGTATTGGGTGTGACAGAATCTTCAAAGACCATTCTGACTACCTCTGTCAACAACTCAGCAGACCAAGCCCCACTCCAGCCATCCTCTGGAAGAGGTAAATCCATCGTGGAAAGCTTCATGTAGAAGACCAACTTCTGTAAGTGGTAGTGGACAAAGAGAGAATGGTTTGGTAGAACATATTCCTGAAACTGCTCAAAGGTAGACCATAACAAATCCATTCTGGACTGCAATCTTTCCACTTTATCTTGGAATAGAGGGCACAAAGTAGCCTGTCTCTGAAGAGCAGCCAAGTCCTGCTGTGAAAGAGAAGGAATCAATGGAACATTAGGGCTTGGAGGAATAGAGCGGGACTTTGCAAGTTGATCTTGCAACTGCTGGATTTGGGAGGCGTGGTTGGCCACTGTGTCATTAGCAGTCTGTAAAGCTGAAAGTTTGTCATCTAAGATAGCTTGGAACTCCTTCGCTTCTCTGGACATCCTCTCCTTCTCCTCTGAAAGGCTAGTAACCTGGGATTGAGCCTCTAGTAACTGGGTCTTCAAAGAAGAAATCTCATCGCTTTGGGTGGCAACCAGTTGGGTTTGCTGTTCCATTTGCTTAAATAAATCTGCTAGGGTATCCTTAACAGAAGCTAACTCAGATGTTGCCTTATGCAACTGGTCCTTAGACTGCATGAGCTCCTTATGAAAAGACGTGTACAGCTGTTGAACACAGGCTGTCACTGACAATTCAATGGAACTTTGAATATCCTTGCAGAGGAAAGGAATCACATCTCCTGAAACTAGATTGTTCAGGGAGGGAACTGATATGTCCAATGATCCTTCTCGATGTGCTCTGAACAGGTTATTACAAGTGAGATACCCAGGGAGTTCACTACCAGAAGTAGCAGGAATGGGCACTGAAGGAAGTACAGAAGGAGCTTTATCTGCTACCCTCTTCAAGCGTTTGCGTTGTATGACCAGGGGAGGCGGAGAATCATCATCCTCTATGTCAATGGGTTTGGACTCATCTGAAGGTGGAGGAGGAGGTAATGGATCTGATGGAGGAGGTGGAGGCACAGTCTTCTGTAAACCTGAATAGGCCAAGAAGGTAGACAAATATGATCCATATGTGACATTGGTAACATTACCCCTGGTGACCTTGACAAAATGCTGATCCATTTTAGTGAGGAGGTAAGTGCTCCAATCAATAGCAACTCCTTTCAATACCATCCTGGAAGCTGTAAAAAGCTCTTTGGACAAATAGTGGGATGGCGTTTTGGCAGGCATAAACCTGTCCTGAAGAAACTGACAGATCATCTTCCATACGTGATCAGTGATCATAGAAAAGGAAACTCCTGAAGAGTTTATCACCTTCTTAACATCGAGGATTTTCCTTGTCTGCTTTTGCAACAGCTTTAGAATCTCTTCATTAGAGAAAAGCTGACGAGTGGTCACAAAAGGTTCACCTTTGAAGGGTAGAGACAGAGCCTTCCCTAAGCCTCGAGGTGTCAAAGTCATAGAAAGTCCCTGGACTAGTCCTGTCTTCTTGCTGTAAGAGGCCAGGAACTCATCACATAACGACGGATCTGCTGGAAGCAACGGAAAAGGAGTGGCCACAAAAGCAGCAAGTCCCGCCTTCGTGAGAGGCTCAAAAGTAAGTAGGGAAGAGTAATCCCTACTAACTAATGGGACGTACTGGATAGGGGGAGGAGCATGAGAAGGTGCCATTCAGATGGTTACACACACACCACAAACACAGACAATCAAGGAGAATGCCTGCAAAGCAACAGACAAAAACCAAGGATAAGAGAATAACCAAACAAGAAAACGTGACACGACCAACTAACCCCAAGCAAACCACATCCTAGAAAAAATTCGACATGACCTTGAGACAAATGCGACCGAAAGCTTCATGCGATGCATCAGACAAACAAATACCCAGAACCCCGTAATAGGCAATAAAAGAAAAAACTGCATACCGTACCCGTAACCGTAACAAAGACAGTAAACCAAAACAATACCACATCTGACGCATATCAAGACTACATCGTTGATAGAACTTTAAGGACTGCACATACCCATCCCACGAAACGGTTCATTAAAAAGGGGAATTAAGTGCAATGAGGGGGAATTAATTTAATGAAGGGTTGATTTTAATAAATTATTAAGATGGGTGAATTTTTATTAGGTGATAAACCTTAGCAAGAAAACGACGGTTCCTTATTATAAATTAAATTACCAATTATTAAGTTAAAACGGTGCTTTTATTCGAATCCCGACTTCGATACCCGACTGGGTCTCTAAATGCAAGTTCATTGATTACAAATTAAGGTGATATGGAGCGCTTTTTTGCCAGCACGTGCTCATGTGACGGCTAGTTCATTTTAAATAAAAATTAAAGTGCCTCTGTAGCGCACGTAGCGCGTGTTAAGTGAACGGCGGGTTTATTTTAATTAAAAAGTATGTGTGTTTAGCGCGAATGCGCGTGAAAACTGTGGGTGAATTAAAGAGTTCATTTTAACAATTAATTGGTGATTAAGGGGGAAATGAAAATAAATAAAACACATAAAATAAATACCTGGAAGGGGTGTGTATGTAATGCAGAAATGCGCACGGAAGAGTCTCCCAAAAGAAGTGAATCCAGCAAAGGAAAAGTAAAGACCACTGACGAAACAACAAATACAACACCTTAGCGGATGGGTTAATTTGGTTTTTTTTTGGGTTTTTTAATATTTGTAATTCGTAATTATTTATGGTTGAATAAATGGAAAATGATCAAGGGAGGTGAGGGGAAATTTTTAGAATTTTTTACTATTGTTAAATAAATTTGCTACATTTATTGGCAATTTAGGGGTAAAATTAGGAAATAGTTAATTTTCAGAAATTGTAGGGTGGGTAATTTCCAGCGGACAAGCTCCCAAAAATTGGCAAAAAGCAAAGGGAATTTTTAGAAATTTTTATGAATTAGTTTGATGGAAAAATTAATGTAGAAACTAATTAAATCATATAAATCATGGTAATCAGATAAGTCAATTAGAAGTAAGTCAGTTAAGTCGGGCTAATCTGGGTAAGTCATGTAAGTCACAGGAAGTCAAGTCAGGTTAGGTTAGTCAGGTTGAATAAGTCAGATAAGTCCAGGTAGTAGAAACTAACCTAAAGGGGGTTAGGTAACCTAAGGTGGGTTAGGGTTAGGGTTAGGGTTAGTGACAACTAACTAGGGTTAGTTGATTAGGGGGTGGGGTTAGGGCTAGGGTTAGGGTTAGGGTTAGTGACAACTAACTAGGGTTAGTTGGTTAGGGGGTGGGGTTAGGGTTATGGTTAGTAACAACTAAGTAGGGTTAGTTGGTTAGGGGGTGGGGTTAGGGTTAGGGTTAGTGACAACTAACTAGGGTTAGTTGGTTAGGGGTGGGGTTAGGTTAGGGTTAGTGACAACTAACTAGGGTTAGTTGGTTAGGGGGTGGGGTTAGGGTTAGGGTTAGTGACAACTAACTAGGGTTAGTTGGTTAGGGGGTGGGGTTAGGGTAACTAAAGGGGGTGTAGTTAGGTTAGTTGTTAACTTGAGTTAAGTTAGAGGTTAACTGAAGGTAAGGTAGTTGTTAACCTAACCTAGGTTAGTTTTAACTTAACTTAGGTTAGTGTTAACTAAACCAAGGTTAGTGACTAACTTGGTTGTGGTTAGAGGAGGAGGAGGTGGAGGAGAAGGGGGCGGTGGAGGTAGGTGGAGTTGCAGGAGGAGGAGGTGGAGAAGAAGGGGGCGGCGGCACGGCCGGGGAGCGGCGGCGCGGGCCACAACAACGAGCGGCGACTGGGGGCTCCAGAGGGCGGCAGTGCGAGCGTCCGGCGACGGCAATAGCGGGCGACGATCCTGCGTGGCGGCGGCGCAGTCCAGAGGCGACGGCGGCGGCAGACGGTCCACAGCGACGACAGGCGGCAGACGGTCCACAGCGACGGGGGGAGGAAGAGGAAGGAGGAGGAGGCGTGGGCAGGTGGAAGAAGGGGAAGAAAGGGGGAGGGAGGAAGAAGGAGAGGGTGGGAGGAAGAAGGGAAAGAAGAAGGGGAAGGAGGAGTAGGAGGAGGAGGGAATGCAGGAGGAGGAGGGGAGAGGAAATGGAGAGGAGGAGGAGGGGAGGGGGGTACGCAGAGGGAAGGGAGATGGGGAGGGAGGTGGTTGGGGGTCGGGTGGTTGGGGGGAAGGGATGGGCAGGGCCAAGGGGAACAGGGGGGGTGGGCAGGGTCAAAGGGTAGGGGGGTGGACATGGTCAAGGGGTTGGGGTGGGCAGGGCCAAAGGGAAGGGGGGGGGGGGGGGGGGGGGTGGGTGGGCAGGGCCAAGGGGAATAGGGGGGTGGGCAGGGCCAAAAGGGCACGTATCCCCGTCCCGCGCACGTGCGCGGCGGGGTAGAAAAATTTACCGTGACGGGATTGAAATGGCACCGAGATGACGGTACGGGTCATGCGGACGCGATCGGGGCGCGTGGAGATGCGTAAAATCGAAAAAGGGCGCGTTCACGCGCAAAACGGGTGCGCGAATACACGTAAAAATAAAGAAAAATTAATAACTCCCAATTCGGACGTCAAACCGAAATAGCGTAAAAACAAAAAGTGGGCAGGACGACAGGGGAAAAACAAGAAAAATATATGACGGAGGGTTCGGGAGGGGGAAAGGGCGGTCACGTGCAGAAAACACAAAAAATAAACCAAAAAACGCAATTAAAATTTAATAGCGGGAAATCCGTGCATCGGAATGAGGTGCAGAAAAAAGAAAAACTATGCAGAAAGATGTGCCCGACAATCCTATCACATCAAAACATAATTCCGACGGAGATAAGACACGTTCACATGGGAAAAACCCAAAAAACAAATACGAGAATGGGATCGGAAATTAATATCGGACGAACCGTACACCGGAATGACATGCATTAAGAAGGAAAAATGTCCGTTGGAAGGAGTGGCACAGGGTTATCATGTTAAAGTACAGTTCCGGTGGAAGTAGGAGGGGTTCACATGCGAAAAACTCCAAAAATACTCCCGAAAACGTAATTAAAAATTAATAAGTAAAAATCCGAAAGTCAAAAGAGGGTGGAGGAAAAAGGAAAAAGGTGGGGGAAGGAACAGGGGACACGGCTGGCAGATCAAATTGGAATTCCGATGCAAACAGGGCAGGTTCACATGGAAAAATGTCAAAAATACGCACGAAAAAGGTGTAAAAAACCCAGAAAATTAAGAATGGGCAACCCGTGTATCGGAACAACACAGAATAAAAAGGAAAAATGTCAGGGGAAAAGTGATTGGCAGGGCTATGACATCAGAGCATGGTTCCCAAGCAAGAAAAGCACGTTCACATGGAAAACCGGCTAGGGTGCGCAAAATGCTTCAAAAATTAATAACTCAAAAACCGTGCACCGGAATAGGGGTAGGTAAAAAGGAAAAATGGTCAGTTCAACGGAAGGAACAGGGCTATAAGGTTGGATTTGGACTTCGGTGAACGTAGGATGCATTCACATAGTAGGATCTCCAGATCAGGGAATGAAGGAAAACTGCAAGGGAACAGCCCCAAAGGTGGGTGAAAAATGAATGGTCGAGTGGGAAGGGTTCCCATCAGGGTAAAAGCAAGGCATGGCATACATGCATGAGCAGGGTAAGGCATATGCAGAAGGGTATGCACTGTAGACGCGCGGGGACGCGTCCCCACACTTAAGACCTTAATGGATAGGGTTAACCAAGCAACATGGACCTAGGACCGCGCCACAGACCATCCACTAACGTCCCCACACTTAAAACATGACCGTCACGAAGAAACAGAAGGTGTAGTGTTAGAAAAACTTGGCCCGTTTCGTCAAGAATCAAGGTTGAGTGTTGATGGCACGTCCAGGGTGGTTGTCAGCTTCTGGAGGTACCAAGGCCTCTTCTCGGCACACGTTCGTCATGGCAGGGACCACGCGGCAGCACCCAGGGAGGTAGCTGATGGAAGGAATCGCAGGAAAGCCGTCGATGATGAGGGATACTACACTCAACTCACAGTCACTTAATTGGAATGAAAGAACAGTCACTCGCCCCATGACTAATATCACTCGAGGAATAATGATGGAAACCCATATCGCGTACCCGGTTAAGGAATCGACAAGGGGGAATAGTGCAGAAAGAGTATGCCAGGGTGCACAGTTGATGGTGCATGAGTGCGTCCAACCCGGTTGGCATAGGTGCAAGGAGGAAGGCAAGGGAGCCTTACAGTGCAATGTACAGAACATGGTGGCGTGGCTTATGAGGACAGCAAAGACCCATCCCGTGGGTGCATAGGGAAACGGGAACATACCTGACTCCAAGTGTCATAACGTCCCTCAATCTCACCTCTCGGTAATTGATTGAAGAAACTCCAGTCACACTCATCCCACCCTCTGTCTCACTCTCTGTTGATAGATACAGGAGGGCAACCATGTCCTGAAACCCATTGATGTAATCCTCACGGTCACTTGTGCAAAGGTTGTATGCCTTGTGCGCATTTGATGGTGCAACGGTGTATCCCGCCCTGTGCCGGCATACGGTGCGAGAAGGAAGGCCAGGGAGCCTTATAGTGTAGTGCACAGAAACAAATTGTGCTTTGTGCATTGAGAGGCCCATCCCGTGCGTGCAACACTTCATTCACACTTCTCATTTGATTTGAAGGGAAAAGACTGGTTTCTCGCCCCACCCTTTGTCTCACTCTTTGTTGATAAATATAGAGGGCAACCATACTCACTTCCCCATCCGGTTAGGATGAAAGCTCACATCACTCAAGGGGTTGTCGATGAAGATCGCGTCATCAGTTGTTGAAGAGGCATACCCAGGGAGGTAGCCATTAAATCGAATGTTGTATTGGACAGGAATATGTCGTCTACTAGAGGACAGGTAGTCACTTTGCAAAGAGACCCAAGACACAGCGTACCAAGGGAGGCAGCTTCGGAATTGGATCCTGGAAATATCAATTAATGAATCCACTTTCTGGACTGCTGGGTGTTACCACCTTTTCCACAGCCAGCTTCTCGCCCAAGGGTGTTTACCACCTTTGCTTAGAACGAGGCCTGCTATGACAGGGAATTGCTTCCTTTTCTCTCATAATAGATTTTATTTTTTTTATTTTTTATTTTTTTTCCTATTCCCGAGGGTGTTTCCACCTTTTCTCGAAGAATAGGTCGGCATGACAGGGACCTAAGTCCTTTTCTCCCATGACCGATATGTTTTGTTTTTTTTAATTTATTTTTTGTTTTTCTTCAAATTGAGCAAGGGAATGGTAGAAAAACCATTTGTCAGAACCAACCTCGCCACTGATGCTGGTGGAAAATAGAGGATAAGAGATCAAGGCTGGAAGGGGGGTTTGAGGGGACAGAGGGTTGCGTCCATTTCATCAGGACTGACTGAAGAACGGCTATCAGAAGTAGCATCATAAGAAGTACAATGCCATGCCAATGAGGGAAAAGATCAAGTGTCCGTAATTGTCAAGATCCCCAAGGAGGGAAGTACTTCTTCAAGCGATATCCATTGATCAGAAAGGGATCATCAGAGGCATCAACGGTCTGTACTTGGACAGAGCCATTAGGGTTGACGGCAAGTACCTTATAGGGGCCCATCCACCGCTGTTGGAGCTTGCCAGGAAACTTGCCAAAGCGTGAATCATAGGCTAGGACCAAATCACCTTCTTTGAACTCCTTGTGCTTGATGAAGCTATCATGGTAAGCCTTACGTCGAGCTTGCGTGGCTTCCATGCACTGTAGAGCCATCCTACGAATTTCGTCCAAACATTCCAAGTGCAGGAGACGGCGTTGTAGTGAATCATCATTCCCCAAACGCTCTTTGATATCCACTCTCAAAGAGGGTAGTTCCAATTCAACAGGAAAAACAGCTTCTGTTCCATACACCAGCTGGAAGGGTGTCTATCCTGTTGCTGCTTTATGGGAGGTTCTGTACGCCCAGAGGGCCTCTGTAAGTCGATCATCCCAATCACGATGATGTGCGGCAATTGTTCTTGTCAGAATCGAGCAGAGGATGCGATTGGTGACTTTGACTTGGCCGTTGGCTCTGGGATAATAGGGAGTGGACTTGCGATGGCGGATCTTATACAACTCTGTCAACTCTTCCATGACTTTGTTGAGGAAATGAGTGCCTCTATCACTTACCAGCTCTAAGGGACTGCCAAAACGGGTGATGATATTTTCGTACATGAACAGGGCCACGCTGTTACCATCGTCCCGCTTTAGGGCTTTAGCTTCACACCACTTTGTAATATAATCCGTACATACGAGGATGTATCGGTTTTGTTTCCTTCTAGTGGGACGGTCAATTGGACCGACGAAGTCAATGCCCCACTTCTCAAACGGCTTCAACGGAAGGATAGGTTGTAGTGGCATGGCACTTGTCTTCGTGGGTTTCCCCATTCTTTGACAAGCATCACATCTTTTACAGTAATCATAGGCATCCTTGTGAATGGTAGGCCACCAATATCCTGCTAGTAGAGCCTTCCTAGCTGTAGCTTCTCCTGCAAAGTGACCTCCACATGGCTCAATCATGGCAAGCCTTCAGAACAATCCCAATCTCTTCTCCTGCAACACATCTTCTGAGCACTTCATCTTTGCCTTTCTTGTACAATGCACCACCTAGCAGGGTGTAGGGGGCTGATTCTAGCATGAGCTTCTTCCTTTCCCGACTAGAAATACCAGGAGGATACTGTTGGGTTGCCAGCAGATTGGCAATGTCTGCATACCAGGGAGTTACAGTTTCTACCAAGGATAGGGAAGCATCAGGGAGGTCTGGATCATCTTGCTCCTCGTCTACAGTTTGTGGGATACGCGACAGATGATCAGCCAGAACATGGGAACGACCAGGCTTAGTAATCACCTCAAAGTCGAACTCTTGGAATAAAAGGAGCCATCTCATCATTCGTCCTTTCACATCTGCTTTGTTCATCAAGAAGGACAGGGCCTCATGATCCACATAAAATTTAAAATGGGTGGATAGGAGGTAATGGCGAAACTTTTCTAGGGCAAACACCATTGCCAAGCACTCCAGCTCTGTCACTGTATAGTTCCGTTCCCTATCAGTGACTTTTCGGCTTGCGTAATAGATTGGTTGATCCAACTTCGAGGAGCCCTTTTGGCAGAGGACAGCACCTAAACCTTCAATTGATGCATCAGTGTGTACATGGAACTCTTTCGTCCAATCAGGAGGTTGCAGAATGGGTGCCTCAATCAGACACTGCTTCAGAGTGTGGAAGGCTTTGTCACATTCTTCCGTCCAAGTAAACTCTGCATCTTTCCTCAGAAGCTTGTGCAAGGAAGTTGCCTTTGTCGCAAAATGGGCTATGAACCTTCTGTAGTAACCCACATGGCCTAGGAATCCCCTCAACTGTTTGAGGTTGGTGGGTGCTGCCAGAGCTGCAATCTTTTCGATCTTTGCAGGGTCTGTTGATATCCCTTGTGCAGAGACAATGTGGCCCAACAGAACTCCAGAAGAAACCCCAAAGATGCATTTGTCGGGGTTGAGGGAAATCCCATACTCCCGGCATCGGTCAAAACATTGTTCCAGGTGTTCCCAGTGTTCACGGATCAAACTATAGACACAGAAGTCATCCAAATATACCTCAATAAAGTCGTGCAGATGATTTTGAAATGCAGCCATCATGACTCGTTGGAAGGTAGCAGGGGCATTGCAGAGCCCAAATGGCATCACTCGGTAAGCGTAGGTCCCCCATTCTGTGGTGAAGGTTGTTTTGGACTGGTCTTCTTCTGCGATTTGCACTTGGTTATATCCACTGAATCCATCCAGAAGGGAATAAAGTTCATGTCCTGCCACTGTGTCCAACAGTTGGTCTGTGAAAGGGATAGGAAAGTGATCCTTCTTTGTTTTAGAATTAAGCTTTCGGAAATCCACACATATACGAAGCTTACCATTCTTCTTGGGTACAACCACGATGGGTGAAACCCATTCACTATTTGCCACTGGATAGATGAACTCGGCTTCCAGAAGCTTCAGCAGCTCCGCTTTCACCAATGTGGAATAATTCGGGTTCATTCGCCTCTATCATTGCCGTACTGGCTTGGCATCAGGCTCCAAGTCAATATGATGTTGACATATTGTGGGATCAATCCCTTTTAGGTCTTTGTAGGACCATGCAAACACGTCCAAATTTTCTTTCAACAAGTTGTACAAGGTTGACAACTCCTCTTCTGGGAGACTTCTACCCACCTTCAAGTGGCGTTCAGTGCCTTCTGCATCCACAAAGGTTAACTGCCTTTCACCTTCTACTTCACGGATGAAGGTCCCGCGGACTGCTTCTGGGTACAGATCCGACTCCTTCAAGGGAGTGGTGTCCTCTTCTGATGTCCCACTAGAACCAATTTCTTCTTTTGGTGGAGACTTAGGTTGCTCTTTAAGACGTTGGAATGGGATTAGAGCTGTTTCGGGTTTGGTTTCAAAATTAATTACCTCTTGGCTTGAAGACTCCTCTTCTGAAGATGACACATCCAGGAACGTCACATAACAGGGACCCTCTGATGCCTATTGGGTTTGTGGGACTGGTGCTTGTTGGCACGGTGCATCATCATCATCTTTCTTTGACAAAGATGGGTTAGGACGACATGAGCCACTGCTAAAAGACAGCTTGTTCTTCTTAATCCATTTCTTATAAAGGTTTTGCATATAAGAAGCTCCATTTACCAAACCAAATAGTACCATCACCATTCTGTCCCATAGCATGAGCTCGTATGTTTCTGATGCTTCTGGAACTTCTTCTTCAAATGTATCCTCTTCAGGTGGGATAGACTCTTCCGTTTCACTTTCATAATCTTCTTCGTCCATATCATATCCATCCTCTTCTGTCTCTGTCTCTGCTTCTGCTTCTGCCTCTGTCTCTGCTTCTGCTTCTGTCTCTGCTTCTGCTTCTGCTTCTGTAGGTGCTCTGTAACAGAAGAACAGATTCTCTGTTTCCTCTCCTGCCTCTGTCTCTGCTGTGGCCATGTAACAGGGAGAGCAGTACATCCATGCTTCTATCTCACTGTCAGAAGTGATTTCAGAAGTCATTCCTGGTTCAGGCAGGAAGTATTCACCCATTGATAATGGCTTGGCATCTTTTGGAAGTCGGCCTACAGTATCCACTGTTAAGGAATGTGCCACTGTTTTCTTGGGAAGGATCTGTTTGATAGCATCTTCGTCTGCTGATGTTCCATCTGTAGCCTCATTAGGGGAGTCAGAAGATAATTCCAAGGAGGTGGATCCATGTCCTTTTTGAGAACCATAGAGTTTCAGCACCACTTTGTTGGGTCCTCTACCCAAGGTCAAGGTTCCTTTGAACCAATCCATCCTTGCTCAGGCTTCAAAAAGCCATGGTCTGCCCAGTAACAGAGGATAGGATGTACCATAAGAGTTTGGCTTCACCACCAGATAGGTTAGCCAATAATCTTTTCCAGCCACTGTAGTCTTCACATATGGGAGAATGCCCAAAGGCTTGATTCTACTCTGATCTGCCAGTCTGATGAGCCATTGGGTTGGTTGCACACCTTGTAAGCCTAGATCCTTCATTGTAACATCCGTCATAATGTTCACTGATGAACCTCCATCAATCAGTGCATTTGCAATAAAGCAGCCTTCAATCCACACGCCAGTCTCTGGAGTACCCGGATCTAGGAAAGCATTAGCCACATCCACTTCTTTTACAGGCTCTGGAGCCTTGTTGGACTTTGTTGCTGTTGAGGGAGCAATCCTTAAACCACGTCTTCTTGTCAGTATACTTTTGAACCTTTTCCGGCAACTGGGAGACAACATCAATAATTGTCGGAATGTAAGGTTTGGTTTAAAGGTATCTAGATCTCTGACCAGATCATATTCCTTAATAGGATCCACTGGCTTCTCTAATCGGTTAGGGAATGGGGCAACACCCATTTTCATTTTCCCTCTTTCTTCCAACAGAGGAATTACAGGAACTTCTTCTGCCACTTGTGGCACTTCCTCCTCTTCTATATCCTGGACCTCTGGTCCTGTCTCTGTAACTGTCTCTGTAACTCTCTGTGGCACTGTAGGGCTCTGTACGGCACTGTTAGGCTCTGTTCTGTTCTGTTCTTCTGGTGGAAGATTGAACTTCACTGTTCTGGCAGGAGGGTTATTTTCTTTCTGGACAGGTGGTTCCTTTTGCTTTGCACGAGTGATGGCAGCAACTTCCAATTCCACTAAATTGGAGGTAGGCTCTTGGGCCTTGGACGGACTATCAGTAGCACTTTTTTTCACTAGGGCTGGGCTTGGATAGTCTTTTGCAGTGTGGCCTTCTCCTTTGCATCGACTGCATAAGGGCTTGTAATCCACTGACCTTCTGGGATTTGGACAATTTGGTGAAATGTGTCCCTTTTCTCCGCATCTGTAACATTCCACTTCTGATCTCTGACCACCGCCAGACTGTCTTCCTCTGTAACTTTGAGAGGGAAATCTTCTGGGTCCGAAATTAGGACCAAACTCTCTAGGCTTGGGTCCAATATCCTGTGTTGTCATTTTGGATTCCAACAAGTTGAATCTTGCGTCTTCTTCCTTCCTTCTCCTATCATGCATCTCCTTCAGAGAGCAAATGTCCTCGGTATGGTTCTTCCGCAAACAGTAGGAACAGAAGGCTCCAGGGATGGTTGGTTTTCGTGTACATTCAGTGGCTAAATGGCCTGCTTGATGACATTTACCACACCAAGTATTTGACTGCATCACATCTCTTCCTGCTCCTGCAACGTTGGATATGCTCGCGGTATTCACTTTCAACGTCTGTAGTTGCTCTGTAATCACATCCATCAACTCCTTTTTGATGTTTGCAACTGAGTTAGATAAGTAATCCTTCAAGCTTTCTCCTCCGGACGTACTGGCAGGAGGGTTTTGAGGAGTCTCTGTAATCACTGCATAAACGGGTTGGGCTGGTACAGAGGGGCTCCTGTTTGAACTGTTGGCTGTTGGCTCCAGTTGGTAGGATTCCACTGTTGCTGCTAATTTGGTAGTGAGGAAATTGGTTGGGACCATTGTTATTGTGGTTGAACCACCATTTGAGGCATGGATTGTGGCCGCTGTGGATTTGGTGCACTATACTGTGATACCGGGGGCATCTGTTGGTAAGGGTAGGGAACAGTCCCTGGGACTGCATTTGGTGGATACATCATTCCTGGCATCAGAGGAGGTAGGACTCTTCCTGTATTCATCGCTAGCCTAGCTTCCACTTCATCGTACAGTCTTGCACCTTCTGTTGCAGCTTGCAGTGTGGCTGGTCTTTGCAGCTCCACAAAGGAGAAGGACATTGCGATACCCACAAGGAAAAGGGTGTGTCGATTGTGATTGTTAAGATCCCTAAGGAGGGAAGTACTTCTTCAGACGATATCCATTGATCAGAAAGGGATCATTAGAGGCATCAATGGTCTGTACTTGAATAGAGCCATTAGGGTTGACAGCAAGTACCTTGTATGGGCCCATCCATTGTTGTTGAAGCTTGCCAGGAAACTTGTCAAATCTCAAATCATAGGCTAGGACAAGATCACCTTCTTTGAACTCCTTGTACTTGATGAAACTGTCATGATAGGTTATGTCGCGCTTGAGTGGTTTCCATACACTGTAGAGCCATCCTGCGAGTATCGTCTAAACATTCCAAGTGTAGGAGATGGCATTGCAGAGACTCATCATCCCCTAAACGCTCTTTGATAGCCACTCAAAGAGAGGGTAACTGTAGTTCAACTGGGAAAACAACTTCTGTACCATACACCGGTTGGAAAGGAGTTTGTCATATAGCAGCCTTACAGGAGGTTCTGTATGCCCAGAGGGTCTCTGTAAGTTGATTGTCCCAATCACGACGATGTGCGGCAATCGTTCTTATCAAGATCGAGTAGAGGATGCGGTTGGTGACTTTAACTTGGTCGTTGGCTCTGGGGTAGTAAGGAGTGGACTTGCGATGGTGGATCTTATACAGTTCCATCAACTCTTTCATGATCTTGTTAAGGAAATGAGTACCTCTGTCACTTACTAGCTCGAGGGTGTGAAATACATGGGATCTAGAGCATGGCAGATGCGGAAGCTATGGAGGTTGAAAGAGGAAAAAGAAACTCATGAAGACATTGACCTTGAATAGGACAAATTAATACACAAGTGAATTAGGTTCCAAGATTGAGACGTGGACTCATAAACATAATCTTGTGTATTGACAGTGACATGACACTTTACTGGAAAGAAAAGGGTACTATCATTGCATTAGAAAAAGAGTGCAGTACAATGCTTTATAGGAATTGAGTGGTGGTACTTTCTCCTACTGTGCATATGGGATTCTGGTCCTGAGCCCTCACTGCTTCTCACAAAGGGACTAAAGTAGGTGTGATTGCAAATATCTCAAGACCCCTTCTCAATCACAACCAAAAGTATAAAGTGTGTAGAGGCTTTAGTGAAAGCAACACCTACAAAGTGTGGGCACACCATAAACATGGCAAAAACACCAGAGCCTGTCGTAGAAAAGGCTAAGTGTGGGTACCACAAACATGATGGACATAGAAAGGCTGTAGCAGGGACCTCACAAAGTGTACAGAGGCTGTAGTACAAGGATAACTAAGGAGTTTACAAGTTTATGTTTGAGGCATTAGGTCTAGGAAATACAAAACTAAAAAAGTCTATCTGAATAGAAGGACTGATAAGGTTTTCCTTCTTCTGGTGGTCTTCTTCTTCTTCTTCTTCTTTTTCCTTTGCTCCATTTTCTTCTTCTTCTTTGACTGCAACTAGATAGGCCTTTGGGGACCTCTTTCTGGCGTGGCAGAACTTCTCAGTGTGTCCGGTCCTTTTGCAAAAGTCACAGAAGAGCTGATCCTTCTTGCCTTTGTACCTGTTTCCAACATATAATGCATGCTCATCTCTAGAGGTACTTGGTTCTTCCTTAGTTTTTAGCTTCTTTTCCTCCTCTAACAGTGATGCTTGGATATCAACAAGTTCAGGATTTGGCATGTTGATTAAAGTTATTGATACATTATTATATTCAAGAGGCAAACTCTTGAGTAGAACACCGATGCAAACATCTTCTACCATTTTAATGTTGATTCCTGCAAGTTGGGTTAGAAGTCCTTCCATGTAATTTAGATGTGTGGCAAGTGATGTGCTGGACTTCATTTTAAGCCTAAAAAACTCAATTAGGAGACCATACTTTGATGATTTAGACTGTGCACCAAACAAGGTGTCAAGTCTCTTCCATGTATCCTGTGAGGTCTCACAGTTATCCACATGGTGGATATAGCTGTCATCTAGCTCTAGTTTGATAATGGCCCGAGCCTTATCATCATTCTTTTGCCAAGTGACAGCAAGATCCGTATCACGAGGCTTCTTTTCTTTTCCAGTGGTAATGGCCCAGAGGCCCTTCTTCATTAGGATCAATTTAATGCGGGTCTGCCAGGTATGAAACCCGACTCCTTTGAAACGGGCAGTTGGAGAATCTTTGCCCATGTTCGACTTGAGAGACCAGCAGCAAATTAGCTTCAAATGACTGAGAATAACTAGGAATAAGTTGATCTTTGTATGTGTCAAAAGACACAAGCAATGGCAGTGAAGTATCAAAAGATACTAGTTTGAAATTTGATGTTTGTTGCTTGAGTTTGGCTTGATGATAGCTTCCGCAGCACTTGCACCTTCTCTTCTCCTCTTGGAACTTGATTTCAACAGAGCTTTTGTAGCACTTGCACATTCTCTTCTCCTCTTGAAACTTGATGTCAGTAGAGCTTCCACAGCACTTGATTTCAGTAGAGCTTCTGCAACACTTGCACCTTCTCCTCTTGGATGCATGTAAAGTGATGCTTCCTTTTTCCTCGCTCACACCCAAGGAGAGCCTCCTCTTTTATAGGCTTTCAAGAGCTTCTCTTCTTGGAGAGAGACTTGAGTTGATCTTCATGCAAGATGTGGTTGTTCCAGGACCTACTCTGGAGCACTATTTTTGAGATATCTCTTTGTGCGTTGTTCGGATCTGAAAAAATGTCCAATACGAAAGTTGTAGATCTTATTGTTTTCGATAGCCTAAATGGCCTATTTTTAGAGATTGTCTTTCTATTGCAAGATATTTTAAAAATGGATTCACCATGTCTTTTTCAAAAAGAACAGCTTCTCAAACTATACTCTTAACTTGTGGTCCATGCAACCACCTTAAGGAGAGTTCATTAAATTTCATTGGGCCTCAACCTTAAGACCGACTTCCATACAAAATCTTATATCTTTTTAGACCTTAGACAGAGAAAATCACTTCTCTCCTCACTTCCAGAGGATCACGTCTATTGTCTTTCTTAGTGAGAGAATTGCCTCTCTTGTCTTTCTTAATGAAAGAAAATACCTTAAACCTTGACTTGTAAGGGAGAGGATGACCCATATGAATGCAATGCTCATTACACACAAGTAAACGTTCCCAGACGTCCCCGGATGCACACATAAATACATATACACAATGCTAATGCACTTCCTCTTCTTAGAACTTAATCTATCTTCATTTATGTGTAACTTCTTGGCTCTTGTGTACACTCTTACACTTGGCAGACACTTCTTTCCCCTTTCATAACTTGTACTGCCTGTACCAGATATCCCCGTCACAGTGCTTTGATCACCCCATTAAGTGATGCACTAGGAATATTGGTCTCTAAATGGTCTCATGGCCATGCTAGATCATCATTAACACTTAAAGAAAAGCGAGTCATTAATTTATTGATATGAATTTATTAAATAGGGAATGCGTAATAAGCAATCAATTTAGTGACAGCTAGATTTGTGTATGAAAGTGGGTACTGTAAGTCTACTCATGTTAGTGAGTTTAACTCCATTTTCAGCCAGCTTGCCGCTTTGAAGTTTAATATTGATGATGAGTTTGAAGCTACGTTCTTGCTTTGCACTCTGCCAGAGAGCTGGGATACCTTCAAGACTGCTATGAGCAATTCTAATGCTATGCTTTTGTATGCTGATGTAGAGAGTGCTCTACTCATGGAAGAAATGAATTAGCAGAACAATGCATCTAGTAAGTCTTCCAGTGCTTTGCATACTAGAGATAGATCACAACAGAAAGGCAAATATGATAGCAAGGGATGTAGTAAATCATGTAATAAGGATGTTGAATGTCATCACTGTGGCAAAAAGGGTCACTTCAAATGTGACTGCTATAAATGGAAGAAAGAGAAAGGGAAGGGCAAGAAGATGGATGATAGCAAAGAAGAGAAGAAAGAGAGTTAGCTTGCTAAGAGGAGCAATGTAAAGATCAAAGAGGTGAATGTAGTTAGCCTTAGGGATCCATGGATTGGCCACAAACAATTGTTAACACCCTATACGAGGTTGGAGCGACATAAGTTGGGTCATACTTCAATGTCTTGATTGCGCATTGTTGCTTAGCATTGGTCATTATTTGGCATCATTCGAGTTCCCATTGCAATTGAAGAGCGTACCAGTTCCCTAAGAATGGGGATTTGGTTTCAGCAAGCTGTTTCAACTTGTCGATTTCTTGGTTAGTGATAGTAGAAGTAGCTTGCTTATCGTATGATATAATGAGATGCTATTTGATGGCTTACTCTCTAGATATCTCAGTGCTAAGCAACTCTGCAAAACAGCTGAGTGGGGTGCTTTGACGAATGCGAATTCGAATGTGTCCCATGAACAAGGCATTGTACGTTTTGGTTGCTAAGGGCTCTTGCAACATGTCCAAGTCCAAGTGGTCATAGCTCAGAGCCAGTGACATGAATGTGGCATCTAAGCATCTAAGGAAAGCAATCACGTCATCCCCTGTGGCTTTGGATAGATGCGTGGCCACTATTAAGAATGATTTCTGCCATAGGAGGGTCTAAAGCTTGCAGGTGGTTGGGGTTTGATAGAACTAGAGAGTTTGGCAGCAGCAGATGGTTGTGGTTTTGGTTGTTCTTGAGATTGAGGTTGGGTCCCTTGCACAATGGGGAGTGGACTGCTAATGGGGCATTGCTACTTGTGGATGCAGCTTCCTAAGTCTTGGTAGAGTTACGTGGTATTGGTTTGGGAGTAGCAGGTTGAGATTTGGGCTAATAGACTTGGTAGGTCTTCATGGGCATAATCAGTTGTGAGTCTATGGGCTTGGTGTCTCTAGGCTTATGCAGCTTTAGGCCTTGACACATTGTATGGCTAGATATGGTTAAGCGTGAGGGTGGCATTTGATCAGTGCCTTTGGTTGTTTTAGCCTTAGGGATCCATATCTAGGAATTACCCTCATAATAGCCTTGTGCTTGCAATATGGTCTTAGGAATCGATTGCAGCTTGACCGTACATCGCTGTCTGTAGCTTTGTCTTGGACTCCTAGGTTTTGAGGTTGCATTCTTAGCCTTGCAAAGGCGTGGTTGATTGCTCCTCAGTGGCATACTCTAATGTTTAGGTACCCATCTACACTGGGGTTCATGGGCATTGGATTTGGCCTTAGTGGGTTGATGGCATAGAGGCTTGGCTGGTTGTAACAAGTCACAACCCCCCTCCTTAGACTTGGCTGCAAGTGTTTCTACTGGTGGCCTTGCAGATCTTGAAGGATTTCATAGCCTTTGCTGAAGGTTACTACTATGCGGACATTGCCAATGGCTGGGTGGATATGTTGCGACTCATAATTGACATTGCAGTGAGCTTGCTTTTTAAAGGTTTGACCTAGTAGTGACTTCGTGCCTGCATATTTAGTGTTTGGAAATACATAAAATTATCATTGCTATACTCTCAAACTCGATAGAAACTGCGGCCTTGCATTTCCCTAGGAGTGCATATGATTGTCCCCCATATGGGCTTAGTTTGGTGGTGGTGGGCTGTATTTGTGGTTTGCCAATGTGGGTCCAATGATTGTGGGTTAAGACATTGAAGTCTGCTCCCTCATCAATCAAGGGATTGAAAGTGCATGTCTGCTTGGCAGTGGCCATGATGCAAAGGTAAGCTTCCTCATTTGGCTCTTCCACGTAGTGGATTGGAGCGTTGCTTGATGGATGGGTCACATAGGGACCAAGTAGTCTAGGTATTCCAGTAGGATTTATGTCCATTCTAGGAACAACTGGCTTAACGTCATTTGGCACGGGAAGGGCCAATGGGGTTCCCTTTCAAAGAATTGTTGCGGTCTATTCGCTAGGTAAGGTTGACTATATGGTTGTGAGTACGGAAGTCTTCTAGGAAATCTACTACGCGCAACTTCGTGACCAAACCTTCCGCAATTAGCACAAGGTTGTGACATGGGGTCTTGACACTGGGTTGGCAAGTGGTTTCTACCACAGTACACACATTGGACATGTGGGCGCGTTGGTCATCTTAGCATCTCCTGCATCTTGGCTATTTTTCATTTTCATGTCAACCAATTCCTGGTTGGTGTCTGTGGCCTTTCCCTTATCTTGGGTACTTGTGCCTGATCGCTCACTCGATGCTGAAGCTCTCTCTGAACTTCTAGAGTTAGAACACTGTAAAAGAAGAGAACTCAAAGATATACTCAAGAAATGGAATCCGCATACCAAAAACAAGAATGATGCATACAACAGTGAGTCACTGGATGTGTGGACACCAGCACTGGCTCCTCTCTCCAACTCGAAGACCACCTCAAGAATGATGATGACTCAATGAGAGGAGGAGGAGCCGCTGAATAAATAGGCCCAAAATATGCCATATATAAAAAAATAAATGCCTAAATAATCACTAATATGCCCACTACAAAATTCCTAAATTACCCATTAATATCAAGCATAGCCCAAACTCACACAAGAGTTGACTAGACTACTAACAATACACCCATGTCATCTATCATAAGGAGGTGAAAATTTGATGCTTTGCTTATGTTTAATTAACATGTCCTCTTTTTCTTTTTGCTTGACATTCATAAGTCGTACTAAGAGGTTGTTAGAGTATCCGGGCTTGGAAAATCTCTTAATGAAGAGGTTTTTGAGACCATTGAAGTTCGCTCATTTTGCGGCATCTAGACTTGTATACCAAGTCCCCTTGTCGCCTAAGCAAAGCCCGAATGCTTGAGAGCATCGAGTTAAGTCGGTGAGACCATTGGACTCGCAGACCTGCTCGAATTGCTCTATGAAGCTGTATGGATCACCGTGGGATTGGTATTTATCAAGCTGCTTAGTGACAATTGGAATCTTAGACTAGCTCTTGGAGCCTTAGTTTACCCCTACCCCTGCTAGTAGTGACGCCGCTAACACTGTAGCGCTCTGCTCTGCGACTGTGTTGTCTAGCAATCGCTTCATCAGAAGCTCACTCAATGTCAAGTCTCCTTCTAGTGCTCTCTCATGGTTAGTTTGATTCCTACCTGCTAGGCTCATCACTCATTGTATCTCTCGCATCTTTGTCTTATGCCTCAGGCTCCTAGTTAGCTGATCTCAGTTGTATTCCATTATGCCTTGCAGTGCTTTGTGAGCTAGCTTCCTTTTCTTCTCTAGGTTAGCTATGATGGCTTTTGCCATTCTATCGCGGTGCTCATATTGAGCGTGAGAATCATAGTTGTTCACCAATTGCTGGATCGCTTCTAGGAAAACTCCCAAGTCGAGTTCCTCGTTCTGCCTGCGGTCTAAGCTTTCTTCTGACATGGTTGCGTTCTTGTGCTCCACCAAGTTGTCGATAAGGTTAAGCAAGTTGCTGAGTAGATCCACGTCTCTGTCACTGTTCGCTTGGTACACTAGGCTCCGATTGCCCATCTATGTTTTGGGATCTTCTCCTATTGGTGGGTTCCTTCAAGTTCTTTTATCTGAGTGAGTTCCTTAATTATTGCATACAATCCTCAAATTACCTCCACTCAGTGTGTGTATGTGTGTGTGTTCTTTTTCGTGCACTTATGCTCAATTAGGCTTTTGGTTTTTCTTAGGTGCACTTCAAGTGTTGGAAATCAAGGTGAGTGCAACAAGAATTGAAAGCAAATAACTGAAATGATTTCCCCTTCTTTTCCAATCATCAAACAACCAAAATAACCAAAATACTTACTTGTATCAAAGATAAAAAAACCCAAACTTCCTACCTATCTCAAGCTCCATTTTGGGGATGATTCCCTTACTTCAATGCTCGATATGGGGTGCACAAGTGCTCAAGCTTGAATCCGTTGGTCCCAACAATGGAACCAAAATGTGGAGGGAGCTCACACTCAACTGCTAAGGCCCACCAACCACTTATTGTTTCAAGCATTTCAAGCGAGCTTTAATGGCTATCTCTTACCTAGCCAACGCGCCTTTGAACCTACGAGTGTAGTGACCTTACCTCGATGCCCGAAATAAGTTGCCTCCTACCTGGCACACACCTGGCACACACCGGTGAAGAGAAGAGAAGAGAAGAGAAGAAGAGAGGAGAAGAGAAGAGAAGAGAAGAGGAGATGGTGAAGAGCTTCACCCTATTGATCCCTCGCTCCCACACACTTACTCCCTCACACTCTCATACTCCCTCTCTCAAGAGCACACACACAAGCAAGGTGAAGAGAAGAAGAGAAAAGGAGAAGACTCTTGTTAGCCACACACCAAAGAATGAGCTTCCATTCACTTTTTGAACTTTATATACAAGCCCTAAAATCCCATGGGCACCCATCTCTTTTTACATGATTAGCCATTGTGTTAAGGCCCTTTTTCCTATTTCCCTCTTCTTGCCTCATGCCTTAAGCCCGCACGCATCTATTCTTTTACAAATGGAACAGGAGAGAGCCTAGAGCTCTTTTACAAGATTTTTTAGAGTTTTTAGAGGCGCCTTCCATTTAAAATTGCGCTTTTTGCCTTAGCTTAGAGCTTTAGGGGCTGCCTCTACACCTTTAGTATTTTTCTGTCCTTTTTCTACTCTTTGCTTCATATTTCCGCCATCTCGAATTGAGGTTAACAGAAAATTGTTCATCTGATTAATAGGTCACCAAACAGGTCTTTGGGGGGGGGGGGGGGGGAGTCTCTCAGGAAGAGTGATTGGGCAATCCACCTTCCTATGCTCATTTGCAAGTGTTTGGCTACGAGGCTTTTGTGCACATTTGGAAAGAAGAACGCAACAAACTGGAACTAAAGTCTTGTAAATGCATATTTCTAGGATACGGTGATGAGGGTGAGATGGGGTATAGACTTTGGGATCTTGAGAAAAGAAATATAGTACGCAGCAATGATGTCATCTTTCGTGAAGACCGCATGCATTAGCAGCTCGAGAAGACTGAGGAAGTCAAGAGGCTTTTTTTAGGGAGGATGTACCTTTTAGATAGCCATTTGTGCCCAGTGGATAGCAGTATATACCTATTGTAAATACTCTTGAAAATGTAGGAAATGGTGCTAGAAATGACCAGTAAGGTATTGCCCATGATACACCAGAGTTTTAGCTTGAAAACATGCAGTCAGGACAGTCTGAACTATTAGGACAACATGTTGGAATTTCAAGACAGCAACCCATACATGCAAAATTATAAGCTATATTTTAGGACAGCAATCTGTACATGTAGAATTACACGCCTGTATTTCAAGACAACAACCTATAAATGCATATTTGTAGGCCCTGCAGCCATCAAATGCAGAATCTTTGCTTCGTAGGCCAACCTAACCTTTAAGGCAACCAAATAGTTTTATTCATGGTGCACAGTATGCTGCAAATTATGTCATGTTGATGGATTGTGGTGAACCATCATGCTTCAAGGAAGCAATGACTAGATCGGACATCAAGAAGTGGTTCAAGGCCATGCTATCAGAGATGGAATCTCTTGAGAAGAATGCTACTTGGAACTTGGTGCAACTGCCTAAAGGGCAAAAAACCCTTCTATGCAAGTGGTTTTACAAGATGAAGGTCACTTCTAGTTCCTTACCAAAGTACAAAGCAAGATTGGTTGCAAAGGGGTATAAGTAGGAACATGGAATTGACATTGATGAGATATTCTCTCCTATAGTCAAGATGACAACCTTGAGAACCATTTTGGGCTTGATTGTAGAGCTGAGGATATGGAGCTCGTACAGATGGATGTAAAGATTGCATTCTTACATGGTGACATGCATGAGGACATATATATGTAGCAGCTTGAGGGTTTTATTGCTAAAGGTAAAGAGACGATGGTTTGTAAACTGAAATGGAGTTTGTATGGGCTGAAACATGCACTGAGGGAATGGTATCATAAGTTTGATACTTTCATGCAGTCTCAGGGCTTTCAAAGAAGTCAAGTTGATCACTGCTTGTACACCAAGAAGGCAATAGATAGTACCCTGATTATCTTGGTTTTGTATGTATGAGATGCTGATTACTGGCAGGGATACTCATGCCTTGGATTCATTGAAGCAAAGTCTTCATGGCAGCTTTGACATGAAGGATCTTGGTGATGCCAATCACATTCTTTGGATGCCAATACTCAGAGATAGATTGAAGGGGTTACTCTATCTATCTCAGTAGGAGTATGTATCCAAGAATTTGCAGTGTTTCAATATGGAGGGGGGAAAGTAATCGGAGTCCCATTGCCCCCATATGTGAAACTCAGTGTAGAGAGGACATCCCTACGTCTGATGATGAGAAGGTTGAAATGGCCAATATTTTGTAAGCTTTAGTCATTTTGGCAGTTTGATGTATGCTATGGTTACTACATGTCTAGACATTGCCTTTGCAGTGGGAGAGGTTAAGAGGTACATGGCAAACCCTGGCAAGAAGCATTGGGAAACAGTGAAAGGTATTATGAGATTTGTGCATTTACTTTGGTAAGTAGAAGACATCTATCATTGGCTTTACAGATGCAAACTATGCTGGATATGTTGACTTAGGAAGTCCACTACAGGGTATGTGTTTAACTTCACAGGGGGATCTATCTCTTGGATATCCAGGCTGCAGAAGTGTGTTGCATTGTCTACTATGGAGGCAGAGGATGTAGTTGCCATTGAGGCATGCAAAGAAACCTTATGGCTGTCACGTTTGGTTGCTGAGCTTGGGATTACTGAGGTTGCTGCTCTCCACTATGATAGTCAAAGTGCTATCATATTAGCATGGAACCCTGTCTTTCATGCAAAGATAAAACACATAGAGGTGAAGTATCATTTCATCAAAGAGGTACTTGACAACAAGAGCATTGAGCTAGTCAAGGTGCACATTGATGATAACCTTGTAGACCTTCTCATGAAAGGTCTTCCAGCAAAGAGGTTTGCCCATTTCCAACATATGATGGGTATTGGATAGGTATATTCTTTTAAGCTTTGTATATACTTACACTTAGCTGGATCTTTTCCTCTACCTTTGGGCACATTGCCTTTAGGGGGGAGGTTGTTGGGATAAAGGGCAGTGCCCATGTTTGCCTGTAAGGGCCAGGTTGTACATAGTACATATACCTATCTAAAATCATTATTGAGGTACACTCTTCAGTACCACAAATCATGTGTCTCTATCTCTTTTCTCTCTCAACCTGCATCTCTACATAGAAGCTCCATTATTGCAGCCGTCTCAACTGTTACAATATAGGCATGGGAATTCACCTTAAGCAAGGGTATATGAGGGTTGATGGATGTAAATGGACTTAAGGGGTAGGGGAAACCCTAACCCTAGCTAGGCAAAGGCTATATAAATAGCCTATGGGTCACTATCAAGGTTGAGATAGAGTGTACCCAAGTTGTACCTTGAGCAACTTAGTAAACGAGATTTTTTTCTTGAACTTTGAGCTCCTATCTCCCTCTTGTGCACACTTTTTCTTGTTGCAACTCTGCTCTTTCACATGGTATCAAAGCCTGCTTTGATCCTTTTAGCTTCTTCAGACCTTAGCCTCACTAAGTGCATAAGAAAATCTTCATTTCTCTCATTTTGGACCTTCAAATTCCATAGCTAGCTTGACCCCTTGACCTTGGAGGACGTGGGGAAGCCAAAGGAGAGCATTTTAGCTCCTGGCTTAAACTAAGAACTTCTTTCCTGACACAAGGCGACCAGTCCTGGTACATCAAAGGGAAACATTGGGTAGCGTGGAAGATGTCATTGAAGAAATCATCAAAATGACCCAAATATGCAGACATTGAATTTCAGAGATCAGCGCGGCTTGAAGACGTAGCAATCCCTCCAACAACCAAAGGGCTTACAAAGCCCCCCTAGTGGGGTATCTCACTCTAAGAGGGTTTGCTAAAATTCTTATTGTATTGGCTGCAATCAACCAAACCCTAGCTATCAGTTTCCTGGTAGCCATAGCCAAGAAGCTTCAAGCTTTTTCATCCTTCAAAAATTTCAATGTTTGAGCACTAACAGTGATTCTAATCACTGATTAATCCTCTCCAAAGTTAGTTGAAGGTCTGAAAGCTTCATTTCAATGCTCTTAAACTCATTGGGTCCTTTTTAATCTAGCAAACACTTCACATCTTACATCTCAAGTGGCATAAAACTTGAGATGAGTGCTTGTAAGCACTAAAGCACATTGCTCAATCATTTTGCTGCTGGTATTTACTCAATCTAAGTTTTTCATCATTAGAAAATTAAAACCATTAAGTGCTCTACTTCATTTTGTAAGGCTATGTGTACAATTGTAAGCACATAGACCATCCTATCCTAAACTTGTGTTGCTTGCTGCATATCATGTGTGGTTTCTTTCAAATACCTTGGTCAATGAAATTAGAGAGATGAATGTCATTGTACTCTCCTTGGAGTCATCAGCAACAAGCATTGAAATCATAGACCGTCCTTGTCCAACACAATTTTCATCTAGTAAACCATTCCCAAGGAGGAGCCAAAAGTCTAGTCTAGGTTCACATCATTGAAGCCTAAAAAGACCATTAAACCTCGGAAGAAGATTGCACGTAAGAAAGGACCACCAAAGTCATATTTTGAAGTACTACATATGTATGATTTTGAACCTTTCTCTTCATTGCAATTTTGAATATCAATTTTTTGTAAGGGTGTCCTTGATTTGCTTCCGCATTCATTGGCAAGTTTGTAAGGGACTAGACACTGCCCTTGTGTTAGCAAGTGGTAAAAAATTCCCAATGGCCACAACATATGCTGATGTCCGCTCTCAAATTTGTAAATTGGATGGCAAAAATTTCCACCCATGGCAAGTATTTATCAAGTACAAGATGATGGAGAGAGGGTATTGGCCTCTCATTCAAGGCACTAGAGCTGTACTTAACAAATCTAGTTGATATAGAGGACGACCAATGTGCCCAAGCAATCATCATGTTACATTTAGATGAGTCCTTGATTCATCATGTTGATCAACTAAATACTGCTAAAGAAAAATGGGATGAGCTTGAAAAGCTCTATGGAGCCACTAGTAAAAATACTAAAATCTTCCTTTAAATTGAATTCTTTAGCTTGGAATATAATTTAGGAGAAGACTTGGGAAAATTCATTTCTCACATGAAGGGTCTCATGGCATAGCTTGCCTCAGTACAAGCTCCAACCCATGAAGAGGATGCTATTGCTATTCTCCTAAAAGCAGTAAATAAGGTTTTTCCAACCCTTGTGACTACCGTAACTAATATCCCAAACCCAAATTTGGCAAGTACCATCCAGTCTTGTCTGGATGAAGAGAAGAGAGATCATATTGAAGGAACGTCAATAGTCACTTCTCGTGAGCAAGTGTTAGTTTATACCGCTTCTACTAAGTGCTCCTTTTGTCACAAAAAATAACATATTGTAAGCAATTGTTGGAAGAAATACCCTGACAAAATGAAGTGCAAAAAATGCAAAAAGACCAGGCATATCACGAGTAAGTGTCCCAATGTTCCACCAGTATCTAAGGAATTGGATGCCAACTTTGCCTCCCAATCCATAGATGATCGACTCTTGTGAGTCTTGTAACATCCTCTACCTATGAATATCCTTGTAGCTTGATTTATAAAGGTATCCCAGTTGATTGAGAGGGGGAACTTTAACATGTCTTGTGATGCTATGCCACCCTGGCATTGAAGGGGGGTGTTATAATATAGGCATGGGAATTCACCTTAAGCAAGGGTATATGAGGGCTGATGGATGTGAATGGACTTAAGGTGCAGGGGAAACCCTAATCCTAGCTAGGAAGAGGCTATATAAACAACCTATGGGTCACTATCAAGGTTGAGATAGAGTTTACCCAAGTTGAACCCTAAGCAACTTAGTAAAAAAGATTTTGCTCTTGTACTTTGAGCTCCTATCTCCCTCTTGTGCACACTTTTTCTTGCTGCAACTTTGCTCTTTCACATCAACAAGGTCTAGATTTCAAAATCATAGTCCTTCTTAGGATTACATGGAAGCCACACTCTATTAAGGGAAGGATGAATCCTACCATTTGGTCAATTTGGAACTTCATACAAGGTGCAAATTTTGTAGGCCATTTGGGAAGCTAATACGTTGGTCTTTATTAGCATGTTAGCTCTTGTTTAGTATCAATGATAGGTTTAATGATGTATCACAATGGATCCTTAAGGTCCTAGGGTTTGCCTTCAAAGAGGGTGGGTGGTGCTAAAGCAATGCGTTCAAGGTGTCAAGCTCAAGCTTGGTGTGCTACATGCCAACATTGCACATCTTAGTTTCATAATATACGTTTCATGAAAAACAAGATTGGAATAATTTTAATAGGCAATGAGGTACTTGGTTTGTACTTGCAATGTCATTTAATTAGTCTTATTGACATTTAGTAACCTTTTTACGATTTGAGGCTTTACAATAAACTATGAATGAGATAAGTTTGTGTTATTGCCTAATCAACAAAGCATTATGACATTGGCCAAGGTTCACATAAGAGCAATGACCTTGGAAACTAATATATGTACATGAGAATGAGAAAAGATAAAATGCAAATCTCAAGTCTCATGCAAGGAGATTGTCATGGACAATGCTTCCATGGGGCCAACCAAGGGGCATACATGTTTCAATTTCATTGATGCATGTTCAAATGTAAAGTATTATCATGTGGCATGCAAGACTAACCTCATGTGGGCAAATCAATAGGGATGCATCTCCAAAATCTTGATTATCCTCATCCTTAATCTCTATTGGAGAATATAATTGGCTTGAAGGAAGCTACCTCAAGGGAGAGCTACTAATTGCTGAATGAATTGTGGGATCCTATGAATATTAAAAGCATTGTATTAACATCAACAAATGATAAATGGTGTCATGGTTTCTAGCTACTATCCCTCAAAGTGCTCCCCTCCACATAGAATAAGAATCGAAGGCATTGTATTACAATTAACAATCAAAAGAAAATGATTTACAATTACTCTACCTTTTAATGCCATCTTCTATTGAGTTTTCATGTACTCTCATACATTGTTTAATAGTGAGCTCAAAAACTTTTTGAAGTACATAGTTAAATTTTATGTTCATTTGCATTAAATTTTTTTTTTGGGTTACTGTATTCATCAACATTTTGCAGCTCAAGAGCTCAAATCTAAGAGTTTCTTTTTCTTTGTGGATTGCAAGGAGTTTGACACTAATGAAATAAGAAAAAATGTTATAGAAATGATTAGTTAAATACTCAATCATGATTCCATTAAGACTATAATAATAATGTTCTATTACGTGTAATGGTTAAATTGCATAAATTTCTTGATCTTGATGATCTCAAGAAAATCACATAACATATGTGAAATTATCCTAGGCAATAACTAATAGATTCAATGGCTATGAATGCATTAGAAGTGGATATATCATTGAACTACCTATGATAGTCCAACTAAGATTAGTAATGAGCCTATAGTAGGGCCTAGTGCTAGAGCCCCTAGGAACTAATTAGGATGTGAAGTAGAAGATCCACCCATCTTATTCCTTAAATTTTTTTCCTTATTTTCATCATTTTCTCATTTTCTTACTCATTTTGAGATTATCAAGGTCAAATTTGACTAATTTTTCTCCCATGCTTGAAGCCATGCTACCATGGATACCCTTGTATTGTCATATAGATTGCATGTCTCCCATGGACATCCTAGTGATGTTGGACCCACATGACATCCTTAGAGGAGAAACATGTGTGGAGAAGGGTCAAGGAGTAGGGTCCACAACCACACTTTTGAACTTCTTTTGTCTATAAAATTCTTCTTCCACAAAAAAAAAGCATTAGTGCTAGCCTTGAGGAGCTCAAAGGACATTTCCCTAACAATATCTAAAAAACCTTGATTTTACTAAAGATTATTCAATTCAAAATATTTTGAACCTTGAGAGCTTGATAGATGTTTCAAAAGGACTATATTATTAATGAAAGTTCTATTGGATAGGCTCCCAATCCTTGATGACAAGTGTATGATGCTACCAAGCCTTCCTTTTCAAATCATAAAAACTAAAATTCCCTCACGTTGGTAAGAAGCTACCTTACCAACAATAATAAAATTGCTAACATGGATTTGTGACCTTCAAGATGGTTTCACACAATTTTGAATGAGGCTTACAAGTTGGGAACTTTAGGGGGGACCAATGGTGAAGTATTTAGTTGAAGCCACTCTCAAGCAGCTGCTCCTACATGCTTGGAATTGGGGGGGGAGGGTTTGCAATTTCTAAGCTTTTGTTTATCCTTTCTTTTGAATTTTTAAAAGAAAATTGAATGCTTAATATAGCCAATGTTTATGCTAGCTAGTGCAAAGAAGCATGCAACCATGATGTACTTGTAATGCATACTTTGAACAAGTTTCCATACAAAACATAGTACATTTTGTTTTGTTCCCCTCTTTTTGTTGAGTTTTTAAAAGAGAAAAAGGAACATTAGTACAATTCAAATGACATTTCATGATGTGAATGTTGAAGCTTTGTCTTACATTGGCTTTATGAAGAGGTGCTAAATTTGTTTAAGTAGGTGCAACTAGAAGGTTACCTGTAGACATTATCACTTATGTTGTCTACTTGAAAGCTTGTGGCAACACACTCTAAAGTAACCAAGAAAGGAATAGAGCTAACATAGAAAAAATAGAAGAGGTGGGGGATTTTTGGGAAGTTAGCCTTGATGAATCGATTATTAGATATGGTGTTGGTGATGCAACTTGGTGTAATGCAAAGGGAGTGATAACATGTGGTTTTTGATGAGAAGTTGCCAGAAGTACACCTAGGATGTAGTGATCCTTACATTAAATCCAAAGAATTAGCTATAGCTAATTGTTACATGGATATAAGTTGCATCATCATAGATGAAAAGCTCTATTTATCTAAATTAAAGAGTGAAAACTTGAAGAATGTAGTAGTTAGAGACAATGAGGAAATCAATAGTACAGTGGTTATTTGTAGACAAGAAGAACTAGCTACTATTGACACAATATTGGAAAATTCAATAGTGTTTCTAGCTTCCGATGGGGTGTACTAGGTAGCAACAAGGATATATGCATATTTTCAAAGCTACCTTGTCAAATTTTGGTCAATGCTAACAGTATGTATCAAATTATGAGGTGAAACCATAGCTTATGTCAATGCATCACTATTTTGATTTTGATTGATATGATAATTGCTTCTTATCGGACTTGTATCATCATGGGTTGATTTGATCGGTGGGATCTAGAAAGTGATTAAACTTCATAAATTGTGTTAAAATATGACAATCTTGAAATATGCCCAAGTTTTGACACTCATATTAGGAGCATAATATAATAATCTTTCTTGTTAGTTTTGAAGGGACTTGACTATATTATGAACACTTAGTTCTTAGGTAGCTTAGAAAAAATTCATGCCTAAGCATATACAATGCTCCCATGCCATGTGGGGAAGCAAGCTAGATTTGATGCCATTTAGAGGCCTATTGGCATAAGGATATTCGTTTGTAGTATAGGGATTTGTAGATGAGCTTCACACTGCACATGTTTTGAGGATGAAGGAAAATAAGGACTTTAGTAGAGCAGACACTAATGATAGAGTTGGGGCTACCATGCTCTTTGGTAGTTGTGGTTTCAAACTTACAAGGAATTGTTGAGTGTGTTGTAGTGTGATGGTGTATTGAATGTTGCTTCAATGTTGTTGTTGTTGTCATATTGAGTCTCTTGATATGAAAGAAGATACTATAAGTTTTTGGCATACCACATCTACACCCATGGCCCATAAGCCAACATAATGATAGTTATAGAATACCTTGAATGGTCAGGGTGTGAAAAGCATATGCAACATTGGTTACACACTATTCACACCCAATATCAATATCAAAAGATGCTTGGCCCACTGGTTAAGTCTTAGGAGTGTAAGGGGATTGGGAAGGCTTCAAACATTATTAGCTAGATATTTTACGTTTTATAAATGAGCCTTGTCACTATTTGACTTAGATGTTGATGTGAGCCTTGGCATTGGGATTGAAAAATGTGGGCCTATTGTTTTGTTGATACGACGGTGTTGCACTCCTATTCTTTTTGCATTTCTTTGTTTGTCTTAGGTAGTATGTAGCTAGTCTAGGCATGAACACTCCAAGTGGAATAGCTAGATCATACACACTCACTTGCAAGGTCCATAGTCACACATAGACTCATGTGACTATAAGCTAATCAAATGTCTTTTTAGTATGCATAGGTGATTGGTTTTGATCCAAGGTTTGTTAATGTCACCATAGGTAGGTTGTGGAGACTTTAACGTCTTCCAAAGAGTTGAGATAAGACATGGATCCTAAACACATTAGAGTGGGTTGCTTGGTTATCCTTTCTGATTGCCAAATCCATGATAGGTTTATTTTGTTTACTATCCCCTTTAATGAGGTTATACTAACAACCGTGGCTCTTGCAGTCAAGGTAGCTTGTCTAAACTCCTTACCATGTGCGATAGGGGATCTATGGCCATGAATTCACCTACTTCTACTCCTTTCCTATTTGCCCCATGCTCCCCTCCTTTGCCCCTCCATTCCATACTCCAACTCCATGCACATGCATGCCCTCACATCCTCCAAGGTTCAACACACACATATATGTATCATATGTAGCTAGAAAATTGCATTGGAACTATTATCCCCTTAGCCAATAGTGAATTGAAAGTGAAATAAGAATATCCATGGTACACTGCACTTTCCATAGGATGGTAAAGTGGGAAATTTGGAACATCACACAATGGTAGCCCCCAACTATGCTAATTAATACCATTCAATAGGTTAGGATGTGGTAGGCATCCATGTGAGGAGCACAAACTAGACATAGAGTTGATCAAAGCAACAAAGGGAGGCTTAGAATTTATTATACAATATTGATCAAAACATGAAGGATTAATGAGATCTATTGGAAAACATGGTGGTCTATTTGCATGTGGGATATGGGTCAATTGTCGAGGCATTCCAAGAATATGATTGGTTGCCCATCAAGACTTTGGTCTCCCAGAATTCTTTGATTCTAGGCTATTGGATTAAAATCTTGATGAGGAGGTGTTCATTTGTTTTATCAAATGTAGCTTATGAGTTGTCTACACAAATTTTGTCGCAAATGTTTATTGCTCAAAAACTTGATGAGGAAGTATTGAAGAGTTAGAAATAGGTCAAAGAATGGATGTCAAAGGTGTCAAAAAGGAATTGGATAAGGGGATGCATGCATGTGTGGTTAGTACTAGGTTTGGTGCTTTATCACGATCTCACAAAATTTTCCATCATAGGAGAATGATTATATATTGCTATGATTGATGACATTAAAAAAACATCTTTTAAATTACAATCACAATCTTTTATTGGCCTTTATTCAAGTCAATATTTTTCAACTTGCCTTTTAAGATTGTGAATTTCACATCATTACACGTAGAGCATGGGGTTCATTGCATGCAAAGTTTGACATTTATCCTTTCTTTCATGGAGCAAAGGGTTTGATTCATAGAAATGCAAAGCAAGTGAGGCAAAGCCTTACAGAACTCACAATGAAGTAAATGATGCAAAGTGCAGTTGGCAAGCTTGATTGTTGACAACGTTGGACATGCCAACTACAAAATAAGTAGTGAAAGAGAAAAAGAGATCTTTGCGACTTGCATGATTGTCTAATTACATATAATTGTCTATGTAAGGAAAACAATAGGAGAAATTACACAAATTTTTTTACGAGAAGCAAATCCTTATTTCAAAGGTTCAATATTTTGTTCAACTAAGAAATATGCTACCTTAATTCTTACTTTCCCTGGCTTACTACTTGGAGGGGGAGGCATCCCCTTGTGGGTGGTTGTGTGTATGCCTTACCTTAGGAAAAAGAAGATTGCCTAGTATTTTTCTAGTTTAAAATGAGGTAATGAAATATGGACTTAATTTTTCTATACTTCCAACTCCTAGCAACAATGCATCACCAATTGATCTACACACACTTTAAGTCTCTTGTTTTTTATTATAGAGGAGGTCACTAAACCATCTTGATGTCTACATGAATCTTTATGATACATCAACATGCACACTGCTTGTATGACGAGTCATATTAATAGTCATAACTTAGCACATTCACTTATGTGTTGATCTTGAGCTTATTTATGCCTGATTTTTGTATTCCAACTCATCACGTACAATGCATGCAAACTCATATATACTTTCATAGTATAAAAGCTCATCAAAGAGCCAAAAGTCCATTCTCATGGATAAAGTGAACATGAAAGTTTATCTAGTATACCAAAAAATCAAAACGTCTACCTCATCACATAAAAATCCTTTATTTTCATAAGGCACATGCATGTACCTTGCATTAAGAACCTCTAATTCTTTTCATGCAACTAAATTGTGATCCTAGACTAGTAATATAATCTAGAATTGTAAGTGTGCACTTGTTTTAGTCTCTAAAAGGTGATGCACAAGATTATGAAAGCATTTAATAGGCAAAATCTCAAGTGCCATGTCATGTTTTCATATCCAAATGTCATGTTCTAAGATACAAAAAGGAATATGAAAGCAACATAATTGCAAGGATATGGAGAGACTACATAATCATTTTCTTAAAACGAATGAATATACAATGTTTGTCATATAGCCATGTGGTGCCCTTTTTAGTTTACATGGATCTTGCTAGGGGTTGATATTAAGGAGAATTGTTTGTTATTAAATAAAAGAAGTTATGAAGAAAGAGACATAAGAAAGTTGTAAAGCGTTGAGCTCTTTTTAATTTGAAATTTTAATGGTCCTCAACTTTACAAGAGGCCTTAAAAGAGGCAATAATTATAATTTTAATGCTCTTATAAAATATCATCGTTTAGGCAAGTGAAGACATATGCAATAAACTAATTAGATAGTTTTGTAACATGAATAGCACTGCAAAGTTTGCGGTGGCCCCTAACATCAGAATGCCAATAAATTATTAGGACATCCATAAAGTTCTTGTGACATGGTCATCGTTTTAAACAAGTGAAATAATTATGAGCCTATCTCCAGTATTGAGTTGGTGTTATAGTATTGCAAAAAGGTTAAATTACTATTTTAGAGACAAAGTTAGTGTACACTACTATTTTTGAGATAGAGCAATCATAGACAACTTGAATAGATCCATGCGTCATAATATAATCTAGATTTTATGAAGATCAAACTAGGAAAATATGGTAATCATGTGAATCAATGGGTAAATGATTACCCAACTTGGCAAACAAAGACTTGCTCTTTTGATTTCCAACGTTTATTGTTACTCAATAGGAGGAAAAGGACAACATCAAGATTAATTTGTGTTAACAATTCTCATCAAATTACCATAACACCTTGAAGACAATTGTTTTCATATTGCTAGAAGTAAAGGGTCAAACCAACTTCTGATGATGAGGATTAAACATGTTAAAAATGCTTTGAATCATTTATGCAATTTTTGTAGTAAAATTGGTTGATATTTTGTTTTTTGGGTCTCTAATATAGAATTGTGCTATATATCATTACTAGTTGGGTGCATGATTTTAAAACAAAAGCTATGATTTATAATAAAAAAGTACAAATGGTTAGTTACTTATTTCCTTTTGTGATAACACAAGAACAAAATAGAAAAGGTAGCATGATACCTCGAAACTAATTTATTATATGATCAAAAACAAAAAAGGTGCATACACATGAAGAACATTGCACACGCATGTGAATAGATAATACATGAAAAGCATAAGAAATTGAGATTCACATAAGAGAAACTTTCTATCATTGTTATGCGAGATTTAGTAAACTTGACAAGATGATATGAAAAATCATGGAGAAAATGTTTTGTGGACTTTTTGCATGTAATTTGTGTAATTTAAGATATGAATTCAATCAAGACATCAATAAAAAGTTTCATAACCCCTCATAAATAGACAACGTCTCACACTTGGAAAACGAGTCCTCCACTTGCAAAATTTTGATTGATAAAGAGTAACTAGGTGCTCAATGCCTAGATTCTCCAAGTGCTTTGTATTGATGTTAGATTGGTGCTTCACACTAGTTTAAGGCCAGTGCTTTGCACCACTTGACTATCTTGATTGATGGCCTAAGTGCCAACCTAGACCACACCCATGCTACACGAAGCCCTAGCTCCCCATGGCCAATTGCTAGATTGAGTGTATTCTTGATTTAGTAATTGCTTAAGTTGTTCTCTCAACTTAATATCTTCAAGGATGGACATTTGATACGGCCTTTTTGCAATTGGAATAGCTCTACTACTAGCTTAATTTCATGGTCAACTTCTCTTAGAGGTAGAAGTTCAAATAACTCTTTCTAAAAAATGTCAACATACTCCTTCATCTTCCACAAAGGCTCCTCTTTTGTGTTGTTTCCTAGACTAATTTTATTGAGTTTGATTAAGTACATAGGCAATCTCTATCTTAGCCCTTGAACTATTCATGAAGCCTTAGCTAACAAGATTTTTGGTTTTCCAACTTTGCCGCCTTGAGTTGTGACTTGGTTTCCTTCTAGGTTTTGAAATGAGACTTGGCATCTTCCACAATGGATGTGAGCATAATTAGGGATTAGCCAGTTCATCCCTAGCAAGCATTCATTAGAGGCCAAGTTCATGACACACTTCCATCATCCTTCAGTGTTTCTAGCATTTGATGCAAGAGTCTAATGTTACCTCTTTCCAGAGACTTGAGAGATTCAAAGGATCTATCAACTTGAGAGATTCAAAGGATCTATCAACTTGAGAGATTCAATGTTTCTAGCATTTGATGCAAGAGTCTAATGTTACCTGTTTTCAGAGACTTGAGAGATTCAAAGGAACTATCGACTTGTACGATGCATGTGTCAGTGATTTGGTTAATGCTCTACTGCAGACCACAAAACGACATGCATTCATTGATGGAAAGTTCCATGGTGTAGGACCCAGTGTAGAGAAGCTTTTGAGTCAACTACAAGAAGGAATTAGCCCCACACCCCTCGAGTAACAGCAAGGATGCTTGAGGAGGTGGCAAGAGGAATTGAATTGCATCAACAACTTGATTTTCAAGGGGACAATGTAATTGTAGCGACAAAATGTAAGGTTGATGGAAAGTGGGATCAGAGGAAGCGAATGCCTCTCACAAACTTGAGTATGTGACCAAAAACATACCTAGAAGAAATGACACAAGAAAACTAAACTTTGAGGGCCCTTTTCCTTTCGCCCAATCAAGGGCAGTATCACCAAATTCTTTAGAGGAAATAGTAGTGGAGACAATCCTTCACTACACTATTTGTTCTATAAGAAGGATTCCAGCTCTTAGTCATGTGCAATGTCAAGGATGGTTGGGGCATCGCAGATCAACTTAGTTACTATATCATTAGGGTGTTCAATTTATGTGAATTATTCAATAGTCTCTTACATAGGATACATGGCATCATGCTAGGTAGGAGGAGCTTGATTCTATCGAGGCAGAATGACACATGGTATTTTGTTTTGTGTCTCCCAAGGTGGACGATTATTCATGTGACGTGGATCTATAGGACTAAGCATTTGGCATATGGAATTCTAGACAAGCACAAACTAGGCTTCTTATAAGGGATTTGGAGCTTGGATTATGTATGCCCTTTGGTACAACTACTTGGATGTATATCATTGGGATTATTCTTGCACTTATAATCCAGTATTAATGGTCCATTAAAAATGCGATTCTTATTCCTTCTTAGGAAAGCTCTTGGCTGATTGAGACCATCTTTCTTCCCTCGAGAGAGTGTTTTTAATTTCCTAAGTACCTACCACTTTAGGTTCAACATATAAAAACAACTTCTTTGAATTATCTCCTGATACAAATTCGTTACATGCCTTTAATTCATGACACAAAAACATAGTAAAACCTTTCAGAAAAATGACTTTTTACAATGTTTTCTATTTGAAGGTAATTATTCTCTCCAAGTTCCATTCCCTAACTAGTATTGGAACTTCCAAGACACAGTTTGGAAATCGAAGGGTAGTTGGCAGTTTGTAAGAGCCTAAGGAGTTTATGACCAGAGCCCCCTGGTATCCTCACCTCCTCCTGCTGAGACGAGAGTTCCCTACAACAAGACCTTTTGCATCATGATTGGTCTATACTCACTAACGTGAAACAAAAGGAAAAGCCCCTTGGAGTGGGTTTTATTCACGTTGGCCTTGGGGAGGTCTAGCATTATTAAGACACTGCCTCAGTTGCATCGTCTGTGCTCACCGGAATACTGTCTTAGTCCGGTGATTTATACTTAGTCACCCATCTTTTAGCCTGACGATTTTAGGAAAGATAGGTCCTTACAATCACAAACATCTTATTTTGAATGCATTACTTTTAACAAATTTATTCCCAAGACAAAACCTTTGTTTCCAAAAATAATAACATAAAGGCAAAATTAGTGTACGTGGCAAAATTAGCGTAAGTGGCAATACCTTCCAATAGTCTTCCTAGATTTCCCCTTCCTCGAGATCTAGTTGGACTAAATCTAAACAAGAATTTTATTCTTGAGAATAACCCCTTTGGAGTTTCGTGGGTCCTTGCTTGGAATAAAAGAAAATCTTGGTTAGTTTAATTACGAACAGTATTCTTTGGCAATTTCATCTCAAGGTCTCTTATATATTGAGGATCCACGCTTACCCACAAGAAGTTTTGTTTGATTAACACAAATAAAAAATATTAAATCTTTTAGGGACACACTACCTTCTTATACTTGCTTAGGTTCATCTTGTACAGACCCAAGTTACCCCTTGGAATTTGCAGTTAAGAATTCTTTTAACAAGATTATATGCAAGAATTGAATTAAATCTTATTTTATAAATGCAACTTTTATTGCCCGTTCATGGGATGGTAACCTACTAGCTGCCTTAATTATAAAATATAGTAACTGGGGATCGATGATGAGTGCTCGGTTGATGGTATTCGTAGCATCGTTTGTAACCCTAGTACTTGTCATTCCGTTTGTAGTGATTGTGTCCGTAGCATTATTGGTAGCTCTTGCCTCCAAGACATTCATAACTTTCTTCTTTGGGGCCATGGTCTTTAATCACAAGATTGAAAAGGGAATCTTTGGCAAAGGAGCGTGGGGGTAATTAGATTGATGGAATTTTGATTGATGGGGAATGCGATCACCAAGAATTGAGAAGAGTCTTGACTCCACAGAGAAACATGATAGGAGGGATGGAGAATTTAATTCCAAGAGTTCACAGAATATCCTTCTTATCTTCGTGACAAGGGTTCCCATCCTCGCATTTCTCTTACCCCACTTTCTCTTGCCTATACTCCTGAGAAGGGCCTCTCCTCTCTGACTGCTCTCTGACTGCTCTCAAGTCTGATGCTCTAATATGACTTGTCAAGAAGAGGGCTAAGAGGCGAGAGAAAGGATAGCAAAAGAAAGAGAAAAGAGGAGAGAGAATAAGTGATGAGGAGAGAGAAATATTAGAAAGATAGGAAAGAAGAGAGAAGCTATGAAAGCTGTGAATAAAGATATAAGATGAGAGAGTGTAATTGTATTATTGCAAAAAGACAAAAATTACATGTCTCACACCTTTTATACCTATGCCAATGTGACAAGGTATTATTAATGATCTCTCACTAAAACATATGCCTTCCCAACTTCTTACACACTAAGAATGCATTAAGTGATAAAACTCATTTTAATGGGTCAAACTTCATTGACTTGGTCAAATCTTATGTACCATAGTCTTTAGCACCCTAGTGCTTAGTCCAAAGGCTATGCCCAATCCTTGACTTGCCCCCATCCCAATCTTGTCCATTAGTAGAAGACTTGTAATGTCATGTGAATGTTTGGTTATGCAAAGGATTTTTAGCTAAGTTCCACTCATAATTAAAACACTTTCCCCTAGCATCTAAATTTGAGTGATCCTAGCGACTACCTCCAAGGGTTCTTCATAAAGTAAGTGGATGTTCTTGGAGTCAAGTTGGTTGAATATAGGTGCTTACTTGTTTAGTTCACCACCGTTGGCATACCTAAGATAGAGAATGATTAGTCACATTAATGTTGAACAAGTTTTCACCATCTACTTCCAACTTATATAATGATTATTTCATTTCTCCAATTTTCCACATTCTTCAAATGTCAATTATTGTGTTACACTTGTTTGCATGACCAAGTTCACACATGAGGACCTCTTTCCCATTGCTATCTCCAAAGGGGGCTCTATTTTTCACTTCTATGAAGGGAAAATTAGGAGGTGGCAAGAACTCTCAAAGAAAAAATGGCTACTGTTAAAAAGACTTCCCCTATTCATACAAAACCAAAAAGAAAATAGATATTGCACTCATTGCACTTGCCCCATTCCTCATGGTGTTCCCAAAACCCAATGGCAACTCACTAGTAATGTGACTTATGGACACCCCCCTCGTGACAATTGAAGATTTGGTTGACTAGAGTGTTATCTACTCATCCCTATAGGGAGTCATGATGCATCTACCTTCTAGAAAACTTCTTCCCTTGTCACAATTTCCCTTAGCAAAGAGTTACCAAAGGGCATGTGGAATCATGGCCCTACCCTTAGGCTATATTCTTCTATGTCCTCTAAGGTATGTTAGGTTGGTATATCCATCAGGCTAGTCTAGTATCCTCTATTGCTCTTAACTCTTTAGGCTAATCAAGTCAAGCCCATGGGTTGGGCACTACGTTGTAGCCTAATCTTAGAGAAAACAAGAGAATAAACATCATTTAGGATAATGTGTGGTCCCTATAGAGCCATTGACCAAGGATAAGGATGTATTAAAGAGGGTTTGCGATGCTAGTGCCATCAAAGGATATATCCATGATATTGTATGATCTATCCCACCCTAGAATTACCAGCTTGTTATCCAAATAGCTCACATTGTGGACCAAAACCAAATATCCCACTTGCAAGCTTAACTTTCAAAGGTGTCAACTATGCCATGCTTTTCATTATTGATGAATGTCCTGGTTTGCTTGCAATGTGCATACATGTCTCCTTGAGAAGTTCAAGAGTAGTAAGGGCTTAGAAAGTAGGCGTAGGAGACAACATGTTGCAAATGATGAGGTGAAAGGAAAAAAAATTAAAATGGCATAATCACTTCCATGCCAAATGCTAATTGAAAAGGTGTGTTACATGTTATTGTCTTATGACTTGTGTGGCATGCCCATAAAACACCAAGCAAAGCCTCATCTTGATGTTGCAGATGGGAGTGCACCAAGAGGTGACACAAGGTTTCATTGGTTCCTTTAGTTTGGACATTGGTATGTGGATAATATGCATAATAATACCAATGAAAAATATTTTAGCAATAGCCAAGAAGGCTGTTGGTGAGAGAGAATTATGAATCAAGTTCTGGACATTGGTATGTGGAAGAGACACACACACAGGCAACAACCACACACCCACAATGTACACCACACACATATACACAATCAAGTTATCAAATGCATCAGCAAGGTATTATGCTATGTGCTACACAGTGACATTCATCGTTGCTTTGCTAGAGCCATGTTTGGAGGTGCTATAAATCACTTGGCACTAAAGGGATTATCATGCCATTGAGAAATACCATTAGTTGTGTTCTCCACTATCTCTATAATAAACAGTGCCATCAGTTGGATTCTGAGAAGTATGGCAAATAAAATGCCACCATCTAGTGGATTATAGTGGATGTCTTGGCTTTGAATCTAAGTTGGTTGAGATGTTGAAATATGATATCAAAATGCATGGGCTACCTCCAATGTATTCAAATCAATGTGTGAGAACTCAAGTATCGGTGTTGATTTTTCTTTGTAACTTGCCTTGGTTGTAGCTAGCTCAAAATGAATTCTCTTTGTTTGTCTGTAGCTTTGCTTCAGTGCTTGCTAAGGCTTCTTCTTTGGTGTGCAAATGGGCTTGGTTAGCAACAAGGTGTCCTCTTAATTATGATCTTCATGCTCTAAATGAGAAGCCCATAACTCAGACTTGTAACTCTCTAGCCATGCTAGAGAGTGTTGTGGTTGCCAACTAGCACTTCTATGTGGGTCAAGTTTGATGTTACAAAGGGCACTTGCTTTAGATGAGATGGCTGCCTCTCCCTAGCTTTAGCAAATGAAAGGCATAGGGATATGGGAATGGATTGGGTCACGATTGCTAGGTAGGGAGTAGTATGAGGTAGAGATGAATGGGGATCTGCAAAAGAGGAGAAAGCCAAGGAGGCAACCAATTTTGTGTCTCCTCTTTGTGCCATAGGTGTAGGGGGTCAAAAGGATTATATGAATTTGCCACTCAGCCTACCTAAGGTTAAGAAGTTGGAGTACTATCCATTGCCAAGTTGGTTTATTCTTCCCCAACTAAGATATGGCCATCTTTTGCAATGCGACCAAGATGCACCTTTTTAAGAAGGAATATGGAGAGGAGGAGAGTTGAGCCTCAAGAACTGATACTTTTTGTTGACGTATTCAAAAAACCCCACATCCATCATTGTCCAAAGGAATGATGAATAAGAAGAGGAGGAAGTGTCATCCTCCATGTGATTTGATAAATATTAAAGTCAACTACTTGGTTGAAGGTGATTGGGACAAAAGAAAGTGGGAGGCCTCAATCTCAACAATCAATTGTCTATGGTTGGTTATACCCTATTTTTCTAAACACTAGATAGACCTTCAAGACCGACCATGTCATAAGCATAAGATGAGTTTAATGCAAAAGACTTGTGCATAGTCCAAGAAAACTACCAACATCCAAATTGGTGGCTTACATGGAGAGATAATGTTGCATACACGACCTATATACATCTTATACAACAAGTCTACAAATGAATAGAAAAGCCCAAAGGTATTGCAAGCATAGAAACATTTGACTCCAACATTGACCCATGTTGTTGAGTGAAGTTGTTGATCCTTTAATAAAGCCTATAGAAGATGAAAAAATGGCATGACTTTGTGACCATAATGAAGAATATGAGAGAGAGAGAGAGAGAGAGAGAGAGAGAGAGAGAGAGAGAGAGAGAGAGAGAGAGAGAGAGAGAGAGAGAGAGAGAGAGAGAGAGAGAGAGAGAGAGAGAGAGAGAGAGAGAGAGAGAGAGAGAGAGAGAGAGAGAGAGAGAGAGAGAGAGAGAGAGAGAGAGAGAGAGAGAGAGAGAGAGAGAGAGAGAGAGAGAGAGAGAGAGAGAGAGAGAGAGAGAGAATCTACCCATAAGCTTGTGGAAAACAACCATGGCTACCCTCTTTGCTACAATGACCAGTCTCTTCTACCCCCATTCCTCTCTAAGTTGCCCCACAATCCCTCCAAAAATAGCCATGATGTTCCCCAAATTGACATGCACAACCTTCTACATACTTTTTGAGCATTTTCTTTGGTTTTCCACTAAAAAATGACACTTTAATTAAATTCCAATGTCTTAGGCCCAAAGTTTGGCCCTGTTGCCAAGTTTTTTAATTTTAAATGAAGCTTCATTACAAAGGTACATAATGTGAGAGTGTGCAAAGGAAATAGGAATACAAGAGGATAAAGAGCAAGAGATGAGAAAGGCAAGAGAATGATTGAGTACTCTCACTTGAAATTGATACAAGGATACACATAGAAAACCCATGTGAAGATGCTTGATTGATGACATTGGACTAAAGGAGGATGAAGGAGGACCCAAGCAATGAGAGGATGATGGAGGTGATTGAAAAAACTCAATACTGGAGTGAAAACAAAGGCTACCTATATAGACAATGATGGAATGGTTGGTCATCTATTATTGTGGATGTTGCTAATGTCTAACCTACCACCCAGAAAATGACTACCTAGCTATGTAAATGTTTGCCCAATTTCTACAAATAGCCATGTGGAAAATGTGCCTCAAAAATAGGTTGAGAAATAGTGTGAAATGGTCTTTGAAAATTTGAAATGAAGCACTAAATGCATAACATGCCTAGATAATTGTTAACCCCAACACGAAGAAAGCAAAAGAAAATAAAAAAGATGCAGGGCAAAGGTGGAAAAGAGGTAGCTTGATTGAAGAAAGGAGAGGAGAAAAGGCCAAAAAGTGCAAGGGCAACCTTAAAAGTCCTAGGCAGTTGCAAAAGGGGAAAGGTGCATTTTAAATACAAAGGCGCACCCTGAAACCTTGCAAAAGAGTGCCAGGCAGTGGAAAATCTGGAAAGCTAAAATAAAAGACAAAGACAAAGACAAAGGCCAAGGCGAGAGAAATGGAGGGCAAAGGCGCACAAGAAAACAACGCGAATCAATACTTCTTAAGGCGGTGGAAAGGAAGCTAGGAAGATAGAAGGACAATGGGAAAAAGGGCCTGGCTGACCATGTAAAAAAGGGGAAAAGGGGATGACCGCCCAAAGGGGATTTAGGGTTTTGTATATAAAGTTGAAAAGTGAATGAGAAGCTCATTTTTGTGTGTGGCCAAAAGTAGCTCTCCTCTTCTTCTTCTTCTTCTTCTTGTTCTTGCTTGCTTGAGCTTGTGCTTGAGAGAGGGAGTGTGAGAGTGTGAGGAAGCGAGTGTGTGAGGGTGAGGGACCGGGGAGGAGAAGCTCTCCATCTTCTCCTCTCTTCTTCTCTTCTCTTCTGTTCTCTTGTCTTGCCCGTGGCGATGGAGCTTGGAGCGTGGAGCTTGAGGATGGAGCTTGCTTGAAGCTTGCACTTGGATCGTGGAGCTACCGGAGTGCGCGGGAGAGGAGGTAACTCGATTGGCATGGAGGTAAGCTCATTACACCCGTAGATATGGATGGTGCATGTCTCTGTCAAGTTTTGATGGAGCTCACCACTAAAAGATGATAGCATGAAACACCAAGCACTAAAACCTACTCTCAAATAATGGGAATAGCTACAAACCAAGGAGATGCATGTGTTGAAGCCTAGAAAGCAATGGTAGATGCTTTCTAAATATGTCCTCCTTGGGACAATAGACTAGGTCTAGCTTGCCACTCAAGATGCATTCTCAGACATAAGGGTAATGGACCTTAATATGCTTTGTGTGAGCATGCAACATTGGTTTCTTTCTAAAATCTAGGGCGCACTAATTGTTGATCGGAAGAAGAGTAAGTCTTGCTCTATGGAAATCCCACATAGTCTTTGGAGTTATATAGCACAAAGGCCAATATTTGGCCTCCATCAAAGAAAGAGCAATGATAAGGTGCTTCTTATTGATTCATGAGAAATTGCCAAGGGAATGCATATTTAATGCTGCACCTAGACCTGTTGGCATCATTAACCCAACCTAAATTGTTCCCACATAAGAGTGTGCCCCTCTCAATTCAAAGTCCTGTAAGGATGGATCCCTTATAGATATTGCAACGTGGAAAGAGCTACATACTAGTGTGTGTGAAGGTGGGCCTCATGAAAGAGGAAAAATAGGCCACAATAAAAGAGATGTTAGAGCATGTATGGATGAGCCAATTCAAGGACCAAGCTTTGCTAGTGGGATGCATCCAATCTCTACAAGGATGCATCAAAGCCACACAACCTCCTCAACTATAGAACACAAAGCTTGGTACTTGGACTCATTCAAAGAAAGAGAAATAGGTTGCTTCTCAATGCTCTTCAAGATACCACCAAATCAAAAGGAAAGGCGTATTCAATGGTGAATCTTTGTGTGTCAACATCACTAGCTAAATTTGAATCACCCCAACCTGAAAGAGTAGTCCCCTCTCAATACAAAAATCCTAAAAGACAAGTCCCTATAGATGCTGTAACACCCAAAGCGGGACCCACTAGTGAGCCTAAGGGGAGTCTTCACATAAAAGAAGAAAACAAGGCCACGAAAAAAGAGATGTCAGGGCATATATGCATAAGCCATATCAAGGACCCAACCAAGCTTTACTAGCAAGATGCATCCACTAAAGTGGTATCACTTGCATAAGAAAGTTTAGACTCAAGGTCCATACTCAAGGTCCATGGGGCACGAGCTCCATTTGCATGTGTACATGACAAACTCTATAAGTACTTGCATAACTTTAGAACCCTGGGCATAGAAGGAATCAAAGTGTCATACTTCTCCCGCAATCTCTTGAACCCAACACAATGTAAGTCTTCTTCAGTCAGAAATTCCTATAGGGGATGGAATCTCGAACTGCTAATACTAATCAACTATTAGTAATAGATTTGACAAGAAAGACTCAGGTCAATCCTTATGGGAAGGGCCGAAACTTCTACTGTGGGGTAGACTCAAGCGAGCCTAGTTAGCAAACTTTGAGGGTTTTCATAAAAATCTCGGATGTTGCTTTCGAGCACATCTCTTGATGGACTACCAAAAATGTACATCCAATGGGCGGGCATGTTACATACATGAAGGCAAAGTCGGAGGCATCATGGACAAAATCATTAGCTTCAACTCTATCTGTTGATTGACCTTGAGAAGAACTCTTTAGATCAAATCTTGTGTACTGGGTAGAACAATTGCATTTTGATCTAACAAAAAGTGTGCACTTCTTACCAAGGCTAACTTGAACATATAATGGAGGAAGTACCAAAATAGAAAAGAAAAAAGCAAAAAGAGCAAAAAGAAGAGCAGAAAGGGCAAAGAGAAAAACATGAAGAGCAAAACGAAGAACATAAAGAGTAGAAATGGAAAAGGTAGGATGCTTTGATAAAGGGTATTCTAGATACTAATATTGTACATGATATACATGTATTACTTGATGAGGATATGTAGATTAAAGATGTTGTGATTGAAAGTATAGATGCTACAAAGCTTGTGGATGCAAATGATATAGTCCTAGTATATGCAGATAATGTATTGAGAAATTCTATACATGATACTCATGCCTTGTTCGATGCTTTACCAATATGAACAAAGGATACATTGACTCAGGATGTAAATGAGATGGGGATGCTTTTTTTCTTTTCAATGGGAAGGAGTCAAAATGCTTGTAGGAAGTTGAAGATGTGATTTATGTAGGATATATAGTTTCTAGACAGGTTGAGGATGTGTGTGGCAAAGCAAGGGTGGACAAATACCTTTCACCAATATTTTCTTCTATGCCAATATTCAGGTTTATGATCTAGGTAAATGCTTTTAGGAGGTTGACCTATGCAAGAAGATAAAGTGGAAATTTGATCTTGGAGGTCTCTGTATGTTGCTATGCATGATATGTAGGCTATATGGACTAGAAGAAAGAATGTGGTTTGTATGTGTGACTTATTGGGAAATTATGATGTGGCCATTTGACCTAAGAGGAGGTTATGAAAGCATGTTGATGCAATTCCAAATTTAGGGCAGATTTGGTATTTTAAAGCTAGTGATAATCAGAGAGGTTCTAATGGTAATTGTCATATTTAGATTGAGCTTTTATACCTAATGAAAAGGCCTACCAAGTTTGGTTGCTAACCGAGTTAGTATGTGGAAGGGACAGAGTTTAGAAGGTTGATGTCTATAATATATTGCACCTAAGAAAAGTAAGTTACAGGCTGTGCAAATTTTTTTGGGGGGTGAAGATTTTAGAATTTGATCCTTGTGTCTTCATGAAACTTGCAGATTGGAACTTGAGATACATTTTTCCTTCAAAAGCTCAGAGATTTGAGTTATGTATCAAAAGTTATGAGCACTTTTTTGCAAGGTGGCCATGATGGACAATTTTTAGAGAAAAAAGAGACTAATTGCGATGGATACAAGGTATTGATTGAGGATACCCATAGTATGCTTTTGATCACCATGACTGATTCAAGGGCATGGATGAGTCCTTCGAGATGCTAGAAAGAGTGAAAACATCATGCTTTCCATTGTTCATGATTTGTGTAAAGCATAAAGCTTGAAGCTTTTGCTTTAGAGGCTCATCACATGCTTTTGAGAAGGCAAATCTGAGAATTATAGGGAACATCTATAAATAGGGAACATCTTGAGTCGAGAGTTTATGCGTCTTGAGTCGAGAGATCATCTTGAGTTTAGTTACAACAGTAAGTGTAAAATTTACTGATCTTGTACAGCTTTGAGATCTTCTTTGATAGGCTTTGTATGTATCTCAGTCTCTACTTGAAAAAGAGTGTGATTTATGTATTGGAAAGAGAGAGTTTTAAGACTTCTTCTTCATTATATGAAGTGTATAGTAAGGTATTTTCTTGGGATTATTGAGATCATTGTATCTGAAGGTTCTTGTATCTATATTGAGATCTAGCCATGTATGTATATAGCTCCAAATTTTGGTAAAGGTGGAATGAAAAAGATACTTAAGGATATGCCTACATGGTTAGCTTTTATCATTATGGACACTTCGACTTATGGATTGTGGATTGAGAAAAAGTTAAAGGGAAAGAAGACCGCAGAGGAAAAACAAAAGAGAGATAAAGATGATACAAGTACTTTGGAGAAATTGGCTAGAGGGGTTGATCAGTCTCCTCCTCTTGGTAGACTTAGCTTTGAGCAGATTATGAGAGATGCATAGAAGAAAAGAGTGATTCAAGATGATGCATACATTATATATTTGTAAATTCTTGCAAATATTGATGATATATTGAAAATTGAGATATAGGATGATGCCAATCGACAAAAAGAGTCGGATACTGATCTATTTCAGCACAAAGTAGAGGGTTGATGTATTTTAACCAAGAGAATAGGGGGTTAATGTATTTTAGCCAGCAAAGTTAAAGAGGGTTGATGTATTTCAGTATACACAATTTGGGGCTGTTCTCATGCAATTCGAAGAGAAGAGGGCTGATTTATTTTAGCTGAAAGAGTTGGGTGCTCCCCATTTGTAGCAAGAGTTGTGTTTGACAGAGGATATGACAAATGCATTGTAGGAGGATACTAAAGATGCATATATTTTGATTGAGAATATTCATGAGTTTCTTGAAGATACTGATGCATTAATGACAGTTAACATATGCAATATTAGCAGATGGAACACATGACATGCAGGATGTCAAAAGATTTGGTGATGTAGAGTTTGTAGATATATAGGAAACTATGGAAGAGCATGTAAATGATAGAGACTCAGGATGAAGAGAAACTAGAAGATGATGCAAAGTTTGTGGATGCAAATGCTACAAATTTTGATGATGCATATATGTAGATTGAAGATGTAGATGCTATAGAGTTCAAAGGAATGAATGACATCGAGAAAGAGAATGCACATAATGTCAAGGGTAAATAGATAATAGAAGATATAAGAGAGACATTGATAGAGGTTACAGAGTATACCATCGTTCGGGATGTAAAGAAAGAAAACCTAAGTAGATTAAGTGGGTTAATGATGTGGATCTTTGATATTGGTATATTCCATGTGATATATATATTATTTAAAGGCAAAAGGGATGTCTTGCATATATGTATGCCTTATTGGTCAACTATCCAATGGATGTTAGACCCACGAGGGTGATATCGCTATAGGAGATTGCAATGAATAAGCAAGGTTGAACTACATATGTCTAAAACTATATATAGAGACTATATGTGATGGTAGTACAAACAATCCATACGCACAACTACGTATACACAATATTGTATTGGTTGTAAATGACTAGACAATGCATAACCATAACTTAGAAATTCACTACAACATTAAAAAAAAATCAAAGCAAGAGCATCAAAATGAAATCCCCTTTCCCTCTTTCATGGTTGACAAAGACATCATTTGATAAGCCATTTTGAAAAACAAGAATTTTGATATTGGATGCACCATGGCCGGTTTGAAAGTAAAAAAACCTACAATGCATTGTTGAATGTTGTGGATATGAAAACAAACTAAACAAGAACATGCACAATCAAATTAAGAAAGCACATAATAACACTGCAACAATTTGGTCAAATCAAAATTTGGTGAGTTGCACTCACTCCTCAATCAAAATTTGTGTCCATGTTTGTTGCAAATATTGACATCAAATGTTTTGAGAAGCAAGACTTGAGAAAACAATTTGGTGTTGCCTTCAATCATCCTTTGATCACCGCATTGACTCCAAATTCTTAGTGCTATGTGCCAGTTCTAGATATTGCTATCTCTACCTAGCAAAGGTTCCACTTTATTGCATATAGGACCACCCTAGATGTTCCTAATTGCTACCCAATTGTTGTTCCCTTGCTTGCACCACCCTCCAACACTATCTTGTCTTGATACTATCTCCAATAGTGACACCCTACTACATCCTTGTCCATCACTTGTCTATTGGGCAGCCACGCAAGGCTTAGCTCTACAACCCTGCTTCCTATAGCCCAACACACAAACTAGGGCCTACTAGGTTTGTTGACCTATTTTGTAGCATCATCTTATGATTGGGAATCTATAAGAAATTGAAAGCCTCTTCCCAAATCCCTTACCTGTGTGTTGTTCCTTGGGTCCACCACCTCCTAGTTGCAATGCATGTCTGAAGCTCAGGTTAGTTTCCCAAGTCCACTCCTTGCATAAATATATCACCAACTTATTCTACTCTAGCTACTTCCCCTACAACATTGAGCACTATTTTGAAGCTCCTACACCACCAATAGTGTTTAAATATATATGATGATGCCTTCACTTCCTTTGTTTTTCATTGATCTCTTCAAAGTCCATGATGGATGAACCATGCTTGAATACTTTTGAAAGAAACACAATGTATAAATACTCTTGAAGAGTAGCTGAGGACCTAACTGCAAACTTTGAGGCATGTTTTGAAAACTTTCACTTGCAAAATGCACTATTGATAAATGAAGTAATTTGACATGGTCTTCTCATCCAACGTTTTCCCTATGAGGTACTCATAGATGTTAAAATCAATGGTTTTAATAGGGTTTCTTGGTTTGAGAGTAGCTCACCAAAAGAACCTATGTTGCCATCATGCAAAGTAGTAGTACTTGACTCGAGCATTTCATGCACTGTGTTCATGGCTTGCACCACAAGCATGAGATCTTGTTACTTGCATTGTTTATGTCCCCTACACATCATCCATTAGGAAATTAGGCTTTAGAACCTGAATGCTTATGCACAACTTAATAAGTATGTAAAATGTTGCTCTCGATAGACTAATTGAGAAAGCATGTGTATGCAATAATGTTGGTTTTGAAATCATGGACTATTAGGGGCTCCTGTCTCCCCATCTTGTGTGCCACAATGTCAATAAGGTTTGCATACCTTTGAATCTCCCAAATACTCTATCCTTCATATACTTGATGGCTTTATTCAATAAATTATCTTGACATATTTGAATCTTCATTAGGTCTGTCATGCACATCATATCCATATACTTCACTAGGTTTGTTGTGAACTCAATCATGATTACATTTTGTTTGCGACGAATAGTATCAACATTTTGTTCTTTTTGTAAAGACAAAGTCAAACGACTAGTCATTTTTTATGATGTGTTTTAATAACAGCCAAACATGGTTGCAAATTGATAGTGCTACAAAATTTATATATGAGGAGAGTAAGAAGCTTCTAGAAATCAAAAGGCCACTAGGAAACACTATATTAAGATGTGAAGAACAATCTTGTAAACTACTAATAGTTTTTTTGATATAGTTTTGAAATACTGGTAAGACTAAATTAACATAAGGGGTTTTTAAACTTTAAAACCAACCACTTTATAAAGATGACAACATCTAAGAGTAAGGGGTTTTCAAATATCCATTGAACTAGGATGCACAAGATTTACTGGTATTGAACCCATCAAGCACTAGCTATGAAGGTATAATTTGTTGACAAAATTATCAACTAGTGAGGTCCAATCAAACTCCTTCCACATCTTACCATCAATGGTTACTCTATCAATATAAGACTAGCATCATTACTAAAAACTCTAGGAAACCCTTTGCCCCTTCAAATGATTCCCTATTAGTTCCTATATGTGATTTCTTGAAATACATGAGGATGGTGTAGTCACATCCTCACTTTGTAGCCTTTGAAAAATCAAACATGATGTCCAAGTTAGGAGTATTTTGGATAGGGTCCCTCAATGCATTGTGTATGATTTACAGAAGAAGGAGCCTAAGTTGGCATGTTGAGGTCTCTACTTTGTACCTTATAGACAATCAACAAGGATGTGGCATGCCACCACTAATTCAACTCTTGTTGATTTTCTCTATTAATAGAGGTGACATCATCTCCTCCTAGAATGTGAAAAAAAAGGTTCGGAGAACAATCCTCCCTTGGGTACTTTCCCCCCTTAATCTTGAAAAGCTACAAATAACTCCTATTCAAAGAATGGTGTAAAGAAGATGCCCTATTGGTGGTGCGCAGATCGGTCGCAGTACGCTCACGTAGTGAATCCCGGAAGGTCCCCAAGAACAATGAACTCTACCTTTTTGCACAAAAAACAATGTAAAAAGCATGAACGACAAGAGCAAGAGACCAATTGGGTTCAATCTCCCCCCATGCCTTGTGTGAGCGCTTCACAAAGCATGTATTTTATGTATATTTCCATCTTCATGCTCAATAATAGCCCAATTTACAAAAATATGACAAGCTTTTAGCTTTTGAGTTTGCTTTTACAAAAATAGGAAATAAAGCTAATGGACGGTGCCCATAGAGTCTGGCACGCCCAACACAATGTCCAAATAGAAATAACATATCCGTGCACATAGACGCATACAAAATAATAATCAATAATCGATGCCTCAATAGACATAACAAAATATAGGCGTGACGCCTATCAAAATATAATCCATAGGTCGAATACTCGCTAGACTCCAATGCTTTCCTCCGCCACTGCTGCTATCTCTACACATCAACTGAAGCATTCACAATCGTTAGTAAAATAATACAATTAAACCGACAAAAGTGAATACCTAGCAGTCTTCAGCTACATAAATAAATCAACTGGTTAGAAATAAATCCTAACCTTAATTTATTACGAGTGCGCACTCTAAACTCATAAACGTTTTATTAATTTAATATGCATTTTGCGGAATCACCCGCTATGGAATCACCTATGTACACACTAAATTAATGAAACGCCCAAAAAGGACATGCATCCCCATCAACTTCTCGCACAAAGAATCCACTTTGTGTATGAGCCCTGGTCATCAAAGTTTACGAAATCCACCGTAAAACCTCACGGAATCCACCGTGGCACGGAATCCACTGTGAAATATGCCTCCTGGCATCAATTGGCCAAGTCACCATGCATGGAATGGTTGAAATGAGGGGCCCCCAAACCTTCTCTTTGCATGATCACTCCGATAATGTGTTGCAAATCGTTATGAATTTATTCTTAAGACCCATTCAATTTCTATGGCTCTCCCTTCTTACAACCCCATTTTTAGGTAGGCCCTTGTGATTATATCACCTTTTTAAAAAACCAATAGATTTCCTTTTCTTCAATGCCATTAGTAAAACCTTATCTATTAAAAAAACCTACATTAGGTTAGGTCACTTGCTAGACTTACAAAATTGTCTTTTTTTTCTAATGTTTCTCATACTCTCATTGGTTAATAGAAATAATGAGAGAGACATTCCTATATAGTTAAATCCTTGGCTCATATTGTCAATGTGTAAATGGCTTTGTTGACTTTTACCCAATGGTTTAAGTGATGGTGTTACAATCTATAAATTACCCTATCTGGATTTCACCATGGAAAAAATAAATCTACTCATCCTCATGTCTAGATGTATATTACTAATTACTTTGCTAGTAAGACAAGGTTGTAATGACATACAATACAATATGAGGTACACATGTTTATTCATAAGTGTCCCATCTCTACTAGGTGTTGAGGTGCGATATGCAAATGGATATGTTTTTTCACAAGAGTCAATTTACAATAATTTTGATATGTAAGAGACCTTATTTTTTGTGATGTCATGGAAAGAAAAAAATAGTAAAAACGTGATATTTTTGGGTAGCAAAACTCACCATGACAAACTCCTCTTAAATTCCTTTATTCTTGCTAACTTTTATGGATCCAATTTATTAATTGATTGGGACATAATGAGTGTAATTACTTCAATATTCTTGATGTACATAATTTGTAAGAATATTAACAATATGCATGTTGAAAGGGCAAGGTTTTTGTTTGCACTTGCCCTTTCTTACCTAAGAAAATGTAGGACCTTTAATTAAATGTGTGAGAATTTGAGCTCCATGCCTAAAAAAGGATTCTTCATTTAATTGTGTATTTCATAGCATTTCCCTCCAAAATCAAGAGATTTGAGGACCTTCCAATGTTTTGCTTTGTATTTATGCATGATTATATCTATGAAACATAAGTGAGGATGGTTAATTTAAGGCTAGGAATGATCTAATTACACTAATTATGGAACAAGCTTAAACCATGCTTGATAAGATGATGGGAGAGTCTTGAAAATATAAGTGAGCATGTGAGTTTACTTCTTGTTTACTTGATTTAGTTGACTTGATATACATATTTTCGCATACATGTGTGTGTGTTTGCATGTATGTACATGTGCAACTAAATGTTACAACTTTAAATTTTGGGATTTTATGAGATCTTGTAACTTACCAGCCTTGATTATGTGATGAGTAACGTTTTAGTAGTTGCCCAGAGTTTACCTTCCACCCATTGCCATCCGTACTCTAACTAGACTGATGGATTTTGTCCAGCTAGTTTACCCTAGGTCTACTCCACAAGGGAAGCATCTTGCTGTTACCTACGGAGGATCGACTTGAAGGTTCCTAATTGATCTAACAATCACATATCAACAACTAGCTCACGTTCGGAGGTGTCCTTCGAGAGGCTTCTTGTCCGGAAGGAGCGACTGCCATTACCCTTGGTTCATGGTGGATACAACACTTTTTTTTAGTAGCAGACTAAGGATTTATGAAATCCCTCGCAGTGCTCTGGCATAGCTGCCATACCTTTCCCCTAGGATAACTTATAGTTCGGGTTTTGAGACCAAACCCTAGGTAAGTTAGCAAATTGTCCCTTCCTAGAGTTTCTTCCTAGAGTTTGTTTTCGGGGAAACCTCTTGGCTAATCGAGAACACCTTGCCATAGGATTGGATTCATTAGGAATCCATCCACCCACTTCCCTCTATAGAAGTTCTTAGTTATCTAGATATCTACCACATTACATGAAACATATAAAAACAACTTCATTAATTAAAATCCCTTTATGCACAATTGTTCATTTACATAATTTACTCATAGACATACAATCATAATAAAACAAATTCATTGATTATGTTCCATAATGTGTGTTCTCCTGCCCATACAGGAGAAAAATTACAATTTCACATGCTACCTCATTCAACGTATCTGCATGTCACTAAGATCAAATCCACATGTAGCTAGCATTCATAGATGTCCCAAGTAGAACTCGGGCCATACAAGGGACCAAGTAGTTCCTAGGTGCGTAAGGGATTTACTAGCCAGAGCACCCCTAGCACCCTATCCACCTCCTACTTAATACTGGGAGATCTCCTGCCATCGGAGCCGGTCCATAGTTCCGCGGTGGTAAAAACATTCCCTCTTGGTATGGGGATTCAACACCTATCCTTGGGGGAGGTATAGGACTCCTCAATTTTTATTTGTTCCAATACTTAATTCAATCAAGATCTAATCTAGAAAATTACAAACAAGATTGATGTCTTCAAGTAGTTATGACTTCAATCAATCATGCAACTTTCAAGTGATGCTTAATCTAGTAGCAATCGACACTTGAGTTTAACATAATGAACTCTTCCCCTTGGAATTTAAATAAGGGTATCTAGATAATTGGGGTCTCTAACTTTCCAGTTCTTATAACCAAGTTTTTTGGCCTTAAGTCAGTTTCTTCAACTTAGAGATATTTTTGGTCTTTAAAATATTTTATTAGAGCTTCTAGATTAAAACTATATCCTTGGCTAGTTTCTTTAGGGTTTCATTCTTAGTAAATTTGTCTTGAATTCACTAGTCTTCTTTTCTACGGGTAAACTTAAAATTCCTCATGATTTCTCTCGAGTTCTAGGTTTTCATAGTTTCCCTAATAGTTTCTAGCCTATATTATGTTCTTATCTTATTTGTATTGAATTCGAATGTAAAATTTCTTTGAAAAACCCATAGTATCGCAATTGATAAAGGGTTGCTATCCGCACCCGTGACTCCATTAGTGACTCCCGTGCTTGCAACTCCAACTCTTGCTTCCACCTTACTAGGGTCATTTGAGATTTTCGATTTTGAATTCTTTTTCTTCTAGACCATGACGGAAATATGATTTGTAGAAGAAGAAGAACACGGCAATTACACCGGTTGGCAAAGGTATAAGACTCACGATGATGATGATGGTTATTGCGGGATTCGATGATGTAGGCCTTGTGGATGGTTCTTCTTGCTTCGTGGAGAGCAATACTTCTCTTTCTCACACCTTGGTAAGCAATACTTCTCTTCTTGTCTCACGGAATAAAGTCTCCTCCTTCTCAATCGGTATCTTGTCCTCTTCAAGATTGCTATTGTCCCCCTCTCTTGGTATGGAGCCCTATGTCACATGGAATTCGTGCGGGGGTTTGTGAAGTAGCTCGCTGTAGGAACAAGAATTTTTTATCGAACTTAAAAAATAGTGAGAGCGGAGTTTTGAGCTCCAGATGTGCCTAAAATTTGCCAAAAAATCCAGAATTTAGGGAAAAAATATTTAACATCGAAGGTGGCGGCTCCAGCTAGGACGATTTTAAGCACCAAGTGAAATACGACTTTTAAAAGACGCCCGAGCGACACTTGTTGATTTTTGATAAATTTTCAGACTACTGTGTGGGTTGTCAAGAGTTGCCAGCCAATGCGGGATGTCAAGCCGGACGCCCAGGATTTTTCAGAGCTCGATTTGGAGCCCGGACGCGGAAATGGCCAAGGAACCGATCAAGATGCGAAGAGGTGGACTTATTTTTGGCCAAAGTGGGCATGCCTTTTGGGAGCCCAAGTTTTTTATGCAACATGAAATGTGGCATCAAAATGTGGAGAGAGAGAGGATGGAAAAAGCATAGCAGGAAGGCGCCGATTTTTGCGCCATGATCTTGGGAGATGGAGGATGGAGGTTGCATATAACCTACCCAATGGACATTGGGCCTTGATTCCCCTCTGCATGCTGATCATTTCGCCGCCCTTCACTTTAGCAATGATGGCCTGGATGGAGAATTCTGATTTTAGTCTTTCTCTCTCCTCCCTCTCTCTCCCTTAAGGGGCTGTTCTTGTGTGCAAGAGGAAAATGAAGAATGGTGAAGGAAAGCTTGCCCGGTTGGGACCATATTACTTCCGGATCGATGTAGACATGAAGATTTCCAATTGTGAAGATGCTGGACATTGAATGAGGGCTGACACGCAGTCCCGTAACAAAACCAAAATCCCAAAACACGAAACCTAAGTGGTAATTTACTTTTTATGAAGAAAAAATGAGTTTTTATGCTATTTGATTGATGAAACATTGTTCCCATGGACTGATTATGCATTATGATATTGTTTTCTATGGGTTTCAATAGTTTATAGTCTGAAAATTAGAAAATCATAAGTGATATGGCTGAAATTAATGGTATAAAACCCGAAAAACACTCGTTTAAGGGGTAAAATGGGGTTTTTTGTAAAATAAATGGGAAATATGAGACATAATGCCAACAAAACCTAAAATTTTGCTGTCAAGGAACCTAAGGGCCACAACCCACAATCAATCTTAATTTTTAGTCATTTTTATTGAAGAAAATTAGAGAAAAAATACCAAAAATGGTGAAAAATGGGTTTTAAATGGGAGAAAATTAGGAAATGGTAAAAGGAAAATTCCAAAAAATTACATGTATGTTTGTGCAGCGTATAATGAAGGTAAAGCATGAGGTTGGCCTCGGTTTACCCTCGTTTCTATGTTTCTGTTCATGTTTATTGCGTTCTTTGTAAGGAAATACACATAAAACGATCCTTTCACCTATCAATGAATGCAAAACATTAAACGGTAGGGTGAGAGGAGAGGTTGAGCGTCAAAATATAAACTTAAATTTGATTTATGTATTGCATCATGCCTATAGGACGTTGTTCTAAAATAAAGAGAAAGACAGCATAAGCGTAAGGCTCGGTGTCTTTTCTCTTTGCATTACATAAATGCTAGCATGGAAATCATGAAAAGAATTGTTTCGCACGATGCACAATGCTGATTCTTTTCTGTTTGTGCACTAAACCATTCACATTATGCACTATGCATAGTTCATGGTATTAATGGAAAAGCTCTTGGACTGCATAGCAATTGTTTTCTTAGGAGTTTGACCCACGATTGAGAGTGTAAGGCTATCCCTTGCCGTAGGATAGAGGGGGGGTTTCCTAAGGGGCTTTTAAGTAAGGAAACATGGTATATCTCCTGGATTCAAAATATAAAAGAGAGGAGTTTGTGTTCGTCTGTTTTATATGTTGAGCAGCGCATCAAGGGGCCAATCCTTGTGATGTAGGAGAGCTGCAGTGGGGCCGTGGTGTTCCTACCGAGAGGTTGCCTCCATGTATGTGATCGTGGTATTTATTGCCAATGTGTATGGGTTCTCCCTCTGAGGAGTTTATAGAAAGGGAAACGTTGGGCTACAAAACGATGAAACTATTAATGCATAGATTAGGCTTTAGGGCAGTTTGTCCTTTAGCATTAGATAGACGCTCTTGGTCTGCAAGGTCATGGGGGTGTGTTTGTCGGTTATGAGCATGAGGTCCGGCTAGTGCCATAGCCAGTGCCGGCCCATTTCAGGTTCCATCAGTGATGCATCTGTCGAGAGCTACCAATAAGTGGTGGTTCTTGAATCTAGGGTTCCTAGGGACCAAAAGAAAGTTGGTTTATGTCCTTTGACAAGGACGGTCAAGCCGAAATCCAAAAAGCAGAACGTGTTGAGAGGGCTAGATGGCGGTTAGAGATCGTAAGTCATTATTCTCCTGAAAGGAGTAGCCCGATACGCATAAGAGGTAGTGGTCTTAGTAACCCAACTGCTCCACATAATCTGTTAGGTGCAGGAGGAAGCGTAAGCTCTTCCTCTCTTCCACCAAGTCTACCCACTTCAAGCGGGGGTGTGATTCCGTCAGTTCAAACTCCCATTGCTAATCCGATTGTCGCCATGGCACAACCCATTGCAATTCGTGCAGGGACGCCAGATTTACCAGCTTTAGCAGTTCCTTTGCCCATTTTTAATGGGTTAGCTGAAGAGGATGCGGAATTTCACATTTGTGAGTTCCAAAGATTGATGTTCAATTATCGCATCCAAGATGAGGGACATCTCATGATGTTCCTTAATATGATGTTAAAAGGAAGGGCTGCAGTATGGTATCACATCATAGAGTTTGGAACCATAACTACAATTGATCAATTTTATGCAACTTTCTGAGGAGAATATGGCCCTGAAAGAGGTGGCCAATATTGGTTGCATGTCTTGAATGTAATACGCCAAGACCCCCATGAGAATGTGAAAGCCTATGCCAAGAAGCTGAAGGAAGTGTTTCGTAAGTTACAAACTTACATTCCTATTCCGCCGGCTGCCCAATTGCAATACTTCTTGCATGGATTGGACTTCAATATTCAAGTGCAATTGAGCAGTGTGGCTTTGGTTGATATAGACACCGCTATTACGCGGGCAGAGGGAGTAGAAGCGGGTTTAGTACCTGGAGGCAATCTACCATTGACGAATGGAAGTCAAGGGATGCATATGACTAACCCTAATGGGAGAGGAAGTATGGTTCAAAATGTACCCTTGCTACCAGCTCCTCCCAGTGTGACTATGCCTATGGCAAGTCAGTTGGCTCCACCAAATGTTGGAGGCTAAGTTTCGAATTCTAACATTGTTCCTGTGAGTCAACAACCCATGCCAAACCAGATTGTTAGGCCAATGGAACGACGAGTAGACGATCGAGGCTATGAGTCGAGTGCATCTAATGTCCTTGGCGAAGTTAAGGATATGATGAAGCATTATACCGACATGATTTTCGAACAATATCGACAAATAGCTGTTGACGTCAATTTCTTGAAGAAGCAGCAGAATCTGATAGGGAGTCGACGCCCTGAAGAGGGTGGACCCTCAAGATTCAGCTGTAAGTGGTGTGGTGGATAACATTTCCCTAGAAACTGTCCAAATGTTAAACGTGATATTTGTGGGAAGTCGGGTCACTTAGCTGCTACCTGTTGGAGTAAGATTAGTTCTCTTCAGCAAGGGAGTAAACAGTCAGGTCCCCTAAATCATAGAGCGCAAGGTAGTAACCTGCAACAGCAGAATGATGCACCAAGACAAATATTGCAGAGGGGAAAGACCATTATAGAAGAGTTGCCACAAGGCAATGGAGTCAGCCTTATTGAGGCTGTACGAGTCAATGATGCTAAAACCTCTAACTTAAGAGCCATGACAAGAGGCCAAAAGGCTAAAGAGGTTGACAAAGATAATGCAAAACTGGTTGAGGGAAACCCTAAACAAGGGGATAAAGGGACGCAAGTCCAGAGTCCTAGCATGGAAGGTGGACAGCTAAGGCCGGTTGACAAAAAAGTTGATCCTAAGAAGGATGAGGAAGTGCCAAGAAAGAAGGCAAGAGCTAAGAAAGAAGCACCAAAACCAGTCCAAAGACCAAAAGAGAGGATGGTTTGGTGAGAAACGAGAGCTTTGGCCACCTATCATGACTTTGATTTAGCAAGTTCTCTTTGCGAAGTCAAACCAGATGTGAACCTCTTGCAATTGATTAAATTATCTCCAGGAGTACGAAAGGAATTCAAGAAGATCCTGCGTATTGGGTATATTGTAGAACCTTTGGGCATAGCACGAGTAGAGGAAGATTGGTTTGATCATGGTGAAAAGAATTGCCCTAGGGTTCCAACTTATGTGGATGGAATATTGGTGGAGCATGCTATTGTAGACACTGGGCCCTCCGTCAATATCATGAGTTCAGAATTGATGGAGAGGTTGGGTCTAGGCATCCAAAAAGACAGCTCCACCCTTCTTAGAATGGCTGATGATAGTCTAAGACAACCAGAAGGTTACGTTACTAAAGTCCATGTTACAGTGGCAAGTGTAGAATGCTTCTTGGACTTTAGGGTGATCAGATTCGTAGGACGTCCTAGCTATCGAGTTTTGCTAGGGAGGCCTTGGATCTTACGAACAGACTGTCAAGTTGATATACTCGCCGGTCGAGTGGTTCTAGGTAGAGGTGCTAATCGAGTAATAGTCGATGCTTACCCTGAGTCTCCTCAGAGTGAGAGAGCTCCTTTATCCTCTACTGAATTAGAGACAGCAGATGATCCATCTGGTAGTGAGACATCATCCAGTGATGAATCTAGAGAGGGGTCCACTACAGAGGATATTTATCAGATAACTCTAAATGCGCCGATAGAGCCGCAAGATAGGATAAGAGACGCGGATGTGATTGAGTTAGACCTTGGCACGCCAAATGATTCGCGGCCAATTAAATTAGGTTCCATGCTCAGTTTAGCAGAAAGGAAGGACTATGTGTCCTTGATTCAAGAATTTCGTGACATCTTTGCTTGGAGTTATGATGAGCTGAGAGGTATTCCTCCCAGCCTGGCTGTTCATACTATTCCTGTAAAAGAAGGCAGTCGTCCTGTGGGTCAAAAGGTAAGGTGTATACCTTTTGAATTAAGGGACGGACTGTTTGAGGAGTTGCAGAAGTTACGAAAAGCTGGTTTGATCTTTCCTATTTAGCACACAAAATGGTGTTCACTAGTTGTTATCAGGAAGAAGAAAACTAACCAGATCTGATTATGTGTGGATTTTAGAGAGCTGAATAAGCAGATGGTTAAGGATTACTACCCGTTGCCATTTATTGACCAGATTTTGGATCAATTAGCGGGTAGGGAAATATATTCGTTCATGGATTGCTTTGCAGGATACAACCAGATGGCAATTGCAGAAGAGGACAAGTTGAAAACGACTTTTATTACTGTCTTTGGTACTTTTGCGTACCATGTGATGGCCTTTGGTTTGTGCAATGCACCTGGATCATGGCAACAAACAGCAGACAAGACCTTTGGTGACATCTCCCCAAACGAACTGAAAGTATTTATTGATGACCTGGGGGCAGCCACTGTAAGGGAAAGGATGTTGATTATTTTAAGAAAGTGTTTTGAGCACTGCAGACAATTTTGCATCGCTCTTAACCCACGGAAGTGTGTCTTTGGAGTGCCTTATGGGCTATTGCTAGGTTATGTGGTCAGTTCAGTAGGGATCGCAACTGACCCTGAAAAGATCAAGGTCATAGTCGCTATGAGTCCACCATGCACTCCAAAAGAGGTACATAACTTTCTATCATCGATAGGGTATTATCGGAGGTTTATAAATGCCTTGGCAGAAAGGACGTTGCCGCTAATGAACTTATTATCCTTTAGCTATCTATTTGAATGGAGCGAACCTTGTAAGGTATCTTTCGAGGATGTGAAACAGGAGCTAGTAAAAGCACCCGTTTTAAAAGCACCTAAAAGGGGTGAGGTGTTCTATATATTTTCATCAGCCACCATGCATAGTATCAGCTGCTGTTTAGCCCAAATTTGGGAGGAAAAGTGGTATCATCCGATAGCTTTTGCTAGTCAGAAATTGGGCATTTCAGAGATTAACTATACCTACATGGAGAAGTTGTGTCTTGTGATGGTCTTTGGGACTAAGAAATTCAGGCACTATATCCTTTATGAAAATGTAGTTTTCTATACGAAGGTAGAAGGGCTTAGATTGCTTACGAACAAGCTACAGCCGCCTGATCGTTTGGCAAAGTGATTAATCACTTTGCAGGAGTTCGATTATGAGATTAAGAGTAAGCCACCGAGGCTGCAGGGTATTGTGGAATGCCTTGTGGATTTCGGGGAGCTGAAAGAGATTTTGGCTGAAGGAAGTGATATTGAAGAAATGTTTAAAATTGATACAGCTTCTATCCCATCTTGGTATGCTGCTATTATGCATTATCTATCAATAGGAGAGACTGGAGTTGGTTTATCAAAGTCCGAAAAGAGGAGAATCAAACAACAAGCTTTGAAGTTTTTCTTGATCGTAGGAACACTATATCGGTAGGGTGTTGATGATATCTATCGCTGATGTGTGATGCCTGATGAGGTTCCTTTCATCTTAGAAGAGTGCCATGACTCTGCATGTGGAGGGCACTTTGCGAGACGGTTGACGGCACAGAAAGCTTTAGGAGCTGGATATTGGTGGCCGTCCATCTTCCAAGATTCCTTTGAGTATGTTAAGAGATGTGATACCTATCAAAGACATGACAGCCAAGAGAATAGGAAACGTCCACTTACGCCTATCATGGCTATCCTTCCATTCGAGAAGTGGGGCATTGACTTTGTGGGTCCTATTACCCCGTCGTCTACTACCCAGAAGAGATACATTATAGTAGCCACTGATTATTTTACAAAATGGTCAAAAGCGTGGGCGACGAGGCAGGACAATGCAAAAGAGAGTGCAAGTTTCCTTTTAGAGCAGATTATCTGCCATTTCGGTCCACTGAAGGAACTAGTGTCGGACCGTGGAACCCATTTTTTGAACAAAGTGATCAAAAGCTTGACTGAAGCTTGGCAAATCAAGCATAATAAAACGATCCCTTATAATCCGCAAGCAAACGGGCAAGTTGAAAGTACTAATAAGTAGCTTGTGGGGATCTTGTCTAAAATAGTCTCTGAGAAGAAACGAGACTGGGACAGGAAGTTGTATGTGGTAGTATGGGCGTACAATACCACGTTCAAGTGAGCTACCGGCCATACTCCATTTAAATTGGTTTATGGGGAAGAGTGTGTGTTACCCCTCGAAATCGAATTGCCAACCATACGGTTTGCAATTAACCACTCTTTGGGAGATGAGGATTCCCTTTTTGAACGTTTCTCGACCATAGTCCACTTGGATGAGCTGAAATTGTAGAGCTTATTACACCAGGAGGTAGCTAAACATTGGATGAAGTAGTTGCATGACCTTAGAGCGAAGAAGTATACCTTTAAAAAAGGGCAATTAGTTCTGTACTACGATGCACTTTGTCGTCACGTTAAGAGTTGAAGGTCTACCACCAGGGCTTTTGGTGCAGAAGAAGAGTTTAGGATTCAAGATTCAGAAAGGAAAAATGGATTGGGTTTTCATAAGATCCAGGATTTAGAAATGATTTAGGTACGGACGAAGAGTTCAAGCCTTCTCACTATGTACTTAGCATACATGAATAGAAGGAATAAGACTAAATTGATTACATCAAATGCCTCAGGATACATACATCATTTCATAAATGATATTTTCAGATTCCCAATTCATTTATGAATGTCAAATGCAAGCTCTAATGGCATTTATTTCATGTACATAGATGGATTTCAATCCTTTGGAACAAGTATATTGTTGATGGATTCAAATGCATCCAAGATTTGGGCCAAAGATACATGAAATGAATTGAAAAAGTATAATTTTAGCTTCAGCCCTATTTTAAAATAGAAAATTCCAGCCCATAATCAAGTTCAAAATGAGTGCATAAACTCAAGAAGAAGCACTTTTGATCATGTATGAACAATGTCCTGAAGAAAAGAGGTCATTTCCCTTCATTACAACCATAAAAAACCCATGTTTGCTCATAAAAATGGATCATAACAGTGGGTTGCCCTGTTTATGACTGGTTATTACAGCCCATAACAGTCCATAAGTCTTCAATATCCTCACCCTTTGCTTGCCCCAAAGTCACTCAAGTACTGGGTACAAGTCGGGCTTCATTGGACCAAGAATAAGGTAAATAAGATGAGAGAAGTCGTGCATAAGAGCAGGCTGAATCTCTTCTCTCAGATTTCCCTCTTTTATAGATTGTTTCAGCATGCATTTTTGTCAGACCAAAGAGGCAGAGAAGTGGAGCTCTCACCATGTTTGCATCTTCAGTAGTTGGGCCTGTTAATCTTCAGTTTGCATGCTCCATTTCATGCACCATAGCTTTAGCTCTCTCCAGTTTGCCTCAGACAGTGCAGCCCGCATTTTGGGCCGAAAAACGTGGGCTGCTCCCTGCTCAGTTCCTGGTCGCTTTTTGACCAGCCTAGGTCACTTGCGGGTCACTTAAGTCAGTTACTTCTGGTCCCATGTGGACCTAGTGGACTTTTGACAGATTTTGGCATCATTCTTGGGTTCTGACCATATTTTTGTACCTGAATTAATGTGATTTATCCTGCAGATTGTCAATTACTTCCAGATGTCCAAGTTGCAGGTTTCCATAGACTTATTTTTCATAAATGTACATGGTATAACTGAAAATTATATGCTAAATACAAAAGAACTTGTATAACTAAGGTGGTTATTGGATAACAATGCTTGAATTTTGTATGCAAATATATGATATAACTTCCAGTGAAACTCTTCTATGTTCATAAGAATCCCATGATTTATATTATGAACAGTAAACTCTTTCACATTCACCCCTCCTAACCTGCACATCCTCCGACATGTGCCATTTCATAAGATTACAGGTCAAGGAGGGTCTTCTTCTTCATCTTCATTTCCTAAGTCTTTTTCTTCCTGCATGTCTTCAAGTAGAGGGCTTATATCTAAGTCAACAAGCTCATAAGTTGAAGATTCTCTTTGTTTGAAGAGTTTGATTCGTTTCCCAGCTATTGGAGTCTTTATCATGGTCCCATCCATTTCAGCCAAAGAGCAAGTAGCATTATGATGTACTACTTTTACAATATATGGTCCAAACCATCGCTTGGCTAACTTCCTATGAGCACTATGTTGATTGTCCAGGCTGCTATCATAAACAAGAACCCAGTCATTCTCTTGAATAGCTCTTGGATGGAGTCGATGGTGCTTGTCAAACCTCTTCTTATTCTTTAATCTTGTTGTTTTTAGCCTTTCAATGGCTATTTTAACATCTTCTGGCCTTCTTTCAAGTTGCCTTATGCGTAAAGACAGCAATTCTTCCCTATTCATGCCTTCATCCCAAGGCAAGATACTCCATGTGACAATGGATTCCTCAATAGGCATAACAGGTGGCTGTCCATACATGAGTTCAACTGGCATATATCCTGTCACTGCACTATGGGTTGTTCTATCAGCCCATAATGCGAATGGTAGCATTTTAGGCCATTTCTTCAACTTTCCTTTGCATGATTTTGCTAAAGCTTTAAGAATTGGTTGATGGCCTATTTCACTCTTACCATTGCCTTCAGGATTGTAGGCTGAAGTAAGAGATAGCTTAATTCCCAATTGAGCAAAGAAATGGCGAGCTTCATCAGCATCCAATTCTCCTCTATCAGTAGTTACTTTAGCAACACATCCATACCTGCAAAATACTTCTTCAAGTAAAAATCTACAAACAGCATGAGTGGACTTTGTTGTCAAGGCCTTTCCTTCCACTTGATTTGTGAGATCTTCTCTAGCAAGTACTAGATATCTCATGTTCCAAATTCCTATAGGCATGGTTACTAAATCAATAACCCATCTATAGTGAATGGATAAAGGATAGGTAGGCTGAAGCCCATCTCTATGCTTTACCATTGAATACATTTGACAAACATGACAAGACTCAACAAAATGCTCAATGTCTTTATACATGTTTTGCCACCAAAATTTCTCTTTTATTTTGGCAAAAGTACCCCATATGCCTCTATGACCAGCCAATAGGCTTTCATGGAATTCTTGCATGACCCGCCTTTGTGTCTTTTTGTCACCTAAGACACGAATAGGTGCCCTTCCTTTCTTTTTTGCATGCCTCCAAAGGTAGCCTTTTTAAGAAAAAAACCATAGGCTTTTCTCTTAATTCTCTTGAACTCTTCATTAGTCCATTCTTCCTTCTTTGTCATAGTACTCAAAAATTGGCCAATTTTTAGCCAATCATCTGCATAATATTCTTCTTTAAAGTGTGAACAAACCATAACAAAACATGGAATATGCTGTTTACTAGCTGTCCATTGTCCTTCTTTGGTTGATTCATCCTTCCTTGCTGATGTAACAGTTGTTTTAATAGCTGAACCTGTTGTTCTTGCTGTAATATTTGTTGTACCTGCATTAACAACTTCATTTATAAACTCTGATTCTTCTTCATCCATCATTTCTTCTTCATCCATATATCTGGCACGTGAAAGCATGTCAGTAACTGGATTATCTTTACCTGCAATATGTTTCAAATCAGGATTTAAGGATTTAATATAGGCTATCCATCTTAGCATGGCTATGTCAGGAGTGGAACAGTTGGCTATCATGCCCAAGAGTGGAAGGCAATCTGTCTCAACTATAACATGTGCGCCCATGAAATACTCACTGCCACATTTTAATGCAGTTACTACTCCCCAAAGCTCTCTTTTAATTTGAGCATACCTTCTTTGTCATTCATTAAGAACCTCTGCTCCAAAGCGGATTACATATCTGTTGCCTTCAAGGTCGTCTTGACCAACTGCCCATCCTATTCCAATAGGACTTGTGTCCACTGTGAGTATAATGGGCTGTCGATTAGAGTAGTTAGCCCTCTTTAAAGTGGGAGCTGAAGTCAGCATTTTCTTGAGTTTTTGAATAGCCTGAGTGTGTTCTTTTGTCCATAGAAACCTGTGGCCCTTTCTTAGAAGCTGATAAAGACTTTCAGCAACATGGGCAAAATGTGGTATCCAAATAAGGTAGAAGACACATGCACCAAGAAATCTTCTCACTTCTGAAACATTTGTACATTCTTCTTGCATTTTGCTGATTGCATTTATTTTAGATGGAGAAGGCTTTCGGCCATATGGACCACACATATGACCGACCACAAGGATTTCTTCAACTCCAAAAACAGATTTAGCTCTTGAAAGAGTAAGATGAACTTCTTCTAATTTAGACAGGATCTGAGCACAATCATTAATATGATCAAAAACAAACTTTCGACATCCAAGTTCATTGAGCTCTTCATTTTTCTCATGAACTTCACATCCTTTGATTGGAACATCATCAAGAAAAGGAAGAGTTAATTGAGGAATATAATCCCTTAATACTTCATGCATAGCATTCATCATGGTGAGCTACTGAATTCGTAGCCCCTTGAGGTAGAGTACACATGCGGACTACGCCAAGAGGCGTCTTCATTGTAGTAATGTCACGGCTTTCCAAAGCAAGCTGATTTCCATGTGGCTGATCTATTCCATGGACAATCTATCCACACAGCCAATTTCATGTGGCTGAAATGAAAAAGCTTTATCATGGTTCTTTAACATCTGCATGAAGATTTGCTGGCAAGAGAAAAGAGTTGTTACCAATTTTCAGCTTTTGTAGACTTTCTGCTGTAAATTGGTGACCAATATCTTTAGGATCACGAAGGCTTGGTTGTTTGGAAGCCCTTTCTGTCAGTCCTTCGCTTTCAGGTGGTAGAGGAGTAGCTACCGGCTTGACCTTCTTATCAACTGTTTTATACTTTATTTCTACTCTTGCTTCATCCTTGTTTGGCTGTCCAAAAGCTTCATAATCTGCAAATTCTTGAATTATGTCATACATATCCCACGTATATACCTGTATGGACTGATTTTCAGCTTGATTTTCTACATGAATGGCTGTATAAATTTCAGCCATTGTATCATTATAATTCAACCCATAAAATAGTCCTGAAATTTCTTCATCTTTGGGTAAAACATCAATTTGCTTCAGCTCTTGCTCCATATGACTCAAGTACTTTCTTTCAGCCCTGTTCATGGCTGAAGACTGTTTATAACAACCCACACCATTGGCTGAAAAAACCTGCAAATCAGCTTTTGGCCTTGCCTTCTTCATATGTGGAGGTTTTTTTTTGTGACATGATACATTGCCATAGCCTCCACTTATAGCAGCGCTACCCGAAAACCCTTAAATTCTCGGGCATTAGGAGGAACAGGATGATCTCTTAATCGATCCCTATTCCGATGGTGATTAACACAAACAATTAGGAATTGAGTAGCTTTATCATTATCCTTGCTTCTTATCCGAGCATATAATGAACCATCATCAAGAGCCTTTGTCTCTAAACGAGACTCGGAAATAAATGGTTGTCCAAGAATGATTGGATAACTGCAGGAATCTTGAACAAAGAAATGAAATTCATCTTTTACATTACCAATAGTAACTTGTACATAAGGACATGCTGCATAAAGATCACCAGAAGAGTTATTGGCTGCCTTCATGCGCCACCCTGGGTCCACATCAATGGGCCATCCACCATTCTCATAGAGACTTCTTGACATAACATTAATTTCTAAACCATGGTCTATAAGGGCAATGCATGGAGTTTCTTTCTCACCGATTTTAACAACAATTTCAGTAGTCGCCCTTGCCCAATGGGTACGGGAATAGTGACTACTTGGAATAAAGTGAGTTTCACTTTCTTCTTGCATGTTGTGAAGAAGAGTCTCTTTCTTATGCATGGGCTGCACTTTAGATTGAGAAGTTTCCACCATTATGGCTTCTTCAGCTTCTGCTTCATAAATGTCTTCTTCTTTGGCTTCTATGGCTGCAATCAATTCTTTGATTGCCTCTAGTCGAATCCCTTGGGTTTTCAGCTTTTCTTCATCTTGCAAATACACATGAAGTACTTGCAAAAAAGCATGTACAGATTCTTCAGTTTCCTCACCAACATATTGTCTTTTTCGTTTAATTACATCAATTATTACATCATGAAATCCTCGTTTTGCAATACCGAGAATTTCACCTAATGTAAATTCAATTCTGCTTCCAAGAATCCTTTCTTCTAGGATCCGTTTAAGATCCGTTGCGGTCTCTATGTCAGACTGCAACTTGTAACTGGGATGTTTGCTTTTTCTTTTTCCTTCTGTTTTCTTTGCTTGAGGGCTTCTCCCATGTCAAATTCTAGTGGTGGCGGATTTTCAACAGCCTTTTGTTGGTCTGGTTTGCTTCTTGTTATGCGTTTAGTCGGTCCTGAAGAAGGAGGACCGGTAACATCTTCTTCTCTTCTTCTCTTTTCTTCTATAATGGCTTCTTGATTATTAATTTCAGCTAACCAGGCAAAAGCTGAAAATGAATCCACAGGCTCGGACCATCCGGTTCTTCCTCGAATACATTGGCTGGCAGTGGTTAAATCATCCTTAGTTGCCTTGCCTTGCTCCATGCATTCCAAGGCCTGCGTCCACACTTTAGATTTTGCATTAGTTTTACATGTTTTAACAATTTCATCAGTTGGCTCAATTTGCAACCCATAAGTTGTAGCATCAACAGCTGCATAGGCCGTTCTTGTTGCCAAATGCTCCAATCTTTTCTTCATGCCACCGTTGCCGAAGTTTGGCTCAAGAGGAAGCCCGGTTTCGGTTGCATGAATTTTACCATCCTTCCAAAAGACTAATTTTTGTGCTTCAGCTTCACGGAATGCACTGCAGTCCCTCTTGTCATGCTGAAGGCTATCACACCAAATGCAGCATCTTTTGAAGCCTTCTCATGCAGGTCTTTGGGCGGTTGACCGACCCCTTTCTTCTACTTTAACATCAAGACTTTCTACTTTAGAATTAATTTTTGTTAAATTAAGATGGAGATCCCACATGCTTTTAATTAACTCGTCCATGACATCCTTCTTTGGAGAAGGAACAACAGAATTTCTTGATTGCTCGGCCATAGAGACAGGAGGTCGAGAAGCTGGAACAGGCTCCTTCATAGAATCAGTTGTTACAGGGGTTGATCCCCATCTTAGGCTCAATCGCTCTCTTTGAGCAATTATATTAACTGCTTCAGTGACATCACTCCAAGCAGTCTTTAATCCCGACTCAGAGTCAGGGTCTTCAAGTCGGTCAGTCAATTTCTCCTGAAGAGAAGAATCTACAGCTTTTAAAAATAATTCAATCTTTTGACTTACCATACCTTGTTGGTCATCGGGATCTATTTGGGCAAATTTGCTTTCAAACTCTCGATGAAGAGCAGTAGCAGTTAGGCCCTTATTGGGCCTTTCGACCCATTCGGTGAAGATTTTCTTTGTCATAAGGCCAGAATCTTCAAGGAAAAATTCTTCTCGAAGAGCCTTTTTGAACACAGTCCATCCAGCATCTTTTTGGAAAAGACCATGAATTCGGTCCTGGAGACCATGCACAGCCAGGCGGGCAAAGTAACGGCTCCAGGCATGTTGAGGAACTCCAAAGAAGACCATCTTGTTAGTGTAGAGGCGGATAAAAGAGGACACATTTTGCCCATTAAATTGCTTGAGCTCATGCCCAATTGCTTCTAAGGCCTTAATGGCAGCAACATCAATCCGCTCTTCTTCTTGTCTCCGTTGTTGTTGTAATTGCAACTGCTACTGAAATTGCAGCTGTTGTTGTTGGCTCTCTTGCATTAGACAAACCAATTGTTGCAAAGCATCTCCTCCCGAGCTTGATGATTCTCCCATTGGACTTCTTCTTCTGCAGCGGACCTTCACGTCGGGTTCACCACTGTCGTTGCGTTATGAGTTGAAGGTCTACCACCAGGGCTTTTGGTGCAGAAGAAGAGTTTAGGATTCAAGATTCAGAAAGGAAAAATGGATTGGGTTTTAATAAGATCCATGATTTAGAAATGATTTAGGTACGGAAGAAGAGTTCAAGACTTCTCACTATGTACTTAGCATACATGAACAGAAGGAATAAGACTAACTTGATTACATCAAATGCCTCAGGATACATACATCATTTCATAAAGGATATTTTCAGATTCCCAATTCATTTATGAATGTCAAATGCAAGCTCTAATGGCATTTATTTCATGTACATAGATGGATTTCAATCCTTTGGAACAAGTATATTGTTGATAGATTCAAATGCATCCAAGATTTGGGCCAAAGATACATGAAATGAATTGAAAAAGTATAATTTTAGCTTCAGCTCTATTTTAAAATAGAAAATTCCAGCCCATAATCAAGTTCAAAATGAGTGCATAAACTCAAGAAGAAGCACTTTTGATCATGTATGAACAATGTCATGAAGAAAAGAGGTCATTTCCCTTCATTACAACCATAAAAAACCCATGTTTGCTCATAAAAATGGATCATAACAGTGGGCTGCCTTGTTTATGACTGGTTATTACAGCCCATAACAGTCCATAAGTCTTCAATATCCTCACCCTTTGCTTGCCCCAAAGTCACTCAAGTACTTGGGTACAAGTCGGGCTTCATTGGACCAAGAATAAGGTAAACAAGATGAGAGAAGTCGTGCATAAGAGCAGGCTGAATCTCTTCTCTCAGATTTCCCTCTTTTATAGACTGTTTCAGCATGCATTTTCGTCAGACCAAAGAGGCAGAGAAGTGGAGCTCTCACCATGTTTGCATCTTCAGTAGTTGGGCCTGTTAATCTTCAGTTTGCATGCTCCATTTCATGCACTATAGCTCCAGCTCTCTCCAGTTTGCCTCAGACAGTGCAGCCCACATTTTGCACCGAAAAATGCGGGCTGCTCCCTGCTCAGTCCCTGGTCACTTTTTGACCAACCTAGGTCACTTGCTGGTCACTTAAGTCAGTTACTTCTGGTCCCATATGGACCTAGTGGACTTTTGACAGATTTTGGCATCATTCTTGGGTTCTGACCATATTTTTGTACCTAAATTAATGTGATTTATCCTGCAGATTGTCAATTACTTCCAGATGTCCAAGTTGTAGATTTCCATAGACTTATTTTTCATAAATGTACATGGTATAACTGAAAATTATATGCTAAATACAAAAGAACTTGTATAACTAAGGTGGTTATTGGATAACAATGCCTGAATTTTGTATGCAAATATCTCATATAACTTCTAGTGAAACTCTTCTGTGTTCATAAGAATCCCATGATTTATATTATGAACAGTAAACTCTTTGACAGTGTAGGGAGCTGTTTCCAGGGAAGCTGGAACCTAAATGGGATGGCCCCTACAAGATTGTTAGGCTGGGGAAAGATAGGTCTACGACTCTATTAGCTGATCTACAGGGAGTAGAGTTTAAAAAGAAGGTTAATCTTAATAAGATTAAACCTTATTATTTCTAAGTATGCTAATACAAAGAAAATGCATTGCAGGTCCATGCTGGGGCTGATTTGAGACCTGCAAAAGAGCTTAAAGCTGGTTGATGGGGCGGTTAATCCCTTATTCGGAGCACCCATATCTGGAGCAGAGATACCATCAGGGGAAACTCATCTGGTGGAGCAAAGGATATAAAGTGATTGAGCAAGAAGATAGAACCTTTGTGTGGGAGATCAAAGTCTTCTGCCATCACTGCTTACAACTATTGACAAGTATCCCTGTTGAGTTCAATGAAGAAGGTGGAATGGAGCCGTCAGTTCATCCTCTAAACATGTTGAACTTTAATTATCATAATTACGAATAGAGGAGTTCGTGATGGTAGGCTGTGTACACCCATTGTGGATGTATACATTATATTTTGACGGAGCGTCCAGGGGCCCTAATAAAAAAGGGAGTATTGGAGTAGTAATCCGAGATCCCCGACGTAGAGTTATGATGAAGTTAGCTGCTTATCTCGGGGTAGGATTCACTAACAATATGGCAGAGTATAAAGCGTTGATTATGGGACTACATATTGCCAAATAAGGTGGTATTCAACGGTTTTTAGTAAAAGGGGATTCCCAGTTGATCCTGAATTAGCTAGATGGGACATACATAGTGCGGAATCCCATCCTTTGTATGTATCATCGAACTGCCATGACCCTACTTGAGGAGTTTGAGAGAGTGTCTTTTCACCTGATTCCACATTACTGGAATCAGTTTGCGGATTCACTAGCAAATCTTGCTTATGAAGAAGACCTTTTCTTCAACTGTGGTCCTAGTTTGGATATTGGTATCAATGATGAGATAGGACCCGGTCGCTTATGGGGAATGTTATCAGAGCATGCAATATATGGCAGACGATGGTTGATATGGGTGATGCAAAGAGTAGCCGAGACCAATCTACCGTTATTATCCTGGACCCATAGGTTGATTAGACAACATGTTATGCATACGCCTCTTGCTATATATGCAGGAGGGATGGGTCATAACCTTATGCATTTAGTTTAGGGCTGTGAGCCCTATGTTTTCCCTCCTTGGAAAGGGGCATGTTATTGTATATCTGTATTATTTCAGGGAGGGTTATGTAAGTGCTATTCTGTTTTATTTCATTAGGCCAAGAGGGTCGATCAAGTTTTGTAGTGAAGTGCTTTATTTCATTAGGCCAAGAGGGCCAGTCGTCTATTTAGTACATGTGCGGTTAATGGTTTCTTGTTTTAGTTTTGTGCTAGACAGGTTTGAAGAAGAGCTTGGAAGGAGCCTTTGTTGCGAAGAAGCTTCTTGTGGCCCTATCCAAGTGATATTTCTCCTTTATGAGTACCATGTTTTGTGTTATTCGTGTCTGTGTACTTGTAGGGGATTTTCTTTTCTTTTTGGGGACTGCGTCCAAGGCATGAAGTCCCAGGTTTAGGTTAAGTATGTCTGAAGGGAGGTCTGAGTAGTCGTTGCCTCCTGTAAAGACATTGCCAAACATTAAAAAACCTGTTTTAGAAGGGAGTCCTAGTGATCCTGCTCTGCTAGCCTACTAGGCACCCGTTCTAGGAGTTCCTGTTAGTTGTGAGGCAGTTAGAGAAGCCTGCCAGAAGAAGAAAATAATGATGCTAGAGGAAAAGAAACCCTGAATATCTTAAAAGAAAATAAATATATACAAAGGTGTGTAATAAGGGGTTCTAACCCCTATCGAAATAGAAAAGAAAAGAAAGGAAACTTTATAAGCAGTTGATTATCACCTTGCGAGCGCCTGGTAGGTTCCTGGGGACGCAAGACCCGGGGCCGATGCCTTGTCTTCCTAGGGGTGGCATCTTACTGGAAAAGAAGAAATTAAGGAAGGTTGGAGCAAAAATAAAAGTGAGCGTCAGAAAATGATTAAGTGTCGCCTTGCGAGGGCTTGGTAGATTCTTGGGTACCAAGACAGGACCTGAGGCCGATACCTCATTCTCCTTGGGTCACTATCCTCAGCTCCCTCCTTTTTACATGCTCGAGTATGGAAAACTCAAACCCTAAAAGACGAAATATGCTGAAAGGAAATGCTTCCTGATCAGGCTATAGGAGTCCTCGCCTAGTAGGAGCTCCTAAGTGTGTTGTCCTTAGTACGGTAGCTAGTTCAGACCACCACTTAGGGCAACCTCTTTGATAGTTCTTTTTAGTTTGGCCGTGTTGGAACAATTGCTTAGTGTGACTGGCTTCAGACCTTCTATCAGCTTATGCTAGGCCTACTCCTTGGGGATGTCATGCCTTGGTTTTGTCAGGGGGTAGGGTGAGCATTGTGCTGTGTTTAAGTGTGTATCTATTTTGTATAAGCTTGATGCTTCCTTTGGTTGTTTTGTGCAGATCTGTTTTCGATAGGCTGAGTCGCCCTATCCCGTGGTCACAATGAGAGTGGAGTTTTGAGCTCAGGATGTGCCTAAAATTTGCCAAAAAATCCAAAATTTAGGGAAAAAATATTTAACATCAAAGGTGGCGGCTCCAGCTAGGACGATTTTAAGCACAAAGTGAAATACAACTTTTAAAAGGCGCTCGAGCTACACTTGTTGTTTTTTGATAATTTTTCAGACTACCCTGCGGGTTTTCAGGAGTTTCCAGCCAATGCGGGATGTCAAGCCGGACGCCCAGGATTTTTCAGATCTCGATTTGGAGCCCGGATGGGGAAATGGCCAAGGAACCGGTCAAGATGCGAAGAGGTGGACTTATTTTTGGCCAAAGTGGGCATGACCTTTGGGAGCCCAAGTTTTTTATGCAACATGAAATGTGGCAACAAAACATGGAGAGAGAGAAGATGGGAAAAGCGTGGCAGGAAGGCGCCGATTTTTGCGCCATGATCTTGGGAGATGGAGGATGGAGGTTGCATACAACCTACCCAATGGACATTGGGCCTTGATTCCCCTCTACCTGCTGATCATTTTGCTGCCCTTTGCTCAAGCAATGATGGCCTGGATGGAGAATTCTGATTTTAGTATTTCTCTCTCCTCTCTCTCTCTCCCTTAAGGGGATGTTCTTGTGTGCAAGAGGAAAATGAATGGTGAAGGAAAGCTTGCCCGGTTGGGACTGGATTGCTTCTGGATCGATGTAGATATGAAGATTCCTGATTGTGAAGATGCTAGACATTGAATGAGGGCTGATACGCAGTCTTGTGACAAAACCAAAATCCCGAAATACGAAACATAAGCGGTAATTCAATTTTTATGAAGAAAAAATGAGTTTTTATGCTATTTGATTGATGAAACATTGTTCCCATGGACTGATTATACATTATGATATTGTTTTCAATGTGTTTCAACAGTTTATAGTCTGAAAATTAGAAAATCATAAGTGAAATGGCTGAAATTAATGGTATAAAACCCGAAAAACATGCGTTTAAGGGGTAAAATGGGGTTTTTTGCAAAATAAATGGAAAATATGAGACATAATGTCAACAAAACCTGAAATTTTGCTGTCAAGGAACCTAAGGGCCACAACCCACAATCAATCTTAATTTTTAGTCATTTTTTATTGAAGAAAATAGAGTAAAAATACCAAAAATGGTGAAAAATGGGTTTTAAATGGGAGAAAATTAGGAAACGGTAAAAGGAAAATTCCAAAAAATTACATGTGTGTTTGTGCAACGTATAATGAAGGTAAAGCACAAGGTTGGCCTCGGTTTACTCTTGTTTCTATGTTTCTATTCATGTTTATTACGTTCTTTGTAAGGAAATACACATAAAACGATCCTTTCACCTATCAACGAATGCAAAACATTAAATGGTAGGGTGAGAGGGGAGATTGAGCGTCAAAATATAAACTTAAATCTGATTCATGTGTTGCATCATGCCTATAGGACGTTGTTCTAAAATAAAGAGAAAGGCAGCATGAGCGTAAGGCTCGGTGTCTTTTCTCTTTGCATTACATTAACGCTAGCATGGAAATCATGAAAAGAATTGTTTCGCACGATGCACAATGCTGATTCTTTTTTGTTTGTGCACTAAACCATTCACATTATGCACTATGCATAGTTCATGGTATTAACGGAAAAGCTCCTGGACTGCATAGCAATTGTTTTCTTAGGAGTTTGACCCACGATTGAGAGTGGCCATAGGATAGAGGGGCGGTTTCCTAAGGGACTGTTAAGTAAAGAAACATGGTATATCTCCTGGATTCAAAATATAAAAGAGAGGAGTTTGTGTTCGTCTGTTTTATATGTTGAGCAGCGCATCAAGGGGCCAATCCTTGCGATGTAGGAGAGCTGCAGTGGGACCGAGGTATTTCTACCGAGAGGTTGCCTCCATGTATGTGATCATGGTATTTATTGCCAATGTGTATGGGTTCTCCCTCTGAGGAGTTTATAGAAAGGGACACGTTGGGCTACAAAACGATGAAACTATAAATGCATAGATTAGGCTTTAGGGCAGTTTGTCCTTTAGCATTAGATAGACACTCCTGGTCCGCGAGGCCGTGGGGGTGTGTTTGTCGGTTATGAGCATGAGGTCCGGCTAGTGCCATAGACAGTGCTAGCCCATTTCAAGTCCCATCAAATAGGCGAGAAGATTTAAGCTTAACTTAAGCCAATCTCCATAGCAACTCTCGATGTTGGAACGTCGATGTAGGTGAGGGGCTTAAAGCACGTCCTAAAACCTTCTCTCCGAAATTTGATGGCAAGATCGAAGAAGGTGAGGGATAAAATCTCAACCTCAAGCCTTACACAGAGTTGTGATTTTTGATAGCCCTTCTCCCCTCCTTGTCCTCCCTTTATAGTGTTTTCTCCATTCCCTCTTACGTGTGTTTTTTTTGTTTGCTTTTTCATAAAAGCTTAAGGTGATTAGCTTTAAAGCTTATGCTTTTTTCATAATTTTCATTTTTTCTACCCTGTGTGTGTCTACAACTTGTTTGGATCATAACTTCATCATAACTTTGAATATATTCGTTCGGGTATGCAAAACGATTGAAATGCATCTGGTTGACATGCTAATGTGGACAGAATTGTGAAAATCCATAAAAAATAGGTGAAAATGACTATTTTTGTAAATCACATTATTTTTCTCCATCTTTTGTCTTGGATGATTTATTCTCTTCAAAATAGGTCACAATATATATTTGGATCCATCTAGAGTGAGAATTAAGTCATCTAAACATGATACTAGAGATTTCAGACTATTCTACTAAACCAGTCATGCTTCCTATAAATCCTATAGGGATTATGCTATACATATATGCACAAATAAACTAAGTAATGGGGACATTACATTTTCCTCTAAGAGAAATCGAGATGGCCTCATCTCAAGAGAAATTGGGGATATTCTTTCATAAGGGTTACCTCATCGACCCAAGTAGCATCCTCTTTAGGACAATCCTTCCATTGGATGAGATATTCTCTAAGGGTCGGATTCTTTTTTTTACATCCAAGATTCTATTGGGTTGAAGTTCAATTAAACCTTGGATTGGCATTACAACTTGTTGATTATAAAAAATATGATCAGGATTAGGTACATAGGGCTTCAAGAGACTTACGTGGAATACATCATAAACTTTTAGGGTTTTAGGAAGTTGTAGCTTATAAGCATTAGGTCCAAGAGCCTTTATGACTTTGTAAGGTTCATAGTAACTTGGGCTTAGCTTCTTGAAATTTCCCAAGAATAAAGAACTCCTCTTTGGGCATACATGGATAAAAACCTTGTTCCCTTCTTGGAAGATTCGCTCTTTTCTCCCTAGGTCAAAAAAGGTTTTCTACTGATCCTTGGCAGCTTGTATATCTTACTTGATGGTTTTGACTTGTTCGTCCATCTCCTCAAGAATCTTCTTAGAAGCTTCAACCTTCAAGGTAGGGTCAGAGAAGTTTAGCGGAGTTAGGCATTCTTGCCCATATAGAGCTTGAAATGGGGTCAACTGAATGCTCTGATGATAGGACACATTGTAAGAAAATTCCACCAAAGGTAGATATTGTATCCACTGTCTAGGTTCTTTGCAACAATATGCCCTAAGTATGTCTTCAATGACTTGATTTACACACTCTGTTTGCCCATCAGTTTGAGGGTGATAAGCTGTACTAAAACAAAGCTGTGTACCGAGAGCTTCAAATAATCCCTTCCAAAAATGCAAAGTGAATAGAGAATCATGATCACTGATAATTCTCTTTGGCAATACATAAAGTCTAAAGATTTCTTTGAAAAATAACCTGGCAATATTTGAGGCTTTCTAGCTGGTTTTGATCGAAATAAGGTGGGTAACCTTAGTCAACATGTCCATAATTACCATGATCGAGTTGTATCCTCCTTGAACTAAGGGTAATCCAACTACAAAATCCATACTAATGAATTCCCATTTCATATGAGGAATATCAAGTGGTTGTAGCTTTCCTGAAAGCTTAACTCGTTTGACTTTTATTCGTTGGCGACTCAAGCATTCGGTTACATATTTAAGTATGTCACTTTTGAGCTTTTCCCAATGATAGCTTTTCCTAACTGCATTGACAGTTTTGGCATAGCCAAGATGTCCTGAAAATGGGGACTCATAAGCTTCCCTATAGTATCTTCTTCTTAAGTTCTTGACTTGAAGGAATACATAATCTTGTCCTTAAGTAGACAAGTCCTTTGTCAACAGAGAAGTTAAGATACTTTGTCTTAAGCTTAGAATTTTGTTCTTTATTCTAAATTTCTTTCAGCATTTGCTGATATTTGGGACCATTATTTGCCTTCTCATTGGCTAGCTCGATGATGGGATTGCTAGGCATTGATATCATTGTAGCTAGTGTTTTAGATCTAAGAGGTTCTTCTGAGATAAGTGCATTGAGAAATGATTTGTGGCTTAAAGTATTTGCAATTGTATTCTCTTTTCCTGGTCTATATTTGATCTCAAAATCATACTCTTGCAAGACTTCGATCCATCGACATTGCCTCATATTTAGATTTGGTTGAGTGAAGTTCCATTTAAGACTTTTATGGTCGGTTACCAATGTGAGTTTTTTCACGAGTAGATAATGTCTCCACAACTTAAGAGCGTGGATAATTGCAAGTAATTCCAGTTCATGAGTAGCATAATTTCTCTCACGAGTCTAGGAATATGCTACTGGATGTCCTTTTTGCATGAGTACACATCTCAAAGCAAGAGACCTCGCATCAGTCACCACTTCGAATTCTTTGCTAAGATCGAGTAGTTTGAGAGTCGAGGCTGTGACTAAACTTAGCTTGAGCCTGTCAAAGCTAGAATGTTCAACTTGGGTCCATTTAATGGTAACTTGCTTCTTGAGTAGGTCGGTGAGGGGTGTAGCAATCAAGGCATAATTCTTGATAAATACCCGATACCATCCTGTTAAACCCAAAAAGCTACAAACTTCACTTACAATGGTTGGAGGCGGCCAATCTTGTACATCCTTGACCTTGGCCAGATCTATTGAAATTTCCTCTGCTGAAACCATAAACCGTAAATAATCAATTTGCTTCTTGAAGAACACACACTTCTTAGCATATAGCTTGTGAGTCTGCATTGTCTCAAGAACTGTCTGCAATTGTGACTCGCGACTTCCTTCATCCTTGGAATATGTTAAGATGTTGTCAAAGAATACAAGGAAAAAATCATCAAGATAAGGTCTGAATATATCTTGCATTAATTTGTTGAAGGTAGCAGGGGCGATTGTTAATCCAAATGACATTACAATAAACTTGTAATGATTGTACCTTGTGCTAAAAGTGGTTTTTGGGATATCTTCTTGCTTGATTTTGATTTGATAATACCATGATCTGAGATTAATTTTGGAGAAAATCTTTATTCCTTGTAGTTGATCAAGTAGTTCTCAATCCTTGGAATTGGATACTTATTCTTGATTGTTACTTGATTTAGCCCTCGATAGTCAATGCAGAGACGAAGAATCCCATATTTTTCTGAAATAACATTGAATCTCCCCAGGGTGAGTTACTAGGTCTAATGTATCTCTGATCTTTGAGTTGTTCCTTTAGTTCTATGGCTTCCGGAATGGACATTCGATATGGCTGCTTTGCAATTGGTGCAACTCCTAGTACTAGCTTGATTTCGTGGTCGACTTCTCTCTATGGTGGAAGTTTAGCTAATTCTTCAGGAAATACGTCAGCATATTTCCTAAGCCATGACGATTCATCTTCGACTTCTTTATCCTGTTTAGTCTTATTTAATTTGATTAGTATACAGGTGAGCCTTTTCTTAAACCTTTAGCGATTCGACAAGCTTTTGCTAATTGAATATTTGGTTTTTCTGCTTCTCCTTGTGTGGTCACTTGTTGTCCTACAAGATTCAAGAATGTGAATTGGCCCTTTTCACAATGAATATGAGCGTCATTGGGAATTAACCAGTCCATTCCTGACATGCACTCATAGGTTCCCAGGTTCATCACTCCGAAATGTATGTTGGTCTGATTGCCATCGAGATTAAACTCCAACTTACTTGTCTGTTGTGTTGACGAAAATTCTTTTCCATTAGCTAACTCAACTATCAGCCTAGATGCATGCATTGTGTCTATGCCTAGTTTTCTTGCACATCTTGGTGATATGAATGAATGTGTGCTTTCACAATAAATCAGAATTTTAAAGGGTTTACCGTTATAGGTTGATGGTGTTTGAATCACTAAGAATTGTGGATTTGGTCCCTTCTTGTTGAGAGAGGTGTGAATTCTTGCTCTCTCCATGTTGGTTTCCAAGGTGGAACCTTCATCATCTTCTACTTCCTTGAGGGTTATGCTGGCAACTCTTCCTCTAGTTGTGGTTGTCCTAGCTCTGGTCATTACGGAACTTGCTTTGGTGTTCATTCTATTCAAGTTTTGGGCATCTCCTTTGGATGTGGCCAGGCTCGTTACAATAACAGCACTTGAAAGTATCCTTATTACCACCAGTAAAGTTCTCCACCATCGATGTCTTAGCCTTCTTGCTATTAGCAGATTGGAATTGACCTTGGGCTCTTTTTGCATAGCCCCTAGTTATATTTCTATTTTGAAACTTATTATTCCAATGCTTATTGTTTCTTGGATTGGACTTGAGTTCCTATACAATTGGTCTTGCTCTTACCAATGCATCTTGGAGGCTGGATGGACACATTGCTTCAAGCCGTGTGTTTAGGGGATCATCGAATCCATGGGAAAACTTGGATACTTGCTGCGCAATTTCCATAGACGGTGCATACTTGAGAAGTGCTACAAACTTTGAGTAATAGGCTTCTAGTGTCATTCCAAGTTGCTTTAGACCAAAGAATTCATTCATCTTTTGCATGTGGTATGCTGGCGGGAGATATCGGCCTTATATTGCATTCTTTAATACATCCCAACTAACAGGCACTTTGGAAGATTGTTTCCACCAAAGTCGGGCTTCTCTTATTAGCTTTAACTTGCCGATCATTGCTTGATTAGTTGGAGTAATTCCAATAGCAATGAAATAATATTCCATGGACTCAACCCATATTTCTGCTTCAACCTCAATGTTTTTGCCTTGGCCATCAAACTCAGGTGGTTTGATTTTCTTAAGCAAAAACTTCTTTTCTTGGATGTCAAGCTACAATTATCAAGTTTTTGATTTCTTTTGGCTCTGATACCATTTGTAACGTACTTGCCTTGATTACATGGCGAGTAACGCTTTAGTAGCCGCCTAGAGTTTGCCTTCTAGCCATTTCCATCTGTATTCTAATCAGAATGATCACAGGTAGTTAACCCTAAGTCTACCCCGCAAGGGAAGCATCCTGTCGTTACCTGTGGAGGATTGACCTGAAGGTTCCTAATTGATCTAACAGTTACCTATCAACAAATCGCTCACATCCGAAGGTGTCCTTTGAGAGGCTTCTTGTCCGGAAGGAGCGACTGCCATTACCCTTGGTTCATGGTGGGTACAACACTTTTTTCCAGTAGCAAACTAAGGATTTATGAAATGCCTCACAGTGCTCTAGCATAGCCGCCATACCTTTCCCCTAAGATAATTTACAATTCGGGTTCTGAGACCAAACCCTAGGTAAGTTAGCAAATCATCCCTTCTTAGAGTTTCTTCCTAGCGTTTGTTTTTGGGGAAACCTATCGACAAATCGAGACCACCTTGCCATAGGACTGGATTCATTGGGAATCCATCCACCCACTTCCCTCTATGGAAGTTCTTAGTTGTCTATATACCTACCACATTACGTGAAACATATAAAAACATCTTCATTAATTAAAATCCCTTTATGCACAATTGTTACTAATTTACTCACAGACATACAATCAAAGTAAAACAAATTCATTGATTATGTTCCATAATGTGTGTTCTCCTGCCCATATAGGAGAAAAATTACAATTTCACATGCTGCCTTATCCAGTGCATCTGCACGTCACCAAGATCAAATCCACATGTAGCTAGCATTCATAGATGTCCCAAGTAGAACTCCGGGCCATACAGGGGACCAAGTAGTTCCTAAGTGTGTAAGGGGCTTACTAGCCAGAGCCCCCTGGCACCCTGTCCACCTCCTACTTAATATGATCCCTACTGGGAGACCAAGTAGTTCCTAGGTGTGTAAGGGGCTTACTAGCCAGAGCCCCCTGGCACCCTATCCACCTCCTACTTAATACGATCCCTACTGGGAGACCTCTTGCTATCGGAGTTGGCAGTCCATGCTTCCGCAGTGGTAAAAACATCCCCTCTTGGTATGGGGATTCAACACCTATCGTTGGGGGATGTATAGGGCTCCTCAATTTTTATCTATTCCAATACTTAATTCAATCAGGATCTAATCTAGAAAATTACAAACAAGATTAATGTCTTCAAGTAGTTATGACTTCAATCAATCATGCAAATTTCAAGTGAAGCTTAATCTAGTAGCAATCGACACTTGAGTTTCACATAATGAACTCTTCCCCTTGGGATTTAACTAAGAGTATCTAGATTTTGGGGTCTCTAACTTCCCAGTTCTTGTAATCAAGTTTCTTGGCCTTAAGTCCATTTCTTCAACTTAGAGATATTTTCGATCTTTAAAATATTTTATTAGAGCTTCTAGATTAAAAATATATTCTTGGCTAGTTTCTTTAGGGTTTCGTTCTTAGTAAATTTGTCTTGAATTCACTAGTCTTCTTTTCTATGGGGTTAACCTTAAAATTCCTCATGATTTCTATTGAGTTCTAGGTTTTCATAGTTTCCCTAATAGTTTCTAGCCTATACGATGTTCTTATCTTATTCGTATTGAATTTGAATATAAATTTTCTTTGAAAAACTAGTGGTATTGTGTTTGGTAAAGTGTTGTTATCCGTGCCCGTGACTTCGTTAGTAACTCCCATGCTCGTAACTCTAACTATTGCTTCCACGTTAGTAGGGTCATTCACGATTTCCACTTTTGAATTATTTTTCTTCGGGGCCATGATAGAAGTATGATTCATAGAAGAGGAAGAACACAACAGTAATGCCGGTTGGCAAAGGTGTAAGACTCATGATGATGACGATGGTTATTGCGAGATTCGATGATGTAGGCCTCGTGGATGGTTCTTCTTGCTTCGTGGAGAGCAATACTTCTCACTCTCTCACCTTGGCAAGGAGGGGTAAGAACAAGAGTAGCTCTTTCTCTAGTATAGAGCAAGAGCGAGATAATAGTTATTATCTCTCTCTCTCTAGTAGATGGGATAGGAACGAGAGTAGAGGTATGATAGAATAGGATAGAGTTCTTTAGTATCTTCTCTTCTCAGATTAGAGTAGAAGAGGATGGGAGACTTCAATGTATCCCCTTCCTTTGATTGAATGCAATGATGTCTCCTCGTCTCACGGAATAAAGTCTTCTTCTTCTCGATCGACGCCTTGTCCTCGTCAAGATTGCTCTTGTCCCCCTCTCTTGGTATGGAGCCAGATGTTGCACGAAATTTGTGCGGGGGTTCGTAAAGTAGCTCGCCGCAGGAATAGGAATTTGTTGTTGATTTGCAAAAATAGGCGAGAAGATTTAAGCTCAATTCAAGCCAATCTCCATAGCAACTCGCGATGTTGGAACTTTGATATATGCGAGGGGCTTAAAGCACGTCCTCAAACCTTCTCTCTGAAATTCGACTGCAAGATTGAAGAAGGTGAGGGATAAAATCTCAACCTCAAGGCTTACATAAACTTGTGATTTTTGATGGCCCTTCTCCCCTCCTTGTCCTCCCTTTTATAGTTTTTTCTCCACTCCCTCTCATGTGTGTTTTTTTCTTTGCTTTTTCATAAAAGCTTAAGGTGTTTAGCTTTAAAGCTTATGCTATTTTTTTTATTTTTATTTTTTTTGCCTTGTGTGTGTGTGTGTGCAGCTTGTTTGTATCATAACTTTGTCATATGAACTCTGAATATAGTCATTTGGGTATGCAAAATGATTGGAATGCATCTGGTCAATATGCGAGCGCGAACAGAATCGTGGAAATCCAAAAATAGGTGAAAATGATGATTTTTATAAATTGCATCATTTTTCTCCATCTTTTGTCTTGGACGACTTATTCCCTTCAAAATAAGTAACAATATATGTTTGGATTCATCTAAAGTGGGAATTAAGTTATCTAAACATGATACTAGAGATTTCAAACTATTCTAGTAAACCAATCATGCTTCTTGTAAATCCTGTAAGGATCCTGCAATACGTATACGCACAAATAAACTAAGTAATGGGGACATTACAGATCTCTATTGATTTTCTTTCCTAAAGTACATGCATAAGCTCATTACCTCTATATATAATCACTCTTAGAAATATTCTTATATAAAATACAAAATTCAAGGTGATCATATGCTTAGATAAGACTTCAAATGTATTCTCTCTTACAAAATAAACAATTTGATGATGTCTTCTTGAACTTGCCAATTCTCTCTATTGAATGATTCACCTGTTTTGGGATTTTCACAAAGTTAAGGGCATTTGGTCTCGTTTGAGGGGCATGCTTGACAAGGTTGGCTTATTTACCTATTTTGGTATCAACCAAGTACTTTTTAGAGATAAGGGAAAATTGAGTGATGAGGAAATCAAGATCTGGAATAGAACAAGAGATGTGATTCTTAGGGTAGTATGGAAATAAAGAGTGAGGTGCTTTTTTATAGGAGTAGAGTTGGATATGGCTTGCCAACAAATTTTATTGAAGCTATGGTATAGAAATCATGCATCTTGGTGAAGAATTTGAAAGGGGTCCACTCTTTCAAATTTGCTACCAAGCTTCTAGCTAATAGTGTCTAAAATTGTGAATCCTTTGAGATTTTTTCTATTTTGTTATCCCCCAAAGGGAACTATATATATTCATGATTGAATATAATATCATATTATTATATGTTTTTCAAAAGGCCTAACATCAACCTAATAGATTGGCCATTGCTATGGGTAGCCAATGTAAGAACAACCTTGATGGTTGCTATCTATGTGGTTAGTGAAGGTATATGTCTAGGGTAGTAACATGCAGTGATAGATGTTCCAATGGTGAATTAAGGTTCCCTTCCTAGCCAAGTCCTAGAAATGTTGATGATAGGCTAAGAAAGGTAGCCCCATTGCCAATTTTCAGGGGAGAATACAATGAAGACCTTGATCTTCATGTAATTGAGTTTATGGCAGCATACATAGCTGACAATGATGAAATCCTAGAGTATTGGTTGGCAATATTCCCGCATCCACCCCCCCGCATTCAAAGGCATAGTGTTTTAGTGGTATGAGAGACAAGCAGTGGGAACTCTTGGCACATGGAACAATCTAGAGTATTGGTTAGAAATATTCCCTGCCACTTTCAAAGGCACAACATTTTAGTGGTATGAGAGACAAGCATCATGAACTTTTGGCACATGGGACAACCTAAAGGCGGCCTTTCTCACCAAATTTAGGTGCAAAGATTTTAAAGAGCAGATGTGAGAGGAGTTCATGAACTTAAGTCCAATTCTCTAGAGAATGGGTGGAAGCATATGTCTCTAGAATGAAATCCATATTGAAGGCATGGACCAACCATAACTTGGATAAAGGCATCCAGAAGAGAGTTTTTCTTAGAGACCTACAACTAGAGGTTCATAAGTTTGTGGAGCTAAGAAGACTAGTCAACCTACAAGCTAAAATGGAAGGTGTAAATCTGTATGATGAAGTTGAAGGAAGGTTGTCTATGAATCCAGGAAGAGGAGTCCTATCTCCTCCAAAATGCAAGGAATAATATACCCACCAAAGGCAATCCCAAGGACAATTTTCTACCCCTATTTGTGTCGTAGTATAGTGCAATGAAACTATAGTGGTCGTAGATAGTAGTGCCTCAAATGATGATTCAACCACAACAACAATGGCCTCAAATAGTTCCCCAATGAAAAATCAATGACTCAGTGAAACCCTACAATTAGAACCAGTGACAACCAATAGTCCCAATAGGAGCTCTAAACCAGAGTCATAATAGAGGACCCTTTGGATCAACCCAACCGGTTTATGCAATAATTATAGAGACTCCCTAAAATCCTACTACGAGTACTCCAAGTGAATACTACTAGCATATCCAATACCATAAGAGGTAGAAGAAATGTGTTGAGATCAAACACATGGTGTGGAAAGTGCCATCAACCAGGACAGTTAGCCACTAAATGTACTCAAAAGCCAACTATCCTTGAAGCATTTTGTTCTTATTACCTAATAAAGAACCACACAAAGGATATTTACTCTTTGAAGGAGATTCATGAAAGGAGGAAGAAAGATGAGAAACAAGGTCCAATCTACTAGAATCCAAGATGAGAACCCAAGATATTGGTCCAAAGCCGAGAGATTTTGGTCCTAATTTTAGTCCAAAGAGGTTCCTTGCCCTAAGTTATAGAGGAAGACAATCTAGTGGGTGGAAAGAGATCAGAAGTGGAATGCTAAAAATGTGGAGAGAAGGGTCACATCTCCCCAAATAGCCCAAACTCTAGAAGGTCCATGGATTACAAGCCCCTTTGTAGGCAATGCAAAGGAGAAGGCCACACTATTAAAGACTATCCTAGTCCACTCCCTGTCACAAGGCTAATGCCACAGACAACCAATAGAAGAATCAAGTGCTTACCTCCAATCTGGTAGAATTGGAGATGGCCATAGTTATGCATACCAAGAAAGGAGAGCCAAAAATTCCAAAAGAGAATGTTTCACCTACAAAAGTTGTCAAATTCAATCTCCCAATAGAGCCATAGAGTAGTGCAGTACATGATAGTACAATGTAGAATAGTCTAGGGACATAGAAGTATATAGAGACAATCCAGGATGCAAAAGAAGAGGTCTAAGAGATGGATGTACCTCCAGTAATAGATAAAGTGGTGATGCAACCCTTGCTTGAAGAAAAAGGAAAAATTAAAGTGGACATCATCCTATTCCCCAGCAGATTGGAGATGCCTGTGGATCCAATAAAAGAGCATGACTTGGTAAAGGACTTGGATACCTTCCACCCTAATTTGATATTTCAACAAATTTTGATGCTCTTGTCTAGTTGCAAAAAGAGATTCAAAAGCATTCTTATGAAAATATGTGGCCTAAGGATTGCCAACCCTACAATTGTTACAAAAATATTAAGGCCCTAGAGCTTGTGAAAGAAGTAGATGTGGCCAACGACTTCTTGGATCCTAGTACTCTAAAGACTTGCATATGGATAGAAGGATGCTTCACTATAAGTGCATTGATTGGTTGGAGGCTCTTCAATGAACATCATGATGGATGTGACGATGAAATATCTAGGCCTACAAGGCATGTAACTTACTCAGTGGCTCATCAAGTTGGTTGATCAGAGTAGAACCAAGCCTTTAGGCATCCTTCCTTACATGAAGATCACAATTGCTAGAAGAGATTATTGGATGACATACCTGGTGGTAAAGCCTAACTCTTATGAAACATCTTACCCTTTGTTACTCAAAAGACCATGGCAATTTGAAGCATGAGCAAGGATGGATTGGTTCAAAGGAACCCTAACCCTAGGCAGGGGACCTAGAAAAGTGGTTTTGAAGCTCTATGGCCCAAGGAAAGGCCATGGATCTACCTCCATAGAGGCCATAGAAGTTGAAGATCCCATGTTGTTGAATAGCATGCCTATGATACCCTTCGGACTGGTAAATGAATCTCATCATATAAAATAGATTTATAGAAAGTGTATTAAGAAAAATAAGTCTTCCTTTAGTAGTTGCTCTTATCACTTTAATCAACCCTTCTTAAGAAAGGAAGATGATGATGCTACCTGCCAACAAGCACTAGTCTTATAGCCTGAATAGAACTTAGATGGTCTCTGTTATGTGACATTCCTGGATGCATCCTTGGAAGATGAGTTCTCAAGTCAAGAAGTAATTAACTCTCAAACAAAATATGAAACAACTTTGATATCATTTCAGCATCCCAAAGAGTCAAAGGAGTCTCCACTAAAGGTTAAAGTTGGTTCTAGTGGAGCATTAGATGAGGACACCAGTCCCTTGAAGGAGTTGGATTTGTATGTAGAAGCAATCCACGAAACTTTCATTCTAGAAGGAGAAGGTGAAAAGTAGTTGACTTTTATTGATGTAGATGGCATAGAGTGACATCTCAAAGTGGGTAGCAACCTTCCAGAAGAGGAGCTATTGACCCTTCATAACTATTGATTGAGAATTTGGACGTGTTTGCTTAGTCTTCTAAAGACTTAAAGGGAATTAATCCCACTGTATGTCAATATCACATTGACATGGAGCCAAATGCTAAGCCAATATGGCAATGTCAGAGACGCATGAATCCTAATTATTATGTCCTAGTCAAGATAGAGCTATTGAAGCTCTTAGAAGCTAAATTTATCTACCCAATGGTCAACAGTGAATGGGCTTTGCCATCATTGTTGTACCTAATAGAATGAAAAGTTGTAGATATGTGTGGACTTTCGAAAGCTAAATTATAAAACAAAGAAATATCATTTTCCTATTCCCTTTACTAACCAACTATTAGACACAATGGCAGGTCGTGAACTGTATTCCTTATTGGATGGTTTTAATGGATACAATCAGGTGCAAATTGCAAAAGAAGACCAGCCCAAAACAACCTTCGCCACAAAATGGGAGACCTATACTCAAAGGGTGGTGCCATTTGGGCTTTGTAAAATGATTTTTACCTTTCAATGAGTTATGATGGCCGCATTCCAAAATCACATGCATGATTTCATTGAGGTATATCTAGATAATTTCTATGTTTTTAGTTCACTATGCAAGCATTGGGGACACTTGGAGCAATGCTTTGATCGATGCTCAAAGTATGGAATCTTCCTCAACCTCAAAAAATGCATCTTTGGAGTCTCTTTAGGCATTTTATTGGGCCACATTTGTCAAGAATCGCGTGGTGGGGAGACTTCTTGAGCTGTTGTACCAAACACACACTGTATACACAAGAGAAAGCTCACTTAAGAACACAAGAAGAGAGATGGAGGCCAAAACGTTTTCTTGCTAATTTTTCTTCTTCTTCCACACACTATACAATGCACACAAAGTATAGATAAGATACAACATAAAGGAAAGTGGCCTACTAAGTCATAACCGACTACATTAATCGACTGGCGCTATGTCTTTGCCAGCTGTAGGTAAGTGTAACAAACTAAATATAATAAGTGATAAGTCAGTGGCCATGTGAGTATCATAATGACCACCAACGTGCTAAGTGTAGATGTGCGGACCCATCTAGCCAGGTGTTCCATCATCAATGTTCGCACGTGTTGAGCTTGCCATCTCAACACTCCCCCTCAAGCTCAATTCTATCTCTGCAACTCCAAGTAAGCTTTGGAACTTTCGAAGCTTCTCTGCACCCAATGCCTTTGTGAAAATGTTAGCTATCTGATCCTGTGTACTGACATATATTAAGTCAATCTCTCCTGCAAGTACCTTCTCTCTCACAAAGTGGTAGTACACCTCAATGGGTTTTGTCCTAGCATGGAACACTGGATTCCTAGTTAGCTGTATGCTGCTCATGTTGTCACAATGAATGACAATTGGACCATCTCCTTGCATGTCCAAATCACCTAATAACTTTTGTACTCCCATGCTGCCATAGCAGCACCTCTATACTCAGCCCTCTATACTCGATAAAGCAAATGTAGGTTGCTTTTTGTTGCTCCATGTAACTGCTGCACTACCAAGGGAAAACATGAATCCACTTGTAGATCTTCTTTCTGACATGCTACCAGCCCAATCTGCATCTGTGTATCCAAAGAGCTGTACGTCCTTACTTGCCTCATAAAAAAGTCCATAATGTAAAGTGGACTTTACATACCTCAATATACGTCTAATTGCATCCAAATGAGGCTTTCTAGGCATCTAGATAAACTGACTGACAAGACCAACATCATAGCTCAAGTCTGGCCTTGTGATAGTCATGTAAATCAAACTCCCTACTATCCTCTTGAACATAGTAGGGTCCTCTATCTCATCCCCAATATTAGCACTCAACTTCACATTTTTCTCCAATGGTACTGAAAGAGGCTTACATGTTGTCATACCATACTTGGATAACATATCCAAGCCATATTGCCTTTGGGATAGCCATATACCATAATCACATCTAATCACCTCAATACCAAGAAAGTATCTCAGCTCACCCAAATATTTCATCTCAAACTTCTTCTTCAAGAAGTCCTTAACTTCAGCTTCAAGAAGTCCTTAACTTCAGCAATCCCATTGTCACTTTCACTTGTAATAATCAAGTCATCCACATAGATGACTATGATGACCAAACCTGCATCTCCCTTTCTCACATAAAGTGAGTGACCAACATCAAAAATACAAAATCCAATATTGACAAGATACTCTCCAATCTTGTCAGACCATGTTCTAGGTGCTTGCTTGAGCCCATAGAGCACCTTCTTTAACCTGCACACATATGTGGGATGCTCTAAATCCTCACAACCTGCTGGCTGCTCCACATATACTTCTTCTTGTAATTCACCATGCAAGAAGGCATTCTTAACATCCATTTGCTGCAAACTCCAACCTTTGGTTGCTGCCAAGGCAATCACACACCTAACAGTTGCCATCCTAGCAACTGGACTGAATGTTTCATCATAATCTATGCCATATGTTTGAGCCTAGCCTTTTGCAAACCAGCCTAGCCTTATACCTGCTAACTGAACCGTATGCATTATGCTTGACTTTGTAAACCCACTTACAACCAATAGCTTTCTTACTTTTAGGTAAGGGTACCAAATCCCAAGTCTTATTGGCTTCTAAAGCAGCCATCTCCTCATCCATTGCTGCATCCCAATGAGCATGACCAACAACATCCTCAAAATAAGTGGGCTCAACATCCTCAACTAGTTTCACTATATAAGCATAATGGTGAGCTGCATAACCTTCAAAACCAAATCTTTTAACAGGGTATCTGGCCCTACTAGATTTGCATACCATCGGATCACTCAATGGAGCCTTTACATTACTATGAGCTCTCTGTACACCTGGTGTCTTGACTGAAGAAATGCCAAGCTCATCATCCAAACTCTCCGAACCACTAGAATCTCCATCAAATCCCAAATGTCTGGTAGATGCATCATTACCATCCAACACTTTCTTCTTTCTTTTGTCCTTCCTTGCAACACTTATAGATCCACCTGAAGGTGTGGGTCTACTCCTTAGTCTCCTAGACCAGGGGCTCACTGTAGGTGTAGTACCAGATCATATTTCTGGTCCACTAAGACTCCGTGATTCTTGTTTATCTTTCTGTACATAGCTGTCTTGATCGTTATCATAATCCAAAACATCACTAGCAAGTGTATATCAACTTTCCATCTCATCAAAGATAACATCCCTGCTCACTCTGAACTCACCTGTGATGACAGGGTTATAACAACGATACCCTTTCTGCTCTAAAGAGTATCCAATAAAAATACATTTTTCTGCCTTTGGATCAAGCTTCTTCTATAGCTCATTTGGCGCATGAACGTATGCAACACAGCCAAATACCTTCAAGTACGATACATCAGGCTCCTTGCCAGTAAAGCATTCTTCAGGAGTCATCCCATGAACTATAGCTGTGGGAGTTCTGTTCATAATGTAGACAGCAGTATGGATAGCCTCAGACCAAAAATGTTTTGACATATTCTTTTCAACCATTAATGCCTGTGCAACTTCTGCAATATGCCTGTTTTTTCTTTCTGCAACACCATTTTGCTGTGGGGTATACCTGCAAGTAAATTGCCTCTTTATTCCATGAGTTTCAAGAAACCACTAAACTCATTAGAGAGGTACTCTCCCCCTCCATCAAATCTCAAGCATTTTACTTTTAAGCTTGTTTTTGTTTCAATAGTCGCCTCAAAAGATTTGAAGTGCTCAAACACATCACTTTTTTCCTTCATGAAGTATACCCATAACTTCCTTGAACAATCATCAATAAATGTGACAAAGTATTTGTTGCCACCAAGAGATACATTTTGTGTAGGCCCCCAAACATCTGTATGCAATACATCAAGTATTTTTCTACTGACTTCTCTATCATGCAAGAAGGGTTGTCTTGCCTGCTTACCAAACTCGCATGCTTCACAGACTTTATGCAATTTTGCAACTCTAAAAGAAGGCAACCCTGTAATTAATCCTCTGGACTGCATTAATTTTAGCCTTTGCACATTTGCATGTCCAATACGTTTATGCTATATTTCAATATTTGCAACTACTCCTTTTCCTTTAGCATACATAGTAGCATCCATTGCAAGAATTCCAACATCTAAACTGAACATTTGGCCAACTCTACTTCCTTTTGCGACCAACTTGCACTTATCATTAAAGTCTTCTACAAAGCAACCTTTTGCATTGAATCGGACCTACAATCCTTGCTCTACCATTTGGCCAACATATACTAGATTCTTTGTAATTGATGGCACATGTAATACATATGTTAGTCTCTTTGTCTGGCCATCATACAAGGACAAGGGAACCTTTCCAATGTGTGAAATTGGGTGGCATGAATCATCACTCATCTGCACATAACCTGGATTTTATAAGTCTTGCATCTCTCCAAACCATTCAACATGACTAGTCATATGATTAGATGCACCTGAATCGACATACCATACATCATCATGTGTCCCCTTTCTTGTAACTACATTCATCATATGCTGCATAACAAACAGACGCTCATTTTTGTCTTCATTGTGTCTTGAAGACGATGCATAGTTTCCTTGCTGCAATTTACCACTACGAATATCATCCTTCTTTGCATAGCAATGGGCTGCAATATGGCCTATTTTGCCACAATAATGTCAAACAATAACAGAATTTCAAGAACCTCTATTCTGCCATCCACTTCTTCCTCTAGAGCTCCCCTTGCCTCTAAAGTTTCCTCTACCTCCAGAACCTGCATTTCACCCAATTGTTGATTAAACCTGTTTTACTGGTTATCGCCAGCATGTCCCATACCACAGCCTCTCGAAGAGGATCTACCACGTCCCCTTCCTGAACTCGAGTAAAATGCTTGGACATGTTCACCATTTCTTTTAGATGAATCACCCTGCATGTTGATCTCTTCAGTGATCATGAGAGAGATCAGCTCATCAAAATCTGGAAATGGCTTCCGTACATATACTGAAGTAACAAATGATTTCCATGCCTTCTCATTGTTAAGGCCACTCAGAGTGGATGAAACCAAATCATCATCATCCGGCATTGCATCAATCATTGCTAAAGCATCTGCAATGCTCCTCACCTTCAAGACATACTCATTGACAGACTTTTTCCTTTCTTTAAGGCATTCAACTCTTGCTTGAGTTGAATCTATCATGCCTTTGTATTTACTGAAAACATGCTCTTAAAAATTGTCCAAGCTGCATGTGAAGTTTCTGCATTCCTGATATGTCCTAGCATAGTATTATCAATAACTGTAGATAGCTAGTACATTACCTTTTTGTCTTTCGCATTCTACTCTTTCCATGCTTTTAACTCATCTGTAGTCAGAGGGATACCCAGCTATGGCTCCTTTTCTTCACTTGAAACAAATTCATAAAGGCCCTTTCCTATGAGGAAGTTCGTCACACGGAACTTCCATGAAGGGTAGTTTTTCTTGTCGAGCTTCTCAATAATGGGATTTCCATAGTTCTCTGCCATTATCACAAATAAGGATATAACATATCAAGCTAGTCTTCTGCAATCTTTCACAATACGTGCACAGCAATACACCAATCAACCTTTTTCACTGATTGCTCAATAGTACATGTAATCTGCAACTTGTTTGTAGATAAACCTTATGTTTGCTTCCTGCAAACACCTCAAAAATTATAGATTCGCAATCTATAACCTGCGTACCCACTTTTGGTCAATATAGCCGAAATCGCAGTGTATCCTCCTAAACCTTCTGTCCGCAACCTTGCAGCTCTAAAACGGGGCCTGAAACGGCCTGAAACGCCCAAAATAATTGTGGGCAGGCCCTAAAGGGCTTGTGTGCAGAATATATAGTGATTTGCTTGCACACCAAATCTCACAGCAATCTAAGATTTTTGCTTGACCCTGTTTCCGGTGCCTCCATAGGCAGTATCCAAGAGAGAGAGTGGAAGAATGGAAGAGCTTCTTACCCGTTGCTTGCTTGCTTGAACCTTGCTTCTTTTCCTTCACTTCAGCCTTCAAAATCAGCCTCTCTCAGTGGTACGGCTCTGATACCATGTCAAGAATTGCGTGGTGGGGAGACTTGCTTGAGCTGCTGCACCAAACACACACTATATACACAAGAGGAAGATCACTCAAGAACACAAGAAGAGAGATGGAGGTCAAAACGTTTTCTTGCTGATTTTTCTTCTTCTTCCACACACTATACAATGTACACAAAGTATAGATAAGATACAACATAAAGGAAAGTGGCCTACTAAGTCAAATAGTGCATAACTGACTACACTAATCGACTGGTGCTATGTCTTTGCCAGCTGTAGGTAGGTGTAACAAACTAAATATAATAAGTGATAAGTTAGTGACCATGTGAGTATCATAATGACCATCAACGTGCTAAGTGTAGACGTGCGGACCCATCTAGCCAGGCGGTCCATCATCAATGTCCGCACGTGTTGAGCTTGCCATCTCAACAACATTATCTTCACAGAAGGAATAACAATAGACCCCACCAAGATTGAGAAGATTGCAGCCCTAATTGCACCAACTAATCTAAAGTATCTGAGATGATTTCTTGGCCATATGGGCTACTATAGGAGGTTCATAGCAAATTTCACAACAAAGGAAGCTCCCTTCTTGCATAAACTCTTGAGAAAAGTTAGATAGATAACTGTGAAGAAGTAGTGATTGATAAGAGCACCCATCATCTTGCAACCTCCTGATTGGGGTAAGGAATTCCATCTACGAATTGATGCATCAGTTAAAGGGCTAGGTGTAGTTCTATGTTAGAAAGGCTCCTCAAAGTTGGACTAACCAATTTACTATGCAAGCCAAAAAGTCATTGATAAGAGAGGAACTATACAATGACAAAGCTCTAGTGCCTTGCAATGGTGTTCACCTTGGAGAAGTTTTGACATTACCTTCTATCAACACATTTCAAAGTTTTACATGGATCATGATGTTTTATCCTTCTTGATGAACAAGGTAGATGTAGATGAGATGGCTCCTTTTGTTCCAAGAGTTTGATTTTAAAGTGATAACTAAACTTGGTTGTTCCCATGTCCTCATGTTGATCATCTATCGTTAATCCCTTAAAATGATGAAGGGGATCAAGATGATCTAGAACTTTTTGATGTAGCTTTGTTTTTGGTCAAGATTATGACCCCATGGCATGCAGACATTGACAACCTATTGGTCATACAACAATACCCTATTTTGGTATCTCCAACAGAGAGAATAAGAAGAAGATTTAGTTGGAATTAGTCCTCTACACCTTGCTAGGCAACAATTTGAATAAAAAGGGTAAAGATAAAGTGTTGCGGAGATGTCTTGAAGGAAAGCGATTGGGATTGTGTTGAAAGTATGCTACGACAAGCCATGTGGTGGGAATTTTGCGAAAGAAGTGATAGCTAGGAAAGCTCTACTCGTAGGATATCAGTGTTGGCCAACCCTCCATAAATATGCTTATGATTAATGTGAGCATTGTGATGCTTGTCATTGAATGAGAAAGCCACAAAAACCAATGCAATGCCACTATAGCCTATCCTTTCCTTGAAGCCATTTGAGAAATGGGGCATTGACTTCATGGGCCTAATTGAACCTCCAAGCAGAAGAAAGTAGAATAAATATATTTTGAGATATACTGATTATATGACGAAGTGGTATAAGGCAAAAGATCTCAAATGAGATGATGGCAATAGTGGGCTTTGTTCCTATATGAGAACATAATTACCCGATTTGGTAGTAAATGATTGTGGTACTCACTTTCTAAACAAGATCATGGAAGAGCTAATAGAGATCTAGAAGATCTACCATTGCAAGTCCACACCCTATTTGAAGTCACCAATCGTGTCCTCTATTTGATCCTCACAAGGATGATCTCCACATATCACCATGATTGGGATGATCAACTTACAAAATCCCTCTGGGTGTACAAAACCTCTCATAAGGCCACAACAAGCCAAACACCTTTTCAGTTGGTCTATGGGATAAAAGCCATCTTTATGTTGAGTTAGAATTTTTCTCTTTGCCAGTGGCCATCATAGAACCATTAGGAGATGTCAAGTCCCTATAGTGTTGTCTCCTACACTTAGAATGTCTCAAGGAGACTCGTTGGATGGCCTTACAGCACACAAAATCTACATAGGTCCGATGCAAAGTCTACCACAACAGCTTCATCAAGCAAAAATAATTCAAAGAAGGGATCTTGTCCTTGTGTATGATTTGTGCTTTGGCAAGTTTCCTAGAAAGCTTTAATAGCATTGGATGGACCCTTACAAGGTATTTGTAGTCAACCCTAATGGTTGTATATGTAGATACAAGATGTAGGTGCCTATGATGATCCCTTTCTGATCAATGGCTATCTCCTAAAGAAATATTTTTCTCCTAGGAACCTTGATAATCATAGGTGGTAGTCTCTTTCCCCCTTTGGTATCAATTCTTAATGTTTTTTATGTTGCCTTTGATAGTCATCATCATGTGGATTCTATTGACAAAGTGATTAATTTCTTATGTATCCTCTATTCTAGCTTCTACCCCTAATCTATTTTCTTTTCTTCCAATTCAACAAATGTGCCATGGTTGGTTCTCAACACTGGGATTCTTGTTATTGAAAAAGAATAAAAAAAGGGAAAAAAGAATTTTGCTCCTTGCCATACTAACGTACTCTTCAAGAGAAGGTGGAAACACCTTTGTGAGTAGGGACAAAGAGAAAAAAAGCAAATAAATTGTTATGGGAGAAAAAGAAGAAATTCCCTATCATAACAAGCCTTCTCTAAGAAAAGGTGGCAAACATCTTTGGGTGGGAAGATAGATGCGGAAAAGCTGGTAACACCCCATAGTATAGATTAATTGACTCATTAGTTGAACTCTCCAAGATACGATTTCAAAGCCACCTCCCTTGGTACCCTGTGTCTTGTCACTTTATAAAGCATTTGACTCCTTCAGTAGGCAGACGAAAGCTTCTATATCCAAACAAAGATCTTGATATATTGACTACCTCCTTGGGTAACCCTCTTCATCAGTAGACATTATTCATTGCCATCAAACAAGCTCAAGCTGATCTTCAACGACAACCCCCTTGAGTGACATGAGCTTTCATCTTAATAGGATGGGAATGTAAGAATGGGTTTCCCTATGTATTCATCAACATAGCGTGAGATAGAGCGTGGGATAAGTGACCAGTCCTTGCCCTTTATCAAAACGGTTTACCTTGATAATTTACTGGTATTTCAATTATTGAGAATTGGCGATTTTGGACCCTTCTTATTGAGAGTAGCGTGTACTTTGGATTTTCCATATTGGATTCCATTGTAGGATCTTTATCATTACTGACCTCCTTTAGGTTTATTCCAGCAACCTTTCCCTTGGGATCTCGGTTTTTCCCGTGAAACTGACCTTGGTGGTGGATGTGTGGGCCAAGCTTTGGGCACTGCCTCTTGAAATGTCATGGTTTCTTGCAATAGAAGCACCTTGGAGCCTCATTACTCTTTCTTATGGGTACAAAGTTTCCCAATGCATTTGATTTGGCTCTCATCAATTCGTTTGGTTGGTACTGCCCTTGGGCTCTTTTGCATATCCTTGGAAGCTACCCTTATTATGATTGTTTTTGTTCCAAATTTTTCCATTTCTTGGCCTTTGTTTGATCTCGTAAACTATTGGAGCTGCTTGAATCAATGCATCCTGTAAATCTGATGGTCTCATTGACTCAAGGTGCGTACTCAGTTGTGGATTTAGACCATTGCAAAATTTGGATATTTGCAGTGAAATATCCATCGTAGATGCATATTTTAGAAGTGTTATGAATTTGGAGAGTAAGATTCTAGGCTTAGGCTTATCTACTTTAGGTTGAAAAACTCATTCATCTTCTGGGCTTGATATGTGGGTGGAAGGTATCTCCCACGTACAACGTTCTTAATCTTGTCCCAAGTGATAGCGTTTTCGGATGTTCTTTGGTCCTTGCACCATTGTTTCTACATCTCCTATGAGTTTTAGTTTGGTAATCATTGATTGATTTGATGGTGCAGTCCTTGCAGCAGTGAAATAGTCTTCTATAGATTCTATCCATGTTTTTGCTTTAGTTGGAATATCCCTCCCCTTACCATCAAACTCCGATGGCTTGTACTACTTGAGAAGAAATTTCTTCTCTTGAGCTTCTGTAATATTGAGATTCAGGGTGACGTTCTGGGAAATTATGCAAATTTTATGATCAATTTTCTCTCCAACCATATTTTTTAAAAAAGATGGCGTAATCTAGCCCATTAATTTAGGAAGGGAATTATGTACTACTTGGCCTTTTGATAATGATCAGGGTTTACACTTCAAAAGAGAGTTTTAATTTCAATCAGAATTTTTTTTCATCAAACTAATAATATCTTCTCACTATTCGTGATTAATAAGAAGAAGAACGGGTGGAAAAAAATAATTCTTTATGTTAATAGGAAGGGAATACATTATCCGAGTAGTTTGGGAGATCATATTATTCTTGGAAAATGTTTTTCTACCACAATCTAGGCATGGCATTGCGATACATCCATTACATAGTTATTAGAATTTTGGGAATGGATATCCAAAAATTTATATTTTAGGGGAAGATTAGGCAATCCATCTTTCTTGTAGTTGTGATTACTGGAGCGTCCTACAACCATGACTCGATTAGCCGATATAACCTTTGTAACCTCCTCATAGATGTACCGGTTTAATTTGACTTGTCATTCTCCAGTGAACATGTTTGAGTTTACTCTAGTCTCATAGAAGAGATAGATCTTGACAACCTTAAGGGTTTCCATCCACCTTAACCTCTTTAAATTATTCTAGAGGTAAGTAAGACGGTTCGCATCAATGTAAGAATACCCTCCCACCATTGTCTTTTGTAATACAAGGGTGAAGGATTGTATATCTGATCTAGTTTCTCTAGATGAAAATAGAGGAGTGCGTTGCTGATATAAACATAACTTGGAAAATCAAGAATCATTCCCAAGGTTTGTCTTTCTGCCAGAAATCAAGAACATATACTACAAGAGAAGATTTTCACAACTCAAGGGAAATATATTTTATGTTGTAATTATAACTAGTTTTTTTTACTTGCGTCGTATCCTATATCAACATGTGCTTTGATACCAACTGTAATGTGCCCGCCCAAACTACTTCTTCCTCGGTGTTATGTTCTTAGTAGCCCATCAAGAGATGTCATAGAGAACGCCGTCCAGGATCTTGATGAAAACCCTTAGAGTTTGCTAACTAGGCTCGCTTGGGTCTACCCCATAGTGAAAGTTCCAGCAATTTTCACAAGAATTGACATGAGTTTTTTGGTTAAATCCACTACTAATGGTTGATTACTATCAATGGTTTGAGTTTCCACTCTTTATAGAATTTCCTGACTAAAACAAGCTTACAATATGCTAGGCTCAAAGTGAATGGGAGACTCTCTTCCCATGGTTCTAAAGTGATACAAGTCAGGCTTTCTGATATCTAATGGTCTATTAAAAATGTGATTTTTATTCCTTCTTAGAAAAGATCTCGGCTCACCGAGACCACCCAACCATAGGTTTGGATTCGTCAAGGGTCCATCCTCCCATTTCCCTCGAGAGAGTATTTTTAATTATATAATTACCCACCACCTTAGATTCAACATATAAAAACAACTTCTTTGATTATCTCCTAATACAAATTTGTTGCATGCCTTTATTTCACGACATAAAAACAGAGTAAAGCAATCCCTTCTCAATAGTTCCTTTAAAAATAACTTTTTACAATGTTTTTTGTTCTAGCTAGAAATGATGTCAACTCGAAGGGATTATTCTCTCCAAGTTTAGTTCCTAAACTAGTATAAAAAATTCAAGGATACTATATGGAATTCGAAGGGTAGTTGGTAGTTTGTAAGAGCCTAAGGATTATATGACCAGAGCCCCTTGGTATTCTCATCTCCTCCTACCAACTAGAGTTCCCAATTGTAAGAACTTTTGCACCATGATTTGTCTACACTCACTAACGTGAAAAAAAAAGAAGACCCCTTTGAGTAGGTTTTATCCACGTTGGTGTTGGGGAGGTCTAGCACCATCAAATAACACTGCCTCGGTTGGCATTCTTTGCTCATGAGAATACTGCCTCAGTCTCGTGGTGGTTTATACCCAATCATCCATCTTTTAGCTTGATGATTTTGGAAAATATTAGTACCTAACTTACAATCACAAACATCTTATTTCGAATGCATTATACATAAACTTTTAACAAGTTTATTTCCAAGACAGATCTTTTCTTTCCAAAGATAATAATATCAATTCAAAACTTAGCCTAAGTGGTAATACCTTCCAATAATCTTCTCGGATTTCCCCTTCCTCGGGATCTAGTTTGGATTGAATCTAAACAATATTTCTATTTTTGAGAACAACTCCCTTGATGGACTTTTCTCAATGGAGTTTTGTGGTTCCTTGCCTGCGAAAAAAAAAGAGAACTTGGTTAGTTTTATTACAAAAATTATTCTTTTGACGATTTCATCTCAAGGTCTTTTATATACCAAGAATTAGCGCCCATGATTATCCATTAGAGGGTTTGTTAGATCAATACAAATAAAAAATATTAAGTCTTTTTAGGAACACATCACCTTCCTTGTACTTCTCCTTGGTACATCTTGTACACACCCAAATTGTCCCTTGAAATTTGCGGTAAAAAATTCATTTAAATATTTTATGCACAAAATAAATAAAATCTTATTTTATGAATACAGCTTTTTGTTGCCAACTCATGGAATGATGGCCTACTAGCTGCCTTTATATCAAAATATAGTACCTGGGGATTCATGATAAGTGCTTGGTTGATGGTATTTGCAGCTTTGTTTGTAATCCCAATATGCGTCATTCCATTTGTAGTGGTTGCGTCCATAGTGTTATTTGGTAGCTCTTGCCTCTACGACCTTCATAACTTTCTTCTTCGGGGCCATGGTCTTTAATCACAAGATTATAGAGGGTATTTTTGGCGAGAGAGCTTGGGGTTGTTGCAATTGGATTGATGGGAATTTGATTGATGGGGGGGATGGCGATCACTAGGAATTTAGAAAAAAAAATCGACTAGAGTCTTGACTCCATAAGGAAGTGGGGATAGAAGGGATAGGGGGATTTGATTTCATGTAAGAGATGGGGAATACAGGGGTTAATAAGGGAATAAAAAAATGGAGAAAAAATACCTACTACATTGGCAGGTATATAAGATGTAAGGGACTTGAAATTTTTTTTCATCATCAGATTATAATAACAAGTCTCCTTCATCTTCTCTCCCTCTCTCCAACTTTCATGGATTCCTTCCTTCCTTTTCTATCTTTCTCTCTCTTCTTGTAGTCTTTCTCTCTCCTCATCACTCTCTTTCTCTCTCTTTTGCTTCTCTTCTTCACTCTCTTCTGCACTCTTGTCTTTCATTTTTGTCTCTCCCAGTCTTCTCCTTGACAAGCGGTATCAGAGCTTCTCAGGTTCTTGATCCAATTAGTCATATTTCGTTTAGTTTCTCCTTTTTAGTCTCACAAATCCAATAACTTCTGGTACACATGCACATACAACATAACAGGAAACAGTAGAGTGACCAATGGACATTTCCACAAAGAAGACATGCAATGTTGAAGAATCGAGAGGGGCATTGAAATCCTCAATGTTACACCTGAGTTGAACTTATTAGCAATATTATTCACTAGATGGGAGTAGCGAGCATCTACATCTACCCTAGGCCTCAACAATGGACTATAATAATTAGTCCCGAGGTCTGAATAGGGTGATACAAAGTTGGAAGCCTTGAAACCTCTTGAGGCTGGGATTCTAGAAAGGTTGAGATTTTGGATTTTCATACGTATAATCTCCGCTCACAAGCTGAGGCATGGCTCCAAGACCTAGATAGTTGTGTATTGTTAACATGTACGAATGCTGCATATTTGACTGGAAACTAGCCTAGTGGTTATGCTTGTTGGGAATAAGTCCAGATCTTTGGCATCTGAGAGTTGTGTCTATAGACGATGGCTAGGCATTCTTAGAAAGAGAGAATTTGTACTTCATGGAAACATCTGCTTTGGAGTCAACAAATGTAGAGAATGCTTTTACTCAAATACTTACACAAATCTATAGGGTGGTGAGCAAGAAGGCTGTTGATGTTAGAGATCCTCTCCAATGATGCATCTAAAAGAATGTCTCTGGGAGGTTCTTGGGTCTTGGTCAACATTGTGATCCTCTCTTCTAATGTTTCAAGCCTCTTGCACATAGTTGGAGAAGCATCAAGATACACTAACGGATAGAAGGTATACTGGGGTTGGAACTGTTTGACATTCCCTTATATTGAAGGTGCTTTGTGTGAGATTTGTGGCTGGGAGCCGAATGTTTGCTGCTACAAGTGCGCCCATTAAACACTTGATGGATACCAGACACAATACCCATGAGAACAGCCTTAAAAAGTGCCACAATGCTCATGAATAATATAGTAATAGGCTGCATCAGTGAAGGATTGCGGATAAGAACATTTCTTGAGGAAAAAAATGGCTAGGTGATCTATCTTTCGAGATTTGGAGTCCTCCAAAAAAGGGGGCAGAAAGAAGAGGACTGGTGAAGAAAGGGGATGATAACAAGCAAAGGAATCTTGCTTTTGTTTCTTTATATTTGCTTATTGGGGTGAGGCAGCCAATGCTCAATTTCTTCCAAAGTGTTGGATTACACAGTACAACAATACTTTTTCTATTGCAAAATTTTCTGTATAAAACCTAGGAGTGCATGCTTATGCTTAGTTCAAAGAAGGTATCATTGGCTTAGACTTGAGAAAAAAAAAGTAGGTCAATCAGATCTTCCTAGCTTAAGTTACGAGCAAAATACATACATGTGGTCTAACGGCGGGACTGCACCTAACCATGGCAGGGAATAGGGGAAAAACTAAGGCCAATGAAGATGTTCAGCAACAAATCAAGGATGCATAAGAACCAAGTATTGAGAACAACCCTAAAATGGATTAGGAGGAGTATCCTCATGACATTGGAAGCCTTAGTGCTCTTAATGACACTCTATGTAGGCATGAGACAAGGCATAATGAAAGACATGAGGCTATTTTTGAAAGACAGGAGGTTGTACTTGTAGGCATAGAAACAAACACAGAAAATCATGCTGAGATGATGAAGGAAATGCATCAAATGAGAGCCACCATAGACACACTTAATGCCAATTTCTCTAAATGGTTGGAGATTCAACTAAAGGGAAAAGAACAAGAAGATCGATCACGTGTACATGATGAAAGAACCACTTTTCCATCAGTTAATGCAAATTCTCAGAGCATTTTAGGAAGAATGGGTATTCCCAATAGTAGATTTGAGCTTGGCGATCCTTCTCATAGGCAAGAGGACCCATTAGGGAATGCATCATGGGGAGATTCTTAGCTTCCATTAGCCCCCATACCTTCAACAAGGTTTCAACATTCTTTTGGAAAGAATCACTCTCATAATAGTATCACTTTTGGCACTCTGAATGATCAATTTTAGTTGGGACAATTTGGACAGGCCACTCCTCATGAACAAGAGCTAAGAGATAAGATTATATTCTCTAAGTTTAATGGCCAATCCTCTTCCCCAATTGAATTGGAAGAATGGCTTTCAAATATTGAAGAATACTTTTATATTTTGCCAAGAAATGATGGCCAAAAGATGCACTTTGCCATGATCCACTTGGAAGGATTTGCTCATATGGGTGGCAATATATTAAGAGGGAAAATCAACAAGTTGATACTTGGGATGAATTTAAAGCACTTATGGTTCAAGTTTTTGTGTCCCACGTAGAGAAAGAGAATCTTGCTCGACAGTGGTACATCTTAGAGCAACATGGCTTGATAGTTCGGGATTACACAAATCAATTTCTTAATCTCATGATGTTTGTTGAGTCCATAAGTGATGATGCAAAGCTACATAAGTATATATATGGCTTGGATCCTCAGTTATTAGCTGATGTTTTAGCACAGTCACCTTCTGATCTGTTCAAGGCTATTGAATTGACTGAAAGGTACTCTTGTAAGTATCATAGGGATACTTCAAATTAGCCACAGTATGGATAGCAAAGAGGCTTGTCTCAACCATCTTTTGGGCAGCCTAGAGGGCTTACACAGTCCAATTTTGGACATCAAAGAGCTGGTGTAAAGTAGGGCCAGTTATGATGGTGCAAATATGCCATTTAACACCCCATAGAGTTCCCACATACCCAACCTTCAATGCCTCAAGTCAAATTAGTAACTTTAGGGCAGCAAACAATGGCAAGACTAAGAATAAACAAGGGGATAGCAAGAATAAGAATTCCTTAGGCTTTGGAGGTCAATGATCCATTCCCATAGGTTTGTACAAAGAAAATAAAGAAAATGGACTTTGTTTCAAGTGTGGGGAAAAGTACATAGCTGAACATGCTTCCAAATGTGCTTATAGAAATGCAAAGGCAAGAGTCCAAAGTATGTTGGTCTTTGAAGACTCGGAGGATGACTATGAGGATGTAAGTGCCTTTGTAATCACTACTGAAAATGATGAGACTGATGAAGAAATTGGGTAGGAAGAGTTCTTTGACCCTGTAGACATCTTTCCTTTTGACCTCGATGGTCACATATGTGTAGATATGGGTGACAAGAATGACTCACATGATGCTGCCACTATTTGCACTATCTCTCTGGATACTTGGGTAGGATCAAAGAGTCCTAATACTCTTCATCTTCAAGGAAATATTCATGGGAAAGATGTGTTTATCTTGGTAGATCGTGGTAGCACACATAGTTTCATAAATAGAGCACTCATGGATAGGCTAAAACATTTTGCCACTGATTTACAGCAACCACTGAGGGTGCAAGTTGCCAATGGGAGTGAAGAAATTAGTACTCAAATATGCTCGGCTATACATATTCAGCTTGCTGAAAATTGTGGGCAAAATGTAGACTTAATTGCACTTGACATGGGGCCAATAGACATTGTGTTGGGCTATGATTGGTTGAAGAATTTGGGCACCATTCCTATGGATTTCTCTTTGCTATATATGCATTTTTCTAGTGCTGGACAACTTGTTCACTTGCAGGGAATCCAAAACAGTAGTGAATATCAGCTCATTATAGCCAAACAACTTAAGAAAGAGTTCAAGAAACACTCTCAAATTTTTATATTGCAATTAAATAAGGAAAATACAAATCAGTCTAGCAATGTTCAAGATAATTCAACTTAAAGGCTCTTCTTGATGAGTACAGTGATTTGTTTTAGCTACCTATAGCACTACCTCCCAAGAGAGCTGTTGACCCCTATCCTTTGATTTGGAACCACATTCAAAGTTGGTGAATAGGCCTCCTTACAGGTTGTCAAAATGTGAAAGAGAAGAAGTGGCCAAGCAGGTCAAGGATTTATTGGATATGGGTTTCATAGAGCTTAGCTCACTTATTTTGCTTGTTAAAAAAAAAAGATGGCTCATTTAGAATGTGCATAGACTATAGAGATTTGAATAAAATCACAGTGAAGAACATATACCCTATCCCCAGGGTGGATGACTTGTTCGATGAACTGAAAGGGGCTAAATATTTCACAAAGATTGATTTGAGATCTGGCTACCATCAGATACGCATGCGTGAAGGGGATGAGATTAAGACAATATTCAGGACGACTGATCGTGGGCTTTATCACTTCTTGGTTATGCCCTTTGGTTTGACAAAATGCACCCGTCACTTTTCAGAGCCTAATGAATTTAGCCATTTTTATTCAGATTTGTGTTGGTATTTTTATATGAAATTCTCATCTATAGTTGTTCATTGTAAGCGCATCTATTGCACATGAGGCATGTATTTGTTGTACTTAGACATCATAGACTCTTTGCTAAGGAGTGAAAATGTTCCTTCATCAGACTAAGGTGGAGTATTTGGGTCACATTGTCAGTGAGGCAGGCATTAGAGCCTACACCTACAAATACCACGTCTTTGAGAGGATTCTTTGGTATCTCTTCATTCTACCGGCAGATTCATTCGACATTACACCACTATTGCAACTCCTCTCATTGATAGGCTGAAGAAAGAAGCATTTTTCTAGGATGCCATTGCAGATAGAAGCTTTAATCAGCTGAAAGGTTTGCCAGTGGGTGAGGTATTGGTGCAATATTGCTACAAGAACGTGGGATAATAGCTTTTGAAAGCCAGAAACTTGTTGAAAATGAGATGGTAATGAATGTTTATGATCAAGAAATGCACCATTACTTGTATGGAAGCAAGTTTAGAGTCAAGAGTGACCATAGGGTCCTCAATATTTATTATCTCAGTCCAACCTTACTCCTAAGCAATGTAGATGGGTGGCCACATTGCAAAATTATGACTTTGACATTACCCATACTCATGGGAAAGACAATGTAGTGGCTGATTAATTGTCTAGAATGTGGGCATGTAAAGTCTCTGCTATCATGGAATTGCATATCGATTGGATACACGAGCTTCAGGAGGCTTACCTATTGGATGCTAATTTCAACAATATATTTCAGAAATTATAGCAAGGTCAATGTATAGAAAACTCTCCATTTCAACTAAAAAATGGGCTTTTATGTCTAAATGGCAGGATTGCTATCCCTCACACTTCCCCATTCAAGCAAAAGATCATGTAGGAAATGCATTCATCACCTATAGCTAGTCATTTGGGAGTGTTCAAAACCTATGACAAAATTGCCAAGAGTTTTCATTAGAAGGGCCTTTGGAGAGATGTTAAAGAATTTGTCTTGAGCTACATGTCTTGTCAACAAAATAAGGACATCACATTAAATTCGGGTGGGTTGCTATAGCCATTGCCTATTCTCGAGGGCAAGTGGACTCATATAACCATGTATTTTATTAAAGAAAGGGTGGAATAGCATCTATGTGGTAGTGGATAGGCTCACAAAGGCATCTCATTTTATCCCCACTAAATCCCAAGTTACTGCATCACAAGTAGCCAGCCAATTTATGAAATATGTGTTCAAATTGAATGGTTTACCACTGGTCATTGTGCATGATCGGGATACAAAATTTATGAGCAATTTTTGGCAAGTGGTATTTAGTTCTATGGGCACTAAGCTGGCTCCCTTTATAGCTTATCACCCCCAAATTGATGGTCAAACAAAGAGGGTCAACAAATGGCTAGAAACTTATTTGAGACACTTTTGTCATGATGTCTAGTATGCTTGGGATGCATGGTTACATTTGGCTAAGTTCGCCTATAGTAACTCCACCTATGCTAGCATTGGAGTTTCACCTTTTGAGGCTTTATATGGGTATAAGATCCCTCTCCCCACAGTCATATTCAATGACAAGATCAATCCTCAAAGCAAGGAAGAATTGGACAAGATGTAGGCCCTACTTCAACAATGTAAGTTGATCTTAAAGAGAGCTCAAGCTCAAATGAAGCTTTATGTTGATGAGAAAAGACGGGACATTGAGTTCCAAGAAGGGGATTTGGTTTTGCTGAAAGTATCTAAGTCTAGGTATGCCACTCTTAAGGATGGATCCAACAACAAGTTAGCTCACAAGTTCTATGGGCCCTATCGGATTATCAAGCAGGTGGGTGACTTGGCTTATCGGATCATCAGTGAATTACTTAGAAGAGCTCCCTCCTATAGATGAAGAGGGTATCATCCAATACAGTCATAGGTCAAAGGGAAAAGAAGATGCACTCAAGATCAATCATGGAATACTTGATCAAATGGCAAGGATTACCCCTTCAAGAAGCCTCTTGGTGACCAAATTCAATCATGGAAGAGTTCCCTTATCTTATGGATGATAACTTGGCTAAAATGTAGTCAACGGGTAGCCTGTCCTAGTCCAGACAACTTGTAGAGACAAGTCTCTGTTTTCAACTAGATTTGATTCTAAATCATGGACAACACTTAATTCCATATATGGGCTGAAAGTACCCACAGTAAGCTTCTTTTCTGTGTCGAACACCCTGATCGAAGTTACCTATCAAAAGTTATTACAGATTTACCACAATAGGGTTCTATAGTAGATATCATGTTGTCCACTATCTGCAGCATTTAGTTCCTCCTTGAATATGGGCCAAAATTGGAAATTTCTTATTTCCTAATCATGCCCATACATCATATTGTATCAATGACCTAACATACATACACAACCCCCACATGATTTATTGAATAACCCCTTGTAATCATGCAGTAGAGTAGTACTCTGGATTGCCCTACCCTATTTTGTAATAAGTGTCCATTTTGTTTTTGAGGGCAAAAACCCTTGGGTGGGGATGGAATGTAAGAGACGGGGAATACGGGGGGAAATAAGGGAATAAAATAATGGAGAAAAAATACTCGCTACACTGGTGAGTATATAAGATGTAAGAGACGCCATTTTTTTTCATTACCAGATTATAATAATAAGTCTCCCTCTCTAGCTTTCATGGCTTCCTTCCTTCCTTTTTTGTCTTTCTCTCTCTTCTGGTTCTCTTATTCTCTCTCTTTCGCAGTATTCTCTCTCCTCTTTCTCTCTCTCAGTCCTCTCCTTGACATTCTAAGAGCCTACGAAGTATCCTCCTTGTCTTCATGATTGACAAGAATTCCCATCCTTGTGCTTCTCTTACTCCACTTCCTCTTGCTCTATACTCTTGAGAAGAGCCTCTTCTCTCTTGCTCAAGCCTCCAATGGCTCCTCATCATACCCTGTATTTATAGTTAAATTGAAGAAGAAGGGTTATGGCCAAGAATAAGAGCTCTTTGTGCAGGGTATCTTGGCAATCTAGCAATTTGGAAGCTTTCAAGATGCAATCTGATGCTTGCGATTTGATCTTTGAGGTTAAGAGAGGCTGCTAGAGATACCATGATTGCTTTGCTTGGCTCTTGGATGATCTTGCTTCAATCTAAACCTCTTGTTGAATTAAGAAGAGGGGGAGCTTGGTGGAGTCTTCTGCTATGATTGAGGAGGAGAATTCAAGCTTTTTCTCATGCTTTCAGGATCTCCAAATTTAGGAGAAATTATGCAACATTTTTTTGGTTGAAAAAAGGGGGGGCGATGGCCTGTTCATCGTCATCTTCTTCTTTTTTCTTAAATCTTAAAGCTTTAAAGCATAAAACTTTTAAACTTCCCTTACTTGCTAAGTTTTAAATGGGTTTAGTCAATTGTGACTTAGAACCCATGAATTGCATTCATGTGGTGATTTTCGTGAAGGATGGCTACAGACCCTATCAACCCTGAAAAGTGTCGGGTTACGAACTTCAGGCTGTTTTATTCAAGACTTTCTCTATTTTGATGGTCTAGAATTTTCCAAATCTAGGAAGTTGCAAAGATTGAAAAATAAAGTCAGAATATCACATCCTCTTCCCCTTAGAGGAATCGAGATGTCCTCATCTCAAATGCTCGTATTGTTTAAGGAAGAACCATACAGATGATATTTGTTATCTGAAGGAAATGCATGAAAGGAGGAAGAAAGACGAAGAAGCAAGATTCACTTTGTTGGAATCCAAGATGACCATCTAGGATATTGGACCAAAGCCTAGAGAGTTTGGTCCTTATTTCAGCCTAAAGAGGTTTCCCTCTCAGAGAGGACGACGATAGGCGGTGGTGGCCAAAGAAATAAGAAGTCGAGTGTTATAGATGTGGAGAAAAGGAACATATCTCGCCAAACTGTCCAAACCCTAGAAGGTCCATGTACTACAAGCCCTTATGCAATAGGTACAAAGGAGAAGGCCACACTACAAAATATTGTCGTAGTCTAGGTCGTGTGAAAGCTACCTCTAAGGCCCAATAGAAGACCCAAGAACCGACTTCCAATTTGGTGGAATTAGAAGTTGCCGCAATAATGCATGCCAAGGAAAGAGGACCCCTAGTTTCAAAAGAGAACATTCTCTCTGCCAAAATAGTGAAGTTCAACCTTTCCAAGGCGAAACAGAACAATGCAAAAAGTAGAACAATGAAGTACAGAGCATTGTAGAGCCACAAAGATAGTTCTAGAGACAGGACCAGAGGTCCTAGAGAAAGATGATGCCGAAGTACCTTTAGAAGTAGAAGACGTGCAGATGTTGCCACTCCTAGAAGAAAAAGGGAAGATAAAAGTGGGTGTTGCCCCATTTCCTAGCCGATTGAAGAAGTCCATGGATCCTATTAAAGAATATGACTTGATCAAAGACTTAGAGAGCTTCAAACCAAATTTGACACTTCGACAGTTTTCCTGATGTTGTCTCCTAGTCGAAAGAAATTCAAAAGCATATTAACAAGAAGAAGAGGCCTAAGGATTGCTTCCTCAATAGCAACCAAGTCCAACAAAGTCTCGGAGCCTATGAAAGAAACAAAAAAAAAAAAAAAAAAAAAAAAAAAAAAAAAAAAAAAAAAAAAAAAAAAAAAAAAAAAAAAAAAAAAAAAAAAAAAAAAAAAAAAAAAAAAAAAAAAAAAAAAAAAAAAAAAAAAAAAAAAAAAAAAAAAAAAAAAAAAAAAAAAAAAAAAAAAAAAAAAAAAAAAAAAAAAAAAAAAAAAAAAAATACTGTACAAACCTGCACAAAAACATGCCCTTCTTCTTCTTCTTCTTCTTCTTCTTCTTCTTCTTCTTCTTCTTCTTCTTCTTCTTCTTCTTCTTCTTCTTCTTCTTCTTCTTCTTCTTCTTCTTCTTCTTCTTCTTCTTCTTCTTCTTCTTCTTCTTCTTCTTCTTCTTCTTCTTCTTCTTCTTCAAAAAGGTAATGGATCTAGTTCCATTGAAGTTGTCACAGACTCTTCCAATGAGATAATCGATGGCACATCAGGAGACAAAGAATCCATCAAACGGATATTTCCCAAGAAAATAGAGGCATAGTCCATGATAGTGAGAACTATAAGCCAACTCCTAAAAGAAGAAAAGTCTTTGTCAATGGGTGAATACCTCCTGCCTGAACCTAAAATAACTTCTGAAGTCACCTTTGATAGCGAGATAGAAGCATGGATGTATTGTTCTCCCTGTTATATGGCCACAACATAGATAGAAATAGATGCAGGGTCAGAGCCAGAGATGGAAATAGATGTAGGAGTAGAGACAGACGCATGAGCAAAAGTAGAGGACACGACAGAGAGTCTGTTATTCTCTTACATAATCCCTACTATTAGACACAAAAATAGAGTTTGAAGAGGACAACGAAGACAACGGAGAAGAAGAGTATGAAAGTGAGCTGGAAGAATATATCCTACCCATCGAAGGCACAAATGAGGAAGAAGTTCTAGAGGCTACAGAAGCACAAGCCCCATGTTGTAAGACAGAATGAATTTGGTACCCTTTGGACTAGGTAATGAGTCACATCATATGCAAAATGTCCATAAGAAATTTATTAAGTAGAATAAGCCTTCCTTTAGCAGTGGCTCTTGTCACCCAAATCTACCCTTCTCAAGAGAGGACAATGAAGATGCACCTTGCCAAAACAACTACGAGTCCTAGCAACCCAAATAGAACTCAGGAGGTTCCTGCTATGTAACGTTCTTGGATGCATCCTTAAAAGATGAATCCTTGAGTTAAGAGATAAATAACCCTCATATAAGATCCGAAAAAACTCTAATTCCCTTTCAGCATACCAAGGAGCAAATTCAATCCCCACTAAAAGAGGAAGACAATTTCAGTGGAACCTCAGAAAGAGGAGACCACTCCCTCAAAAGAGTCAGATCTCTACCCAAAAGCAATGCGTGTGAGTGGGACCTTCATATGCCAAGTGGAAGGAGAAAATAAATTAACTTTCATGGATACTAATGGTATGGAATGTCACGTGAAGGTGGGTATCAATCTTCCAAAAGAAGAACTGTCAGTCCTATATGACCTCCTGAAAGAGAACTTGGATGTGTTTGCATGGTCAGTCAAAGATTTGAAGGGATTGATCCTACGGTGTGTCAACACCACATTGACCTAGAGCTTGATGCCAAGCCGGTGAGGCAAAGACAGAGGTGCATGAATCCAAATTACTTCACCCGCGTGAAATCCGAATTACTAAAGCTCCTTGAAGCTGAGTTTATCTATCCAGTGGCCAATAGTGGATGGGTTTCACCCATCGTGGTAGTACCTTAGAAGAATGGGAAGCTATGAATATGTGTAGACTTCTGAAAACTAAATTCCAAGACTAAGAAGGATCATTTCCCTATCCCTTTCACAGACCAACTATTGGACGCAATGGTAGGCCATGAACTTTATTCTCTCTTGGATGGATTCAGTGGATACAATCAAGTCCAGCTCTTAGAAGAAGATCAATCCAAAACAACCTTCACAATAGAATGGGAAACCTATGCTTACAAAGTGATACTATTCGAGCTCTGTAACACTCCTACTACATTCCAAAACCATTTGCATGATTTTATTGAGGTATACCTAGATGACTTTTATGTCTATAACCTAATCCATGAGCATTGGGGATACCTAGAGTAGTGCTTTGATAGATGTCAAGAGTATGGGATCTCTCTCAACCTCGACAAATGTGTCTTTGAAGTCTCGTTAGGAGTTCTTTTAGGAGGCCATATTGTCTCTGCATAGGGGATATCAATAGATCCTACCAAGATCGAGAAGATTGCAGCTTTAACAATGCCAAGTAACCTCAAATAATTGAGCGGATTCCTTGGCCATGTGGGATACTACAAAAGATTCATTGAACACTTTGCAAAAAAGGCAGCCCCCTTGCATAAGCTCCTATAGAAAGATGTAGAATTTACGTGGACTATTGATTGTGATGAGGCATTCAACGCTTTGAAGCAGTGCCTGATTGAAATACCCATCCTGCAACCTCCTGATTGGTGGATGAAGGAATTCCATGTGCACACTGATGCATTAGTTGAAGGCCTAGGTGTGTTCTTATGCCAAAAAAGCTCCTCAAAGTTAGATCAACCTATCTATTATGCCATAGTAAAAAAGTAACCAGTAGAGGGAAAGGAACTAACTATATAGTGATAGAGCTTAAGTGCCTAGCAATGGTGTTCGCCTTGGAGAAATTTCGACACTACCTACTATCGACACATTTCAAATTCTATGTGGATCATGAGGTCTTTTCCTTCTTGTGATGAATAAAGTACATGCGAAGGGAAGAATGATGAGATGGTTCCTTTTGTTTCAAGAGTTTGACTTTGAAGTGGTTACTAAACTAGGTCGCTCCCATGTCTTGGCTAATCATATATCATGGATCCCTTAGAGTGACGAAGAGGAGAAGGATAATCCAGACCTTCCTTGATGCATCCATTTTTCTAATCGAAACTGTAACCCCATGGTATGCAAACATAGACAACCTCTTGGAAATGCAACAATATCCACCTTGTATCTCCATTTGAGAGAAGAAGAAGCTTATGTTGGAATCAGCCCCATGCACCTTGTTAGGTGGTCATTGTACAAGAAAGGCAAAGATATAGTATTGCACATATGTATTGCACGAGATTGGAATACTGCTAAAAGCACGTCATGGTGACGAGCCCTGCGAAGGACATTTCGCAAGAGAAGCTATAGCCAGAAAGGCCTTGTTCATTGCAGGATATTGATGGTCAATCCTCCCCAAGGATGCCTATGACTACAACAAACGTTGTGATTATTGTCAACAAATGGGAAAGCCTACCAAATCTAGCACTATGCCACTACAACCCATCATTCCCATAAAGCCGTTTGAGAAATGGGAAATTGACTTTGTTGGCCCCATTGATCCGCCAACTAGAAGGAAGTAGAACAGATTCATCTTGGTCTGTACGGACTATGTGACGAAGTGGTGTGAACCTAAAGCTCTCAAGCGGGATGATGGCAATAACATGGCCTTGTTCATGTACGAGAATGTCATCACCCATTTTGGTAGTCCTTTAGAGCTAGTCAGTGTGACAGAGGTACTCACTTTGTCAATAAGATTATGGAAGAGACGCAATTTCTTTCTTATGCAAAGATATCCAGAGTTCTATTGAACTCTTGGTTACTGCTTATATCCATTAACTTTATTTGTCTTGCTGTGAAGAAGTTCAGCAGTCCAAGGAGGAGTTGAATAAAGTGAATAATGAGCTAGCTTCTTCTCAAGAAATATTTTTTGACATCTGTACACAAATGGAGTAGCAGATTAAGATCATTGATGCCAAGAAAGAGGAGATTTCTAAGTTGCAAACTCAGCTGGCTGCTAAAACTAAATCCCAAGTGATTATTGTGATTGAGGAGAGGGATAGGTTGTCGCAAGAGTCTCAAGAGATCAAAGCTTTGATAGATGTCCAAACAGAAGAGCTTACGTCAACTAATACCATCCTAGAACAAAGCAATACTCAGATTCAAATAGCTCAAGGAACAACTGACTCAATCCCATTCTACTTCACAAAGTCCTTCTGTGCAGCTAATTCCTTCCTTATCCCCTATGGATTTAGCGGTCCTTCAAAGGAATGCCACCTTATGCCCTTTATTCCAAGCCAAGGTGGAAAGGCTTTAGTTCCAAAATGGATTTGTTGTGGTCTTCATTTGAGTAGTTTCAAGAGTTTGTTCCTCTAGACCACTCTTTGTTTGTTCATTATCAGCAGCACAAGTTCGCCTTCTATATCAAGCTTTCAACAATGGATTTGCCTCTTCCAGAGGATGGGTGGAGTGGAGCTTGATATGCTAATTTTGACTGAAGCGGCTAGAATAGTTTTTAAAGTTCCTGTGACTACAAACACCATGCTGACGTCTTATATGTACTTGAGAGTATGTATTTGAGAGGTGATTTGTTGATCATTAGATGATGAAGACTTGGCTTGGTATGTGGGGAATATGATGTTACAAGGTACATTTTATGTCAAATATTTGGAGTTGCAAATAGATCAGATGTTCCAAACATATTCCTCCAAAGTGGCTGATTGCCCTAAAATTTCTTGACATACCATGATTGACTATGTGATCCTGAATCAACGCCAAAACAAAGCTTATGTTCATGTGCTGAATACTAACCAACTGAGGGTGGACCTCTTAGCCCACCTTTAAAAACAACCACCTTTCGATTCATCTTTCTTTGATGCCTATAATCGTAGATCTATATTAGGTCCATCCGTACCTTGTTTATCTTATTATCAGTAGATGGCCCACATATATAATGCTTATCTTTCCCTCTAGAAATCTAACTCATAAGTTATTTTACCTTTTCTTTTTCAACCCCAAGGTGCTCCTCAAATTCCTATTTTCACTCAGTGTTTCTTTATTGAGGATCGAGTATTTTCCCCTCCTCTCCGTCTTGTCCTTCCCCATCCATAACTATTCCTTTGACTTTTCTAGCATATTTATTAACATCATTTTTAAGTGATTCCCCTAAGTTCTCAACTAATCTCTCTTTATCTCATTCTTCCTTTCATGATTTTGCTTACCCATCGCTTTATCCTCTTTCCCTTGTTTCTCTTCCCTCTCCTACCACTTCTATCCCTCATCCCCCTTAGTTGGTTAGTGGTTATATAGGCTTTGATCAGAAGATTCCTAGACGGCGGGGATGGAGTTCAGCTGATTAACTTACAAGACCTCAAATAAATTGGCCGCTCATTCCACGAGAATGGACAACTGCTAGCCAAGCTTTTCAAAACTATATGTATTTTTCTCTAGCAGTATTCCTAGTCTTCAGATCCTTCATTGAGATTGATTGCTCACTTTGCTTAGTATCTGGCGTATATGCACTGGAATTCGCATAAATGATTAGAAGTCCATCCCAAAGCTTTGCATGAATGTGAATGTGACTATTGATCCTCATCAACAACTAGATATCTTGTATTTGCATGCCCTTTGTTTGCCTAGTAGATATCTTGTCTTGGTGGAGAGGATGTGTTGTTTGCAATTTTTTCAAAATCCTCCGAAGACTTTTGTAGACAAATCTTTATCTATGGATTGCTTCCATAATCACCAAGCCTTTAAGAGGGATCATCTTAATTGATACCCATGAATGTAAAATTTGATTATTCATAATGATATCTCTCTTTTGGAGGTGCCATTCAGATGGCTGTTTTATGTTACATGTGTGTGTGTGTGTGTGTGTGTGTGTGTGTGTGTGTGTGTGTGTGATGGTTATTTTGTTCTATGATGGGATCGTGGTGGTTAGGGATTCAACATTGTTCGATAAGTTATCTTTTTGAAGATTAATGGTGATGATGAAGTTGAATGGATACCTCAAGATGCAAAAGATACAGAATCTCTTATATCCTTTAAAAGTTTTTCATACTTTTATGTTTCTAAGCTATGATAATGGATAAATTGTTTTCCTTTCGTTGTTGCAATTCTTTATTAGATATAGGTTATGAGTTGGGGTCGTGTTTGGATGGTGTATGCTAAAGGAGATTAAGTTGAGTTATATTTTTAACTTCTATTATATTTTTTCTAGGTCACGAGGACAATCTCTAATTAAGTGTGGGGATACATTGAGGGTTGAAATGATTTGATTTTTTTGGTTGATTTTTGTTATTTTTTAGGACTGAATGGTTGATTTTTGATGGAATAAGCATTGATGGAGTTTGAGAGTGTTTGGAAGCTTATTGATTGATTTTTGATGGTTTTGAATTATTTAAGTTGAGCTAAAGGCTTTCTGATAACCTTCTGTATGGTACCGTAGACCCTCTGTTGAGCTTCTGTAGAGCCTTTGTCTCTATTCTGTTCTATTTTGTATGCCTCTGTAAGTGTGATGATGGATGAATGTGTAGCTTGGGGAAGTTTTCCAACCTCGGGAAGATATGAATACAAGTTAAAAATAACTCAAATAAGTGGAAGAATTAGCTACTGAGACTCAAGTAAAGACTGAAATGACAGTGATCGTGTTGGGCTACGAAGAGACATTGTAGTGGCTCTAGTGACCTTTCATATTAGACACACCTCTTGGGAGGGGTATCCACAACCAAAGAGGGGTTATGAATGATTATTCTTGATTATCCCATTTTACTATTGAGAGAGAACATGTATGATAGAGAGTTTGTGAGTGAGAGATAGCCAAATCTATGCAAAACAATGTATCTATGAGTGAGAGATTGTGAAAGAAAGCTATGGAACCTCTGAAGAAGAATACTATGTGATGATTTCCATTCAAAGTGGTGTTTATCTTGTGTCTTTGTGGTCTTTTGATGAATTCTATGAAGGATATGAAGAGTATAATTAATTTTGTTCAAGTTAAAGCCGTGGGAGAATTGTTTCTATGAAGTTGTATGAAGATTTCTTATTCCTGGTGTTCTTTTCCTTGTTGTGATCACACCAAATATGAAAAAGATGTTTGTTGACGATATAAGATAGAATTTCTTGCATTAGATTTTGTGTTTTCTTGGTGTTCCTCTTAGGGCTCCAGCTCTTTGACTGATCTTGTCTTCTTTTATATAAAGTTGGGTAGGCAAATTGGACTATTAGTATATGCATGCCTATTCAAGACAAGCTGCTTTGTAGTCATTCAACATCACTTTCACATCAATCATAAGGAGCATTTTGTTGCATGAGCACTAGGATCTAGGATCGCAACAACTAAGCCTAGGGGAGATTTGGAATCATGTTTGGGCCTTAGTTTTAGAGAGAGAAAGCCTCTCACTCCACAAGGAGAGCTACAATTACAATAAAATTGGGAATTTTACTTTTAAAAGTCTTATTTCATTCATGAAAATTTTCAACATAAAGCATCTTTAGGTATTTTTGGGGAAATTTTCATTGAGGCATAGAAAGAAAGAGACTCCCAAAAAATTTAAGAGACTAGATAGCCACTTTTTTCTCAGTCTCGTACATCATTGCATTCTTCATATGATTTTCTAAAATTCTCAATTATTATACTAAAATATTCACCCTCCATTATAGTACCTCTACCTTTTTCTTGAAACTCTAGAGTATTCAATGAAGTGTCTCTCACCCAAGATTTGTCATGTGATTTACTCTTCTCACTTCTACTTTTCATTCAATGTCTTCTTTTGCTTTGTTTTTTATTTCAATAGAAAATATACATTTTGACATCTCTCAAATTCTATCAATAACTTAGATGTAGATGACCAAAGGTGGATTCTAAGGGGGACTTGGGTTAGCATAACATGAAAAGGGGGCCGCGAAATTGTCAAAGGGTCCCCCCTTGCATTCCACTAGCCCAAGATCCTCTCATGTTATGTTAGACTAGGGCCAACACAAGGAAAGGGGGAGCCCATCATTGAATTTGAAAGTCACATTATCACCCCACTTCTTCATAAATTGGTCTCCTCATGTTTGTTTTGAGTTATTTTGTGCACCCCATGGGGATCTTAACCCATTCTAGATACAAAAGTCAATTGATAGTGCTGAAATCAACATGTTGGGCGGAGAATTGAGCAAATTTATGGTGCCATTGTGTCCGAAATGACCCAAATAACTCATCTGGGATCGAAAAATGCTCAAAATGAACACCAAATGAAGAAATGAAAAAGGCACTTGGGAGGACCCAAACAACACAAGGGGGACCCCAACAATTTTAAATTGTTAGGGTCCTCCTCACATTGTCTGCATCCTCCTAGGTGCCTTCTTCATTTCTTTATATTGTTGAGAGGGGCCTTACATTGTGTGGGTCCTCTCAAGTGCCTTTTTCATTTCTTTATATCGTGGCCTCCCATCGTCCATTTTTGGTGTTTTGTGACTTAGACAAGGGTTTTGGGCCGTTATGGATATAATGATGCCATTGGTTTTACCCAATTGTCCACCCAAAATGTTGCTCTTGGAAGGACTCATGTAATGCGAGGAGACCCCCCACACTAATTTTGGTGGGGGACCCCTCACTTTGTATAGATCGTTCTAGGTGTCTTTTCCGTTTCTTCATATCTTGGTCTCCTAGTGTTCATTTTGAGTGTTTTTAAAGCCTAGATGGAAGTTTTAGACTGTTCCCAGGAATCATAGTGTTGGATCCACTTTCAAATATCACCATGCATTGTTGGCCACCATAGACTAGCTTATTGGATTTTTTGGGCTATACTCCTTGATGTGCCTCCTCCAAGACATCAAAATGCTCCATCAAGAGGACCATTCTCTATAGTGCTCTAGAGAGAGTGTGATAGTATAGTTGGCCCATGATGACCTGAAAACATTAGCTATAGAGAGCTAGGTGTTTTCGATGGTCCTTCTCAAGATGGAGTGGGGATACACCTATTTCTAAGAAATTCATCATCTCATCATACTAAGACCATGGAGGGTTTGGTAGCTCAAGGTCTATGTCATCTATTGCTGCTACTACAAAGAGTTGTGCATCTGAACATTCATCCTCAATACTAGTTGGTGGTACTCCAAAATCCAAGCGAGACAAAAAGTTTTCAATGACATGTTGAGTTCTAAAGCGATGCACTATTGTGTGCTCAAATTCTTGCAACAATAGGATCCAATGAGTGAATTACCTTACAACATTTTGTTGCTTGACCAAAAAGACAAGGGTGGAATGATCAACATGAAAAGTGAATGCGTGCACTAGCATATAGTACCAGAACTTTTTAGTGAAGTAGATCATGCCTAAACATTATCTTTCAATGACGGAGTAGTTTTTCTCTATATTGGACAATCTTCTACTAGCATAGAACATGGGTTAGAACCATCCATTGTCATTTTATTGCATCAGTACACTTCCAATTGCTATGTCAGAAGCATCCATGAATACATGACAGGGCTTGGCCCAATCAAGCACAATCACAATGGGCACCTTTGAGAGTAATAGCCAGAGAGGCATCAGAATGCCACATCAATTTCTTCATTCCATTGGTATGTTGCTTTAGGCACATGCACCAATTTGTTGAGTGGGATAGCCAAATGCACTAAAAGACACAGGTAGTAGCCATGCCACCATATTTGACCTAAAAATCAGAGTAACATGGATGTGAATCTGGTATTGGAGGTTGCATTATTGTTGCTGCCTTGGTTGGGTCAACAGAGATCCCATTTTGCGAAATGATGTGGTCTAGCAAAATACCACCTTGAACAACAAATAGATATTTGAGGTGATTCAAAATTAGACATATCTCGTGGCACCTAATGAGGCAAAGACAGAGATGCATTAGGTGGAGTGGGACCTTTTTGAAAACACCAAAATTGTCCAAGAAGACTTGCATGAAATTTGTGAAGTAGGGCCCAAAGTTCTCCTATTATAAATCTCTCTAAAAGGATGCCGAAGCATTCTTGAGGCCAAACCACATCACTATACACACTTATGCTTCCTATGTAGTGATGAAAGCTATCTTAGCTTGGTCTTCTAGAGTAAGGTGCACTTGATTATATCCATTGAAACCATCGAGGAAAGAGTACATCTTGTGACTAGCTACATTATCTAGTATGGTATCTAGGTAAGGGCTAAGGAAAGGATCTGGGATTGTGATTGATTCAGCTTCTTGTAATCCACACGTATCCACAACTTCTTGTTCTTTTTAGGAACAACGATGAACGAGGATATCTGCTCGACACACAATTGATAGGAGTGATGAAACCTGACCTCGAGAGTCAATCCAACTCTTCTTTAACCAATTTGGCCATATGAGTCATTCTGTAGCATTGCATGCAAACTGCAACAACATCTAGTTTTAGAGGAATTCAATGCTAGTAGAAATAGGGATCCAAACCCTTCATGTTTAAAATATTCCTAGGCAAACATGTCCTTGAACTCGATCAAAAGATTGATGAGTTATTGCCAAATATCTTGGCACTAATCTTGAGTGGTTTGGTCTAGACCAAGATACACTATGTCTAGCTCATCCTCCTAGACCCTTGTAACTTTCTGTATTTGTGCTTCAAACTCGCACTCTTGACTCATGATGTCTCTAATATCAACATAAAAAATCCAGCTAGTGATGGTGTTTCCTATGGGGTAGTTTGCATTTTGAACTTTGGAACATTGTGAATTGTTATTGTATTCCTACTCTTCAAGTTACAAGCTCTGGGGTTGCATGTATTGTTCATTGATCTGGAGAAAATTGATGAGGCCAAGGGTTGTAGGCCAGCATTAGCCTTCAAGAACTCCTATTCTTCATCATCACTCAATCCTTTAACCATATTGATTGTTCCAACCCAACAGTTGGTCTCAGTGATGTGGGGCTAGTGGAGTAACATTAGTCAAGGATACTGTTATCTTGTGTTGGTTTCTCCATATAGTTAGTTTATCCTTATCCCAATTTTGACCTTGCTTGGTATAGCCAAGGTCTTCGTAATAGAAGGTGGTAAACTTTGCCAACATGCTCCATGTTCAAAACTACTAGAGGTATCAAAAATTGCAATGTGGCAATTTCCAAAAGTACCAACCTAATGATGCCAAGAGGCCGTACTCTCTGCTAATTGGCCATCCATACCAAAAAAGGGGCAGGTCCCCAATCCAACAATCCTAGTTGTTGGTAAGTGGCCATTTTGATGATATTTACCTTGATCCGTTGTCAATAGGACATTTTGGATGATCTGGTCTCTACATCAAATAGGAATGATCGAGATGGTCATGTTAGATAGGGGGCTTGCTGGCACAAGCTGGTGCTGAATGTTTCGTATTGTTTCCTTTAGGGCTTGGGCTATCATTGCTAATACTTCTGGTTTAGGTGGTGCTGGTTGTTTAGGTTCAATAATCTTCAAGAGATGTTCTTTGAAGACTGGGGCTAGATTGAGTAAGTCGCCAACAAGCGAGATAGTAATGTTAACATGATCCCATTTGGCTAAGGCTTCAGATGAGCCCAGAATAGCCAAAGTGCTTGGTCTATTCCCTTCAAATGCAGTGGGATTCTCCTTGTTCATCTCACTACCACTACCACCAAGGTTAACATCTGGGGTGATCCTTTGTCTCTATCAAGGATGATCCTTTGGATTCTACTTTTGACCTTTTTGAGGATTAACTTCTGGATGACTTCTTACCTTCCCAATATGAATCTCTGGTGACTTCCCTCTTTGTTTTCTAGGACTATAGTTTGGGTTCTTTACTCCACTCGGTTGTGGGTCTTCTTTTGCTACTTGTTTGTTCTTCTCTTGGGATGGGTGTAATGTTTTAAGGGTCAAATTTGGCTATGGATTGAGCTTCGTAGACTCCATTAGGTTTTGGGTCATCTTTTGCCAATTTTTTATTCTTCTCTTGGGGTGGATGTGATGTTTTAAGGCCCAAATCCATTGTGGATTGAGTTTTGCAAACTTTGAATGAATACACAACTTGAAACTGCCTTGGCTTCCTATTAGGTGGGGCTATGTCCTCCTAGTTAGTTACTTTCCCTAAAGAGATAGGGTATGCACATTGATGGACTACCATTTCAAGATCCCCATCTAATTTATGGGTGTTACCTCTAGATTAAGGTGTGGGACAGATGCTATGGTTGTTGTTGCCTCACATCCAACCTACCACCTGGTGGCAGACTCACTCCTACTCGGCCCATGAAGTGTTTGTGGGGTACAACGCGGCCTCCTTGTAAGTTTTGCCGACGAACTGAGTGATCACATGCACCTCATCTGACAATTCCTTGATCTCCACTATATTAGCTCCTAGCATATGTGCCATGCCTTGCCATTGCTTTTTCTAAGCATCATATGCTTGGGCATCTGGACCCCATCTAGGGCATTCATATGCTTGGGCGTTTGGACCCTGTCTGGGCATTCAGCTCACTAGTGTCCAACTTGCGTACCAGAAAAATGATGTTTAGCAAAGGGTCAAAAATTCCCTTGGCCTCTTCCACCTTGACTATGCCCACCATAGCCATTGTTAGGTTGCTATAATCTTGGTTGGTATACAAAATATTAGTGTAGGAACTGCATTGGCCCAAGAGGTTTATCCATTGGCCAAAATGGTTGCTCTAATCCCTTACCAATGACTTGGATGTGGGCCATCTAGAACCTGCCATTGTACAACAATACTCAGTGTTGTGTGTGGCCAAGTTGCAAATGTTGCACCATCTTTGGTTCAAGCTACATTCAGAGCCTAGACATGTCTAGGATTGTTGCACTGTGTGCACCAGAGGTTGCTAACCTCATTCTTCTTGTTGTTGTCCCATGTTCTCTTTCCTTCGTCTTTCTTCTTGCTTTTTTGTTTCATTCTTTCTTCCTCCTCAGAATTGGACTCCACACTACTAGACTCCATGTCCAAGTCAAAATAAGAAGTCGATTCATTGCTTTTATCATGTTGGTGTTTTTTGGTTTATTTTCAAAACTTCTTTCCTTGTCTTACTTTTTCTTTCAAAAGGAATTGCTCTAACCTTAGAGCTTTCTTATAAAACAAGTTAAGATAAATGCCTTTCGAATAGGTTTATTAAAACCTTGGTTGGACATATAGGGTATTCAGCATTTCATCCTTCAACTATGCATTCGGATCAATGCAGCTATTCAATACACTACAAGATATAGACCTTATACCGACGTTTAAAGCAACGAAAATACAAACAACAAAATTTGCCCCCGTCGTCGCAAAAAGTGTCGTTATTGACGACGCCATAGAAACGTCGCTATATGCGTTGCATTTGTGACGCAAATAGCGACACAACCACTAAAGTTGCGACGCTCATAGCAAGGCCAATAGTGACGCGAGCAGTAAATTTGTGATGCAAATAGCAACGGTAACAGGGAAATTTTTTTTTTGTGGCTGCCACATATAGCACTGTGTGTTGTATGAGAGATATACAAAATAGTTTCTGCACTACTGCATACAAAGCGTTTGCAAACAAAAAGAGTGTATATTGAAATCATAAAACTGATACATGAAATAAATACATGATCGCATAAAATGCGATTGGTACAATCATGAAAGGATATCACTAATACATAGAAAATGTCTACATAGATCAAGCGACTAAAAACTAAAGGTGTGTGAGCTCCAAGGATCCAAGGGCGAGCTAGAAATCCTCGTCCCCCGAAAGCTCGTCCCGCCGCAAAGGAGCATCGAACGGATTCTGTAGAAAAAGAAACAACATATCAATCCACCATACAACAATGCATTCAAATATCTCATGGTAACTACGGACAAGAAAGATGAGTGACTTACAGGGCCGTCGCGTCTATACAATCGGTCGATCAATGCATTGAGACCGTGCCTCTCTGCATATCGAGTCTCAAGGCCTTGCGGATCGCGATTTGTAATGGAGTGCTGCAAAGAAAACAAAATGCTAACTATTAGAAACATGATTGTCAGTACAAAGAATATTTCAAAAAAACAAATAAGCAAAACAAAAGAGAAACTTACAAAGTCCTCCAAATATGACATGTGGCCACCACTCCCAAGATGATGCACCACTCCAGTCTCGAGTCGTGCCCTCACCGCCTCCCGCTGTTGACTCCAACGTCCTAGCGAATCTGTAGCCTCCTCCCTCAGTCGGCGCCAGTCGTCTGCATCTAACCACTCGGGCTTTGCAGCCCCACTCTTGATTGCCTTGCGTGCGTCGGATCGTCTATGTGACATGTATGCACGCATGCAATCCATCATCCAGCCCGTAGAGAATCTATCTACTGCGGCTGGCACCGGAAACTCCTCATGCAAGGATGCTACTATGTAGTCCTTGCTCCCCTCCGGTATGTTCTTCCAATGATCCAAGACGTTGTGCCGAAAAACTTGTTGGCACAACTCCCTCATGCGAGCCATCACCCTCCTCCCCTCATCATTCATGATGATGGCTCCTGACCTACTATCAACTAGGTATCCATAACCCCTAGGAGTCTGCCTAAGATGGGTCCTCTCCCATCTCCGTCCACGCTCCTGGGCATATCCAGGAGACCCCTGTACATCCGGTGTACCGACGGGGGTATCCTCTCTCGGAGTGCCACTCAAAGGGGTGCCACCAAAGGGGGTGCCACCAAAAGGCGTGCCACCTGATGATGGCTGTGCAAAAGCCGGAGTAACTGGAGTAGACGTCCCCATAGGTGTGAAAAATCCTGGAGGTGACGCAGCTCCAGCTGAACGACGAGACGGAGACACCACGTCCATATCTCCACAGCAGCACCCCCTGATCCCGATGCAGTCCCTCCCTCTGGCCCAAGTCGTGAGCGTCGAGATCATCTGCTTGAAGCTGAAGCATCTGATCGCGCTGAAGCAGATCTAGCAGAGCGCCCTGACGAAGAACGAGACAGCTCCTGGTCTGCCATCTCTCTGAATCTCGTGAGCTGATCTGGAGACATGCGTGCCATCATGTCCTGAAACTCCTCATCGCTCATCCCTCGACTCATCCTGAAAATGTCACTTGCACAGATAAAAAATGATATTAGAATAATGAATTTAAACTATACAAAGCACAGTAATATAAATCATTTTTGAAAAATCCCTCTTAAAATGCATATCTTATGTACCTTTATAGAAGATCTAAACAACGAATTGAGTAATACAATTCTCCAAGAATGAAGTATTATATGGTCCCATGTTAATCTCCTGACATAACTCTGCATACATTGGAAGGTCGATAGACATGTCACCACAAAAGAACGAGTCTGCCTCGTTCTCAAAAAATTCTTGGACTTCTGTATTTCCATCATTGTTAGCCGATGCGGGCTCCAAGCTTGCCGTGGCCTCCACCCCTTGTAATATCAACCCCTCTATTTTCATATTTTCTTCATCTATGCCTGGAACATCGCTTTGATCATATACTCTTGCACTTCGAGGAGTTGAAGGTATAACATACCACCATCGAGGTTGTCGGGGTTTTGGATAGAAGATTACCTGTTCACAAACACTTACAAAGCGAGTTCAAACCATTGTGACATAAACCATGTCGTATTAAAATTAGCAAGCAGATGACTCTTTGCACCTGTTCACAATGGACCAGCAACACAAAGGTGTCGCACAAATCCGTCCATTTTTTTTCGGAATCTATTTCGAGAAATCCAAATGGACCTCGTCGAACTGTTGCTCCAGCTCCTCCAAGTACCACTTTGAACCACTGCACATCGAATAGTATCATGGAGAAGCTACGGTAATCCACCGTAATAATACTTTGCAAGTTCCCAAAATACTCCATCTCATCCACAACCATGTTCGGATCCGTTGCTCATCGCCGGCTCTCTTGCTCAAACCTTGCCATGACACCACAGTCCATTGTGGAGCGCATTTTGTCAATACACTCCACGCGAAAATGCCATCCGCGCAACCATGCTGCACTATATATTTTATACTGTACATTGAAACACTCAAATTAGATGTAGCAAGAAAATTTAGATATGACACATTCTAAACCCCTCATTACCTTTGGACTACATCCCCTCGAGAACTCCCACTCCTCCATTGAGACCTTTGTCCCTTCGCTGGATGCTGCGGTCAAGGCTCCATGCAACCATCGTGTTGACATAAACTGCGGTATCTCCTCCATGCCTTCGGGATATTGAATCGGTTGGTGACACGTACTGCCTCGGAATTCAGCTCGCGCTTCCTCTTGATCTTGCCTTGCAATCTAGTACTTGTTGGCGAGCCACGTCTCCATGGAGGTATGGTGCAACATACAAAAGCGATTCACCTTCTCTTCCATTGAGGCATCCATTCTTTTTTCTACCCCATTTCCAACCACCACATCTCCAGTCAGCCTATCATCGTCCTTCAGCGTCCATAGCATTTCATTGTCTGGTTCCACTGTTGGTAGCCATTGTGAGATATGCACTAACGCCTCTGACACCAACCAACCTTCCTCCATGCTACCTTCTGGACGAGCTCGTTGTTGCACAAAGCCTTTCAGGGTTTTCATGAAGCGCTCCAGGAAGAACATCCATCGCGTATGGACAGGTCCAGCAATCTCCACTTCATCCACAAGATGCACAAGAAGGTGAACTTGTATCGTGAGCATGCTAGTGGGCAGTTATTTCTCAAAGAGACAGACCGTCTCAACTGCTCCCCGCCTTGCGGATTCAATAGAGGACGTCTTAATCTCTTTCTGTGAGATCCATTGCACCAAAGTCGACAACTTGTAAATGGCCCTGCGAATTTCTGAAGTAAGGCATCCTGCGATCGCGATTGGTAGGACAAACTGCCACAAATGAGAATGCATTATGAATAACGGTCACTTTTCAAATTGCAAAATGCCCACGCTAATTACAATCCATTCTATTCACAAACCTGACATATCTTATGCCAATCATGGGATTTTAGCCCCGACAATTGGTCATCTTTAGAAAATGCGGACCTGAGAGAATGCATCATACCCATCGGAGTGCGGATAGACTTGATTACTTGCTTCACAATGCGCTTTTCTTTGGTAGACAAAACCCAGGGAGCGCGAGGAAGCTGCACTCCCCCTTCAGCACTCGACTGCGGCCAAAGCACCTCCATCTTACCTACCTCCTTCAAATCTATTCGTGACCCTATAGTGTCTCTCTTTCCTGTGATGTGGTCCCATAGCAAGCTACCCACATTCTTGAAAATATGCATGGGATCCAACAAGTGGCTGACCTGTAAGTGGGTCAAATATGGCAACTCGTAGAAAACTGAGAACCGTCGCATTCCATTTGGATGTGATTCCGAGTTTACCATTTTCAGCTCATACCAGCTTGCAACGTTCATACGTGCTGGAGGTCATCCAAGAAAACCTTCCCTGAGTTCATGATCCTCCGGCAAGAAAGTGGCGTGTCCTTGATATACCATCTTCTTTATGGTTCGTGACCTTCGGGAGTCTAACTGTGGCCCACACAATGGACATGCATGATAACCTGAGGTAACCAGACCTGTAAGGCGAGCCATGACCTAGTGAACACTTGATTGAATGAAATAAAATATAGACATTACCAGCGAGAACAGAGGTCTGCTCACCTGAGCACTCTCCCAATCCCAGAAAGTCATTCATCATCCACATGAGAATGGCTCGAATGTTGGCTGACCGCCGACCATCGTGCCTGCTCATATCTTGCACAGTGACCCCCTCCTCCCACAAAATCTTAAGCTCATCGACTAATGGACGAAGATACACGTCCATATTTTTTACTTTGTAGCGGCCCGGGACGAGCAAGCTAAGGATGAGATGTCCTTTCTTCGTAGAAAGCCATGGAGGGATGTTGTAGTTGACAAGCACTATAGGCCACACACCGTAAGAAGTCGAGCGCAGACCGAATGGGTTCACACCATCCATGGCGAGACCGAGCCGAAGATTCCTTGGCTCTCGTGCAAAGCCTGGGAAGGTAGAGTCAATGTGGCTCCATGTGCGCGAATCCGCTGATATTCGTTGAACTCCATCCGTGGACCTATTCTACACATGCCACATTGTCAAGCTTGCCATGCCAGACGTGCAAAACATGTGGTTTATGCGGGGGATGAGCGGAAAGTGTCTGAGAATTTTTTGAGGGATGGTTTGCCCTTGCAAGTCCTGTCGATACCTGTGGGAGCTTTTACTCAACCGCTAAGACCCACGGACCGCTTATTGTTTCAAGCGTTCCAAGCCGAGCACTAATGGCTACCTCTCACATAACCGACGCGCCATCCATATCTACGGGTGTAGTGAGCTTACCTCCGTGCCGTTCGAGTTACCTCCTCTCCCGTGCACTCCGGTGGCTCCACGATCCAAGTGCAAGCTTCAAGCAAGCTCCATCCTCAAGCTCCATGCTCCAAGCTCCATTGCCACGAGCAAGACAAGAGAAGAGAAGAGAAGAGAAGAAGAGAGGAGAAGATGGAGAGCTTCTCCTCCTCGGTCCCTCACCCTCACACACTTACTCCCTCACACTCACACACTCCCTCTCTCAAGCACAAGCTCAAGCAAGCAAGAATGAGAAGAAGAAGAAGAAGAAGAGGAGAGCTACTTTTGGCCACACACAAGAATGAGCTTCTCATTCACTTTTCAACTTTATATACAAAACCCTAAATCCCTTTTGGGCGGTCATCCCCTTTTTCCCTTTTTACATGGGCGGCCGTAGCCTTGGCCCTTTTTCCCATTGTCCTTCTATCTTCCTAGCTTCCTTTCCACTGCCCATCTACATTTACAAATTGCACGGGTGAGAGCCCGGCGCTCCTTGAATTAAACCATGATGCACTTGCGCTCTTTTACAAAAGTTTTGACTTGCGCTTTTCGTTGTGCGCCTTTCTCCCTTATTTAAGACTCTTCTCCTTGTGCGACTTTGTCTTTCGTTTCTCTTTTTCTTGGCCTTTGTATTTTTCTTCTGCTTTAGCTTTTTCGGATTTTCCACCTTTGTTCGTTTGAGGGTTAACATTACCCCCCTCCTAGACGAGTGCCAGTCCCATGGCACTCACAGTCGTAGGTAGCAGGCTGTAGCATGCACCGAAGACGTGGGTGAGAAGGACACATGTGGCTTCCGTGGAGGAGTGTTGGTGGTGGTGTGGCAGAAGGTCCTGGGGGCCTGTTGGTGGCCAAGGTGGCTGGTGGACGGTTGTGGGAGTTGGTGGTAGGGCTATTCTATGTTGGGGATTGCATTGATGGCCAGCACAAGTGTTGGTTTGTTGGGGATTCTGCACATGACGATTGTTTGCGGGCTTGTCAGATGGTAAGGGATAAGCATTCGAAGTTGGGTGTCGGTAAAGAGCGATTGAAATTTCGTTGGAGGCTTCAATACCTGCAATTTGGAAACCTCTCGTGTGATCTCTCCCTAAGGGGTAGTGCTAGTCTTCTTATCATGCACAAGACATATTTGATTAGTTTGGGAGACAGGTCGAACTCTAAGCAAGCTGAGAGTATTGTCCTGCACTTGAGGATCCAAATAGTGCATATACTTTGGTGCAGATATTATGTAAGTGCTCGTGCATACCTAGATATTACGTAGTTAGAAGACCGTGGGCTAGTTTCTCATAACAATGTGTGGATGAAGCAAAGTTGTCCATGTTGAGAAGAAGTACACGAAGGTATATGATACATCCTTTGCATTGTGACTGCACGACGGAGCATAATTGAATACAGGGACACCGCACTTTCAGTAGCTGGAAACTATTGAACTTGCTTGATGAGTATGGTGTACTTTTCATGGCCAATCGTGCGGTGCTTATCACCGCTGATTGCAATGGTACTAAGGCAGAGTGCAAGAGAGAATTGTGCAAGTGGGTCAGGGTGACAGGTCTAACCATAGGCGAGACAAGCTCCCCAGGTATGTCTTGCATTTGATGTGCCCTGAACAATTGTGGGTGATAGTAAAGGGCTAGGGGGCTAGGGACGGAGCCAGTTGACCAAGGTCACTGGACGTACCTAATTTGAGGACCCCTAGGTGTTGTGCTGTGATCGTGGGTGCTTTTTTTCTTTCTTTCTTTCTTTCTTTCTTTCTTTTTGTTTCTTTTTCTTGTGCTTTTTTCTTTCTTTCTTTCTTTCGTTCTGTTCTCTCTTTTTTTTTTGTTTTTTTTTTGTTTGGACTTGCGTGAGTACAACCATTACAATATGTTGAGACTAGCCGCCTTTCAATGGGTTGGAAAATGTCAAGCTTCGAAGGCTCAGGAAATTGATATTACAATGATGATTGTGCCCTAGCCTCGTTGTTAGAGAAGCAGTTGTTGAGATGGGGAGATACACTTGAGATATTGCAAACCTCCTTGTGACACACGCGATGTTGGCACAAGTGAGGTAACGACTGTCGTGAGCCAACTATAGAGCTTGACCCAGAAAGAGAGTGTGGCCCATGAATGTGTGTTGGTCCATGTGATGTGGGTGATTTTTGCTTTCGGCAGCATGGCTTTGTCGCGGCTCTTTGTGGGGTCAATGGTCTTACGGTGATCAGGCATTGAACACTTTCACACAAGAACCTGTATTATCCTGCATCCACTTGTCACTTCGTGAGAGTATATGCTCGCTTGTGTTAAGTACATCAAACAAATGCAATCATGTTAAGACATAATTTTTCAGAATTCTATGATGTCTATTGGGATGCCTATTTCCTTGCTTGTTAAGGTCGCATACAGTAACGAGAGGTAACGGAAATGTATACAAGTGGGGATCTTGCCCCTTTACTCATCAAAAAACAAAATGTGCTGGCATGCTGACTTGTCGAGCTACTTGTACATCAAAGGGGTTTAGTCGATAGGTACGAGGCGGGGTGAGTCCGGTTGGCTAGGCGACCAGGGCGATGCTAGTGCGGGGCTCCCGTGAGGCTGGGCAGGGAATATGTCGGCTGGGCCATGAATGGTGTAGTCCCGGGCCGTGACCGTTTTCAAAATGTCTTTAAATAGTTCATTAAATTCTTCCCTATCCCTAGCCTCCTTGTCACTTCATGAGCACCTGGTGCCTGAGCGTGCGTTGGGGGTCTGTGCAACTGGCGTTGCCACATTTTGTGTGCCTCCCTGAGCTTCTGCTCCCCTGGCCCACGAATTCTTCGGCCTTCGTTCGGGGCGGGGTCGCTTGGGGCCGCGTTTCTTGGCGTACCTTTTAAGAGTGGGCACGTAGCGCACCGGTGGAGGGGCGTGTGTTGCATGTTCCCGTCGGCTGCGGAGAGCGTCCTTGTAAGCTAGCTGCCCTTGGTTCTCCATGTTTTCCTTGCGAGGGGGCTTGTAAGATGCGAATCAAGGATTAGGATTTGTCACATGATAAGACCATTCATATGTAAGGGGTTATAGTGCAGATTATCAAGCGCATAGGACGAGAAGGGGAGGGGTAGGGCATGCAGTGCTTGTTGCAGAGGGATGGCCCCCATGATGTATATTTAGCCTCCTGCCATCAGATCTTGGTTTACGCCGAGTTACATCGGCTGGCGGTCATGGATTTAGGCAGGGCTCCTCCTCAGAAGGATAGACCAGAAAGGGGGAAAGGTGTATAGAAAGGGACGGTACCCCATCTACACCATCGGAGTCATTGGTCAAGGCTTCCTATGGTGGTAATGAGGGTTGCATGCCCTTCACTTGGAGGTGGGAATGGTCACACGACTTTTAAAAGTGTGATGAGAGGAGGACCTGAGGAGCTTAGCCTGTCAAACCCAACTCTTCTTCCTACGCTTGACTATCATTGCTTGTGTGTGTTGATATTGTTTATACATGGTGACACAAAAATCAGTGTTTATTTATATACATATTTATGAATCCATGTCACTTCACGAGGATAAGAACCAATTGTAGAACTGGGGGTTGTACTAGAGCGTGGCGCACGCATCCAGCACTCGTGGCAGCTTACTTAATACTGATAGATATTTTGCCACATCGAGCAGCATGGAACCTTGTCCAAGTCTACTGGCAATGTGTAACTCCTCCTCAATGAGAACCTTATCAATCAGAGGACTCTCTAGGCTAGTTGCAGCTAAGTCCGCACCCCGAATGCCAGTTAGCACTCGAAGGGAAGTTGGTGCTACATAGGTTGGGTCCCTTTGGGATCGCCATTTGGCTAATCGCTCCTATGAGACTGTCATGATCTGAGCCCCTAGTTCGGCCATTACAATGCGGGTTTAGCACCAACGCTGCTCAAATTGACTCTGGCCTGTTGTAAGTCGCTTTAGTTGCTCTATGTCTACGAGATTCGGTCGGCAGAGCACTTCATTGAACGTGACGGTTAAGCGCAGTTCGTCAGCCTCCTCGTCAAAGATGAGTCGCATGCATTCATACAGGAGCCTGTCATAGTGCTCGTTAAGATGTTCCTGCTCTTCCCAAGATAAAGGGAAGGACAAGTAATCTCCAAGCTACTCCTTGGGGATTGTGCCCATGTCCGCAAGGACGTAGACACGTGCGACCACTTTGAGCTTAGCATCCAACTCAGTTAAGCATTCTGTGACACTTCTATGTTCAACGAGGGCTTGCTTAGTTGCTATCTCATGCAAAGTGCTAAGAGTTTCCTTAGGCTTTAGCATGGCTGGGGGCTCAGGCCTAGATGAGTAAGATTGGTCAACGCTAGGATTTCTTATGCTCTTGGGGTTCTCACGTTTCTCCTGAGGTTTTGCTGCTATTTCGTCATGGTTCTTCTCGGGTGTGACTGGTAGGACCCTGTCACCCTGTTGTGACAGCGTTGTATCCACTCTTGATTGATCAATGTGAGTTCTATTGTCAGTGGATAGAGTGTTGTAAGCAACTATTGATGGCAACTGTTGCTTTGGTTTTTCAGAGCACACGGATGTGTCTGAGGGTTCACCGCTATTAGGAGAGGCATTGATGTGTTCATTGGTGGATGGACTCGATGCTTTATTCATCAGCTCTCCAGCGCCCTTCGTCTCAATGTTCTTGGGGTCCACAACCACCTGTAACTATTGTTGTTTTCGTTGTTTTCTCCTCTTTTTCTTGGTTAACACAGGTGCATCTAACATCTCAGGACCCTGGGCTATATTGACCGTTGATGTACTTGGTCGGGCCTCAGCATTTCCCTTCTCTAGTGTGTCCTTATGGGACATAGCCGTGGTTTGCTGAATAGCCTTGCCGGTTGTGAGGGCACAACTGCCGCTCTTTTTGGAGAGTCTAGCTTTTCAACCAACTCCCTTGCGTTTAACTCCTCCGTCCTAGGCTTTAGGCACTTTGAAAGTGCTGGAGTTGTCGAGGAAGTTGGTTGCGACACCTCCTCCACAGGTAAACTACTAAGGACATGTTCCACAAGGGGCATTGTCATGGCCAAGGGCTGTGACTGCTGTGATTTCTGATTGGAAGTAGTGGTGGCTAGTTCAGTGGACTGGCTACCATTGGTAGCTTGCGGTGTCAAGTCCTTAGGCAGATCAAAAGTGGTCGTGCCTTTTGTTGCCCTTTGCGTATTCACTTGTGCAGATTGAGTAGCGGTTGAGCTAGCCACGGTGGATTGCATAGGCACATCCTTAGGTTGAGAGCTAAGGTTGGTGTCGTGTCCTGCCTCTTGGACATTTGGAAGCTCTGATGTAGGTAGAGATTGGGATTGAGTAGCCTCACTTGACAAGTGTTGTGCTTCGTGTGTCCGTTTAGGGGAAGAGGGTATAGGAGGCTTGGAACTCCTAAGTGGCTTTGACACTGGCTGGGAGATTTGCTCGTGGCTGATAGATGATTGTGCTATTTGCTTTGTTGAGCATTTAACCTTGCTCTGAGCAATGTTATGCCTATGATGCTTGCTATCCTCTTGGGGAATCAAAAGCTCCTTGGGCACTAGCGGCTTCTGCGTATCCTCAACAATTACATCTGGCATCTGCTTGTCAAGCACGCTAGGCCGAGGATCTACCCTCCAATTGGTCCCGTTTGGTTTCTTGATTTCGACCATGAGGGGCTCGATCACTCCACTGTTGTTGACTCGAGACTTGGTTTTTCGTTTAGATCTCCTCCTACGCTTCTTTGCTTTTGATACGATCTGGCCTTCAGTCGACCATGGAGGTTTAGCAAGGGGTTTTTGCACCCAAATCCATCAGTTGCCTGCATAATACCCTTGAGCCCGAAGCAATGCCTTGGATATCCATTGTGGCGTTGTGCTAGCTCTCCATCGATGCTTGCGTCTATAAGGCTTGGGCTTCTTTTGGGGTCTTCTATGATATTTGTAAGTCCAAAGTCTGTCCTTGGCATTGTCTCTTGACCTTCTTGGTTCAGGTATGGCCTCACTCACTGGCTCTCGTTGTTTGACCTGTGCTTGTATTAATTCTTCCAACAAGTCCTTGCTCTTGTTAATGGGCTTGACTGTTACGTCAGCACCTTCCTTGCCTTCCCCTCGAGGTTTGCTGAGGTCACCCTTGCTAAAGGTCGTGACTATCCTCACACCCGGTAGTGTCAAGTGTATCCTCTGAGCTACGTAGTCAACCTCACACTTGGTAGCCTTTTTGAAGGGCCTTCCTAGGAGGATTTCCTTTCCACCATTCTCGCTATTAGGAGGAACATAGAATAGGAGTGGCAAGCTTTCTGTTTCAATTGTTACAAGGATTCTACACTTTTCTAGAAGTGCTTGTGAGTGTTCCCCGTAAGGATTAAGAGTTGCATCAGTTGGTGTGAGATCTGGTTGGCCTAGTAGGGTCCATGATTCATAGGTCAAGATATTAAAATCTGCTCCTTCATCAATTAGAGCATCAATAGTATGCTCTCTTTTCGCGGTGAGTTTGATCCTAAGATAAGCAGGTGGTACTATGTCTTCATCTTCCGGGTCTTGGCTTGTTAATTTAAGCCTTCTGACAGATGCCCTTGAGTTCTCGACTGCACGACCAGATGTGGATTCTCCACTGCTATCTTGGATCGTCAGTGCAGTGCTATTCAAGGTACATCTCTCGTCAAGAGTGTCATGTCTAGTCATCTTCGCATTTGTAGCTTGCTGAAGTTGCATTTTTCTCTGACTAGTCACGGTTTGAACACAATGTCTTTGTGTTCTCGTGGTGTGGCCGTTTTGCCCTTGATGGCTAGATTGGCCCATTGATGTTCTAGGGTCTCTGTTTCTCTCTGTTTGGGTATGGGCTTTTGGTTGCTCTATTGCAAGTGAGACTCCATGCTGGTGCAGAGCCATTGCTACACTAGGGTCTAATTTGGAGGACCTGTCACAGCGCATGTTTTCTCTCCAACCTACTTGGGGGAGGTGCGGAGGGGGCAGAGCCCCCTCTGCGGGGGTTCAGGGGGGACAGTCCCCCCCGGCCCACAAGGTCGTTACGGTAAAAGCCATGCACAATTTGGAGGACCGTTTATAGCCAAATTTTGAACTATCTACTCTAAGTTTCAGCCCAGTGATGGACCTCTGATGTGCCTTTGGCTCTAGTAGCCTTTGGGGTCAATTTCGGGGTTTAGATTTATCAAAATCTGTGTTCTAGATACCTGTCCGATTTTGATAGTTTTCTGTCCGATTTTCAAACGCCCGATTTTCAAGAGTTCGATTATCGGAATCGGACGTTCGATTTTGGGTTGGTCCAATCGGCCTAGTGGTCTGATTTTGGTCACGTCCAATTCTGGGAGTTGGATCAAAAAAGTGGTCCGATTCTGGGAATTGGATCGGACAGGGTAGTCCGATTCTGACTGGTCCGATTCTGACTGGTCCGATTCTGGACTGGTCCGATTCTGATTGGTCCGATTTTGGGTGGTCCGAGTATCCGAGTGTTCGAGTCTGACGGGTTGGTCCGATCGGATGGGGTTGGTCCGATTGGACGGTTGTTCGAGTGTCCGAGTCCAAGTGGTCCGATTTTCAAAATCGGACGGGTTGGTCCCCGAGTGTCCGAGTAGTCCGAGCGTCCGATTCTCAAAATCGGACGGGTTGGTCCGATCGGACGGTTGTCTGAACGTCCGATTCTCAAAATCGAACGTCCGATTCTGGGACTCGGACGGCCTGGTCTGACGGCCTGCGAGTTGCACGCGATGCCTCTAGGCTGACGTCTACTACACCGAATCGTCCAGCGCCTTTCAGATAGGTGCAGGACACTACAAGGGAATGCCAGACATGCCTGGAACCACTGTGGTGCTCGAATCAAACGGCACTCCAAGGATCTGTGCCCCTATTTCCCTATTTTAGCCTGTTATACAGCAACAGAGAACCCTACAGTTTGTTTCTTTTTCTTTGTTTTTTCCTATCCTAATGCATCCAATCACAAAGTAAATTCCTACACTACTTCATTCCACAACATAAATCTCAAGAAAGCAAAACACCTACTTGCCAAGGAGATCGAATACCATCTTCAACCCCCTCGCTTCCTACCTATCTACCTCAAGCACCAGTTTGGGAAAAACCCTACTCCAGTGGTCGATTCGAAGCGCGCAAGTGCTCAAGGCTTGAATCCGTTGGTCTCGGCAACGGAACCAAAATGTGGGAGCTTTCACTCAACCGCCAAGACCCACGAACCGCTTATTGTTTCAACCGTTCCAAGCCGAGTACTAATGGCTACCTCTCACATAACCGACGCGCCATCCATATCTACGGGTGTAGTGAGCTTACCTCCGTGCCGTTCGAGTTACCTCCTCTCCCGCGCACTCCGGTGGCTCCACGATCCAAGTGCAAGCTTCAAGCAAGCTCCATCCTCAAGCTCCACGCTCCAAGCTCCATTGCCGCGAGCAAGACAAGAGAAGAGAAGAGAAGAGAAGAAGAGAGGAGAAGATGGAGAGCTTCTCCTCCTCGGTCCCTCACCCTCACACACTCACTCCCTCACACTCTCACACTCCCTCTCTCAAGCACAAGCTCAAGCAAGCAAGAACAAGAAGAAGAAGAAGAAGAAGAGGAGAGCTACTTTTGGCCATACACAAGAATGAGCTTCTCATTCACTTTTCAACTTTATATACAAAACCCTAAATCCCTTTTGGGCGGTCATCCCCTTTTCCCCTTTTTACATGGCCGGCCGTAGCCTTGGCCCTTTTTCCCATTGTCCTTCTATCTTCCTAGCTTCCTTTCCACCGCCCATCTACATTTACAAATTGCACGGGTGAGAGCCCGGCGCTCCTTGAATTAAACCATGATGCACTTGCGCTCTTTTACAAAAGTTTTGACTTGCGCTTTTCGTTGTGCGCCTTTCTCCCTTATTTAAGACTCTTCTCCTTGTGCGTCTTTGTCTTCCGTTTCTCTTTTCCTTGGCCTTTGTATTTTTCTTATGCTTTAGCTTTTTCAGATTTTCCACCTTCGTTCGTTTGAGGGTTAACAATACCTGTGAGCACCATACTTTGGACATGTCTCCATAGTCTCGTATTTATCTCGAAACAATATGCAGTCGTTGATACATGCATGGATGTTATTGTAGTCCATGCCAAGCTTCCGTAAAATATGTCGTGCATCATCACGAGACTCAGGCATGGTATTTCTAGGTGGTAATATATGATATTTCAATAACCTGAAAAAAATCATAAAACACCTTGAAAAAGCACAAATGTTTGCAATAATACTGTTTTTAAAAAAAATCAATGAAGCCTATGTGCAAGGTACCTGAATAACTCAGTCACACTCGTATCGCTCCAACCATATTTTGCTTGCATACTTAAGAGTGCAAGCAATGTCTTCAACCGAGATACTCGGCACCCATCATATAATGGTATGGATGCTTCCTTTCTAAGCGGGTCAGATGTCTCAACATCCATGGGAATCAATGCATCGATCATTGCCTCCATCTCAGGCTCCAAGATTGTAGGTAGGTCGGGAAGGTTGTCTGTCTCCTCTGGCATTGACGGTATAGATGGGCCTTGCGAGTGGTGGATTGGCTCCTGCAATCCATCCATCGCACGTCCACGAACTCTTCTAATTGGCCGCAAAGGGTGCACTCCCCCTTGGGTCGAGACATCACCCCCCTGGATAGAAAATTTGCCAACAAGACCCAATCTTATTGTGTATGGTTTTCAATTAGCTTGCGAGTACAATGCATGATTAATATTAACTTCAAATTACCGTTTGCTGAAAATCCGCAATCGCCTGATCAATGATCTCAGATTGAAACTCGCCAAATCGTCGTACGTGTGTTCTATAGACAATCAACGTTTTCGTCTAATTGCCAACTTGCATTGAGAGCAAGGACATAGGACACGCTGATTAAGATACGTCTCGCGGTCTTGAACAATAAGACCTTCTTCGTTTTCCATCTTATCTACATTACAGCAAACGAGGATTAAATGGATAGCTTTATGGAGATGTACGTCAAGTTGCAAGTTGACCATAAATCTTGCATTGTATATAGTAGTTGAGAGATTTTCCGATGTTATATCTCGGCCTTGTATCATGCTCAAGGATTTGTTTGTCCCGATAGATAATTATTCGTTATTGTAAAAAACTGCACTAGAGGGCTTTGAGTATAAGTAATCCATTTTGAGGATCTCTTAGTCTAATAATAAATCAGTCTTAACAAAAAGCATCTTAGAAATGTGGTTTTTTTGTCCTAGGATCGCGTATTAAAATTAATGTGCGCCATCTATGAAATTTATCAACTATAGTAATAAAATTTATTTCAATCAATTCTACTCATAGTCATAAGACCTTAGAGAAAATATCCTATACTCAATTTAAGGGATTCTTCTTCTATAACAATACTTTTGGGTTCATTTTGATGAAGTACCGTAATGACCTTTAGCTACGGTATCATTTTCTTTTAGTCCTTCCGTTGACTAGTTGGCATGATTTCTAATTTGTTATGCCTATAAAGTTAACACAAAAACAATGAATTATGCATATCACAATTAGATCCCCTACTTGGACATTATGAAGGACATTACCATTTTTAAGCCATCTTAAAGAGTCACCAATGTACGTGGCCCATGGCAAAGCACATTGCATACCATTATCGATAAGTCTATTATCTTAAATTTCCTTCCCCTCCCTCTCCCTCTCTTTCTTTCTTTCTCTCTTTCTGTCTTTCTCTCTCATTTCCTCTCCTAAACAAGCAAAAAAGAAAGTGATTCAAACATTAAACAAGCAAGAGGGAGAGTGAGAGAGAGAATGCACTCTCTCTCTCTCTCACCCTCACCCTCACCCTCACCCTCACCCTCACCCTCACCCTCTCTTTCTCTCCCTCTCTCATTTCCTTCCCCTCCCTCTCCCTCTCCCTCTCTTTCTCTTTCTCTCCCTCTCTATCTCTCTTTCTCTCTCATTTCCTAAACAAGCAAAAAATAAAGTGATTTAAATATTAAACAAGCAAAAGGGAGAGGGAGAGAGACAATGCACTCTCCCTCTCTTTCTCTTTCTCCCTCTCCCTCTCCCTCTCCCTCTCCCTCTCTTTCTCTCTTACTCTCTCGTTTCCTCTCCTAAACAAGCAAAAAAGAAAGTGATTTAAACATTAAACAAGCAAAAGGGAGAGGGAGAGAGAGAATACACTCTCCCTCTCTTTCTCTTTCGCTCCCTCTCCCTCTCCCTCTCTTTCTCTTTTTCTTTCTCTCCCTCTCTCATTTCCTTCCCCTCCCTCTCCCTCTCCCTCTCTTTCTCTTTCTCTCCCTCTCTATCTCTCTTTCTCTCTCATTTCCTAAACAAGCAAAAAATAAAGTGATTTAAACATTAAACAAGCAAAAGGGAGAGGGAGAGGGAGAGAGACAATGCACTCTCCCTCTATTTCTCTTTCTCTCCCTCTCTCATTTCCTTCCCCTCCCTCTCCCTCTCCCTCTCTTTCTCTCCCTCTCTTTCTCTCTCATTTCCTCTCCTAAACAAGCAAAAAATAAAGTGATTTAAACATTACACAAGCAAAAGGGAGAGGGAGAGAGAGAATGCACTCTCCCTCCCTCTCCCTCTCTTTCTCTTTCTCTCCCTCTCTCATTTCCTCCCCCTCCCTCTCCCTCTCCCTCTCCCTCTCTTTCTCTTTCTCTTTCTCCCTCTCCCTCTCCCTCTCCCTCTCCCTCTCCCTCTCCTTCTCTTTCTCTCTTACTCTCTCATTTCCTCTCCTAAACAAACAAAAAAGAAAGCGATTTAAACATTAAACAAGCAAAAGGGAGAGGGAGAGAGAGAATGCACTCTCTCTCTCTTTCTCTTTCTCTTTCTCTCCCTCTTCCTCTCCCTCTCCCTCTCCCTCTCTTTCTCTTTCTCTCCCTCTCTCTCCCTCTCCCTCTCTTTCTCTTTCATTTCCTCTCCTAAACAAGCAAAAGAGAGTGATTTAAACCTTGAACAAGCAAAAGAAAGAGAGAGGGAGACTCACCGATGAGATATGGCGAGCGTGGGGTGGCTTCTCTTTGCGATGAAGGCTCCTCCTCTCCTTCGCAAACAACAACGGTGGCGGTGGCGGCAAGTCTTCTTCCTCTCCTTCTCTCACGACGGTCACTCTCTCCCTCGCTCTCGCTCTCAAAACTCTCAATGGAGCAAAAGAAATGAAAAACGCGCTCGGGTTTCGGCCGTGTTTTTTCCCTGCGGCCCCTCGCTATTTGGCGCCGCCGCTATCCGCCATCGCTAATCGGCATCGCTAGTGGCCCAAATCCTTGTAGTGATATTGTAAACTTAGTGGTGAATGCATAAACTAACTTGTCAACTTGCTTGATGCAGTGGAGTCATTCCAATCTTTGTGCACCCATTCGGTCTAGTTGGAACTAGATATGAAATGCACTTAGGGCCTATTGGAATGTGCCTCGACTATGGCCTCACTAAGGAGCAATCTTTCCTCAAGAGGTTCTATCATCTGGCATTGTCTAGACTGGGACCATTGTATATGGCTCATAGCTAGGATTGCCTTAGGTGGACATGCAAACACATATGCATTCATCTTAACACGCAAAGCAACAAAAATCATGGTCACCATGTGTTATCGATATTCTTATACAATCACCATAGAAATGGTGATGGACGCACTCAATACCTACATAGACAATCTCTAACATCACTTTTGATGATGAAGAGTGAGACATAATCACAACACATGAATCAAACATAGGAATGAACTCAAAACTAAATCAACAATTGTATTATTAGAATCATGGATAATACACCAAACAGGAACCAATTGGTTATAATGTAGCTCTCTAGAGAAATAAAGACTAAACAACCAATTGATACAAATGACTAAGGCAATACTAGTATCAAAGCCACTGACTAAAGACGGTACAAATAGAAGCTCTAGTATGAGAGCACTCAGGATGCTAGTCAAGAAGGCTGGGCAATAAACCAAGGATATAGCATATAGCTAGAGGACTTCCCGCTACTTGGCTTCCAGGACTATGAATAAGCTCGAGCAACAATCACTACCATGCTTCGCTCCCTCCTATTATATAGATCATCGCTAGCAGTGGGGCCTTCTCCCTACCCATGTGCCTGTCAAACAGGGGGACATTCTCCACCCATATGTTGTGCTAGGTCACCATTACTCCTTTGCTCCCATCAGCTTTGCTACCACTACCTTTAACATCACCTTTGTTGGAGCATTGGTGTTGGTGTTATTGGCTAGTTGTGCATTGAATCTCCCTCTTGGTGGTAGGTTTTGGGATAGCGCATAGATAGCTAGCTATTGTGATAATGTCATGTTGTAAATGGCATTGTAAGGGACAAAATCTACTTCAATCTTCTTCTTCTCCTTCTTCTATCCCTTGAATAGATTTATAAAATTTTTAATAGATGAATAATAATAATGTCTCCCATAATGATAAGAGATCTAATAGGCACAAATATATGAATCAATAATGCTACACTGTGTGGGCTTTGAGATAATGGTGAATAACAGTTCCTTGATTGTGGGGATAGGCATTGACTAGGATAATGACTTGAAGCCCAAATATAGATACCAGCTATTGAAAATTGATATAGGAATACTCCATGAAATAGACCTCATTGAGATGTAGGCTTTATTGCAAATTCCCTCAATGAAAAGCACCTTCTTTGTTTCTTAATAGAAACTCCTCCTTAAAGCTCTTGACGTGGAAATGACCTATGTGTGGAAATGAATTTTGTGATGAAGAAAATCTCTCATTGATATGATGCAAACTCGATGAGGGAAAGCTAAGTATGGGTTTCGTACTTCTTCAATGAGAATCCTATCAAGAGTACACTAAATTAGGAAATGTAAAAACTAGATAAGATGAGCCCAAGATGCATGCAAGGAACTATCAACCTATGATTGGCTCTATGGTTGTGAATGATGGACAATGCTGGGACATCACAAGCTTGGTGAGCTCTAATATCATGTATACTATGTAGTGAAAGTGATGACGAGTGAAAGGGGGAGAGACAAGGAGACAATGAGATGGAGAATAAATCATACAATTATATTGCAAAAGCTAAGATTACACATCTATGTATATGATAAATTTGTGGATATGGTAGGTTCTCTTATTAAAGTATCCTCCACACGTTCTAGACCATGTTATCTAGTTCTCCTAAATATCTAAATATTGTCTTCCTAGATATTCTCTAAGTACATGTTCTATGAGTACATCCCATCATTCTAACAAGAACTAGCCTCAAAAGCATAACAATGTGTTATATGATAAAACCAATCGAATGGAGTTCATGCTTGATACAACTAGAATATAAACGTGCACATGCACGCACGTGCACGTGTGTGTGTGTGTGTGTGTGTGTGTGTGTGTGTGTGTGTGTGTGTGTGTGTGTGTGTGTGTGTGTGTGTGTGTGTGATTCATATTCTATACACTCATAGTTGATATGGCTAAAATATATATATGTATTCTATATGCTTACAATCGATATATGTAAAATAAGTATACTTTGATATTGTAGTATATGTTGATTACTATTGCCATCATTACCTCTCATGAGAATTAGAGTAGCATTGAGTGCCCCATCTCACACTCACTCTCCCTCACTCTCCCTCACTCTCAAGATGGAGCACAAGTAGATGAAATAAAAGCAAGAAGAAGAAGCATGCTTTTATGTTTGCACACCATAAGAATAAGCTTATCCATTCACTTTTTGGTTTTTATTTATTAAGTTTTGAGTTTGGGCTTCCGCTTAAGTTGGGCACCCGTCTCTCCTATTTGGCTCTTGTGATCGGCCTTTCTCGATTCATACAAATATATAATATTATACTAACCATCACAAAAGTTAATGAAAGTTAGTGCCCATATCCTTGTCAAAATATGGGCCTTTTTTATCCAACAAAAAGTATTACAACTTGCATGGGTGCTCCTCTCGACTTTCAAAATAATACCACAATTAATTATATGATTGCAAGCTTTGACAAAAAATTATATGCCTTGCATCCTTCACTTGATTTGCAATTTTCTTTACTTTTTCTATTTTTTCACATCTTTGTCAATTCACTTTGCAATCTTGCTAGCTTCCGTCCTACGGTTAACATTACCCCCTCCTAGACAAGTGCCATGTTAAGATGGAAAGCTCAACACGTGCAGGCATTGATGATGGACTGCCTGGCTAGATGGGTTTGCATTTCTTCACTTAGCTTATCGATGGTTATTATGATCCTCATATGGCCATTGACTTATCACTTATTATATTTATTTTGTTGCACCTACATACAACTGACATAGTTATAGTGCCAGTCAATTAGTATAGTCAATTATGCATTGTTTGACTTAGTAGGCCGCATTCCTTTATGTTGTATATTATCTATACTTTGTGTACATTGTATTGTGTATGAGAGGAAGAAAAAAACAACAAGAAAATATTTTGGTCTCCATCTCTCTTCTTGTGTCCTTGAGAGTGAGCTTCCTCTTGTGTGTATGGTGTGTGTTTGGTGCAACAACTCAAGCAAATCGCCCCATCACCCGATTCCTTATATGGTATCAAAGTGGCATCACTAAGAGAAGCTGTATTTGAAGGATGATGTGAAGTAGAAGAAGCAAGGATTTGAGCAAGCAAGCAATGAGTAAAAGCCTCTCCCATTCTTCCACTCTTTCTCTTGGATAGTAGCTATGGAGGCATCAAAAGCAGAGGACATAGCGAAAATCTCAAATTACTGTGAGATTTGGTATGCGAGCAGAGCATTGTATATTCTATAGATGAGCCCTATAGGCTATCCCATTACTTTTTTGGCCATCTGAGACTGTTTCAGGCCCCATTTTAGAGCTGCAAAGTTACGGATATCAGTTTCAAGATATATTGTGATTTTGGTTATGTTTATCGAAAGTGGATACACATGTTATAGATTTCAAATTTGTAAGTCTTGAGGTGTTTCTCAGGAAGCAAACACAAGTTTTATCAGCAAACAAGCTACATATTACATGTATTGTTGAGCAATCATTGAAAAAGATTGATTGGTATATTGTTGTATACTTATTGTGAAAGGTTGTAGAAGACTTGGTTGTTGTTTTGTATCAACTTTTTTATAATGGTAGAGAATAGTGGAAACCCCATCATTGAGAAGCTGAACAAGAATAATTATCTATCATGGAAGTTTCATGTGATAAACTTTCTTATTGAAAATGCCTTTACGAGTTTATTTTAGGTGAAGGAAAAAAGCTAAAGCTAAGTAATACTACAACTGCAAATGAAATAAAGGCGAGGAAAGAATGGAATCCAAAGGATAAAAAGGTGATATATTGGTTATCTTCAATCATTGATAATACTATGTTGGGGTATATTAGAAATGCAAAAACTTCACATACAACTTGGATAATTTTTTAGAACATATTTTCAATAAATATAAAGGTATGAAAGATTCAATTCAGGCAAGATTTGAATTCCTTGAAGAAAAAAAAAAGTTTAACAATGAGTATGTTTTGAAAGTGAGGAGCATTGTAGATGCTTTGGCAACAATTGGTACAATGACTAATAATAATTATTTGGTTTTATCTACTTTAGGTGGTCTTAATAATGAGGAGGCTTGAAAATCATTTGTCACATTTGTATATGTACGGAAGCCTCTACTACACTTTGGGATTTCTAGACATCTTTCAAGGTCGCAACTAGCGTAACTTTTACAAGCTAGCCTTTGGGTTGAAAGCCATTACCCTACTAGAATTTTTAGTTCGTAGTTTCCCACTAGTGGTATTGGATTGACTGATTTTGGAGGAACCCCTCCTATTCTGGATGGAAGCCATTGCTTAGCTTGAAGAGGATCGGGTACATAGCACCTATATCCTATATGAGGTCAAAGCTTAGCAAAAACAACAAGTTGACCGCCGACTATCGAAGAAGCCCTTGTTCTGTAAAGATCAACTACTGTTGGTCTTCAAAACCCGGATGTAAAAACTCCTCGATAAGCTTAAATTCAGGTGGAGTGGTCCATTCATTAATTGTAGCTCAAATCCAAGTGCCAAAGCATATCATAACCCTATCCATGCTCATATATTAATGCTAGACATCAATGTAGACATGTAGCATATCCAAAGTACCATGTAGGCACAATAGGCATTCAAAGCACAAAGCTCACTATTGTATGCTTCTTCTTGTCCCAAGCAATTATGAAAGCAATAAAACTTTGTAAAATTGAGCTAACCAAGCTCTAAACAATCCAAACACCATCCTAAAGTTTAGAACTGTTTGTTGTCCAAACTAGAACTATTCTGTTCTATGTGAAACAAAGAATTAAAAATTACATAGAATCAACTATGTGAGTGCTCAAATATATAGCTCTCATCACAGTCTTTGTTTTTAACTATAGAACACCTAAAATCTAATGGCATATGCAAAAGTTATGGACAAAATATGAAGATATTGTCAAGCTACCAAAGCTGTCCACCATGACTTCTACAACATGCTCTTTTGTATCCACTCAAAATAGATAGAATGGCTACTCCTTAGCTTAATAAGTACTCAATAAGGCTCAATTAAGCCATGGGAAGCTTGATGGCAAGTTGAGAGCAAGTTGGAATACACAAGCTAGAAAAAGGAAAAGCTCAAGGCATACCTTGAGAGGAAGAAACAATGGCTACCATGAAACCTTGAGCTAAAGCTTTGATTTGGGCTAAAGCAAAGGATGAAGAAGCTCCTCGAATGCTTAGCTTTGATAGCAATTGAAAGGTAGAGACCAAGTGGAAGCACATAAGTAGATGCAAGAGCAAATCAAGAGCTATGGAAAATGGAATAAGGGAGTAAGAGAGAGAGACACTGTATGTGGGAACTCAAACAATCACAATGTGTGACTCTGGCCTTAACTTATTCAACAGTCATTGAAAGAATAAAGAATAGAGTGATAGTGATGAGCACCTGCCACCTGTAGTGTACAGGTGTGTGGTCACAGTATGTGAAGTAAATACAGGGTAGGGTAAGCACATGTGCCTTTACCCCCAACAATCTATTTCTTACTTTGGCTTTTTTTTCATTAGAATGCTACACTAATGAGGATACCTAGGTAGCAAACAAGCTTATCATTCTTGATTCCATTGAAACCTATCTAGGAGATCCCTTGAGGGATCTCTTTCCTCAAGGTATACAATAACTTAGACTTTAGATTACTAGTATTGGAACTTAAGAGGTAGATGAACTCCTCGTAGGTTTCCAAAAGCTTCCAAATGTTAGATGTATCTACATAAACTAGGTTGGAGTTGTCATTAGCAAGAATAGCTAACAACATAGTAATTATTCACACCTAAGAGCATAGTTAATATTGCATGAATGACCAAGGAAAATAGCAAGGGACCTGTGAGGAATCCCTTTCTTATGCTCCTTTCGTATAAGGAAAAGCTACCAATCAAATACCATGCATATAGAAATGGTAGCAAAGGTATTGGAAAATAGAGCTTTGATCATTTGGCAAAAGATGGGCTCGAAATTGAGTTCTCACAAGACTTTTGAGATGAATTCTTAGCATACCCTATCATATGCTTTTTCTTGATCCATATTGAGATAGTCTTTCTTGATGCCAGAGTAATATCTGTACTAAGTATGATGTTCAAGATAGCATCATGGATGTTCCTTCCATGTATGAAACTATATTGATTTCTATGCATCAATCGTTCCATAATATTCTTGATTTGGGTTGCTAGGGATTTTACCACGATCTTATGATTTGGATTCAACATTGTAAGTGGGTGACAATGGGCTTAACAATACCTTCATTAGCCTTATGAGAAAAGGAACCCAACCCTGTGAAATGATTTAACATATTACACATGTGGATGACAGATACATACTAGATAGCAAATGAAAAAATCAATTGGAAATCCATTAGGGCTAGGGGGTTTCTTTGGGGTTCACTCATTAAGATATACGTGTATCACGTGGGTTCAACACAATGGATTTTTCAAATACCATCTTTACACACTTTTTACATAAAGAAGAATACCATATATAGGGATTCATAGATAAAGATATTTATAAATGGGCATTCGATGCACATGATGTATAGGATATACATATACTAAACCATTTGATGGAGCTTTAACCTTATTCATAGACTTGACCCCACCATGAGGTATTCATTAGTAGTGAAGGGGCATGTCAAGGAGAGTGTTGCATCTTCATTAACACTTCCATACATATGCTTAAGACTTTGTGAGCTCTCCTAAGCCAATAGGCCTAAGGGTCAAATGGGGCTCTCAAAATGGTGGATAGATGCATCTTTGACATTGGCATTGATATACCCCTCCTCATCACAAACTTTATTCCTTGCTTCATCATTTATCATAACCATAGGTTCTCTCTTTTATTTCATCTTTAGTACATTGAGAAAAAAGACAAGGTAGGGCTTCAATTATCAAAAGATCCACCTTCAATTGTACTTTAAGACATGAAATTTGGTACGTTCCCTATTCTTAACAAAAATTTCAAGGTTTTTCAAGAGATAAAGCAAAACATCATCCCTAGTGAGCAAAGTAAAGCAATAAGAATATTAGTTCAACACGGTGAGAAAAATCAAATTGCCTTCTCCCCAACTTAGCCTAACATCACCCATAATTATTTCAAATTTTAATGACCTTCTACATGTGCTAATCCTAAAAATTAGTAGGATTGTTAGCTATAATTTTGCAAGTAGCCTCACCTCACCCTAGTTAGATGCACCATGGCCCAAAATGGCCCAAAAATCTAAGATTAATCTTGAATGGTGATTGCCCTATTGATCTTAGCTCTCTAGTCATGGTGCCCTTCTCTCTAGTCTACATTAGCCCTTGCTCCACTTCCTCCCTCTCCAACCACTTCATTGCATTGTTGTCCCTGTGGATATAAAAAATTTAAGCTTAGAATAACTTAGGACATTCAATGCATTTAACAAAAGAAATGATTTAACAAATTCTTCATACGGTGATTTCATGCCATTGCTAATTTGCAATGATGCCTTTTTGCCAAAAATGTGCCCATGTGTCAAGCCTATGATGATGATGCTTATAAGTTGTCTCGTGGTTAGTGGGTAGTCGACCAACAATACTCAATTGCAAAATGAAAACACCATGTGCATTAGATACAATTAATACACTACACATATACACACATGCATATGTATAGGTTCCACACATGCATATGTTTATGTGTATGCAAACGTAGCTATGTGTATATATGCACACATACACATGGGCTACATAGAAGCACACATACATGTATGTATACATATATGCATAGGCTACACAAACACACATGTATATGTATAGGTTATGCATATATACACACACATATGTATAGGCTATACATATATAGGTGTATGCATAGGCTATGCATATACATGTGTACATACACATACCCATATGCATAGGCTACACAAACATGCATGTATATGTACAAGCTATAGATATACACACATGTATATGTATAAGCCATGAATATGCATATGTATAGGTGTATGCGTAGCTTATAGGTATATGTGTGTACATACATATATACATATGCATAGGCTATGCACATACATATACATGTACACATACACATACACATACACATAGGTTGCACACAAGCACATGTAGGTGTATGACATTGGTGACCATGTCATCACGTCACAACAATAGGCTCCTCTTGGTAGCTTAACTATCACAGCCTCTAAAATGGGCATACTATTTGACTTAGGGATTAGATACCCAAGTGTCCTCATTTAAACACATTTAACATCACACACATTAACTCCACATATCACACATCTATCCCAAATCTATCATGCAATGCCAAGCAATGGCTTGGATACCCTCGCCCACTCGACTATTGTTTTAAACATGAGTATGAAAAAACTACACCAAACATCACATTAAAAATAGATAGTCGTACTTTTGATTATGTAATGAAAATGCTATTTGGCCTTTTCTTTACGAAATAAATAAGATAAAATTTGCATCCTATGCACATAAAAAATCAACAAAAAACTTAGAAGAAGATAATTAATAAGCTCAGTTAAAAACTAGTTTAAAAACATGTGAAAAACAAAAAATACTTGCTACAATTAGTGTGTTAAAACCCTATCAAATTGTACATTAAATAACCTTGTAACACATTGACAAACACATTAAAGACCTCATATGCTTTAAGAAAAAATAGTTTACACATCAAATATCTCAGTAGAAACTATGCTAAAAATCATGTTTAAATACATGATAATACCTTCGGCAAAGAGACCGTTCAAAATCCCATCAACATTAGCAAAAGTACTTGCATTGATATAGATAGTGAATAGCCCATTTACTATGCATACATATCTCTCAAAGCCTCATAGTCATACAACATCATTTACATTTATGGATACAATAATAGAAGAGATTCACATCAAGAAAGAAATAAAGGGTTTACCTTGTAAGCTTGAATCAAAGCAAGTAAGCACCCTCTTCACTACAACTCCTCCTCTTTTTACAAAGCTCAAGCTCTATTGTGTGTGTGTGTGTGTGTGTGTGTGTGTGTGTGTGTGTGTGTGTGTGTGTGTGTGTGTGTGTGTGTGTGTGTGTGTGTGTGTGTGTGTGTGTGTGTGTGTGTGTGTGTGTGTGTGTGTGTGTGTGTGTGTGTGTGTGTGTGTGTGTGTGTGTGTGTGTGTGTGTGTGTGTGTGTGTGTGTGTGTGTGTGTGTGTGTGTGTGTGTGTGTGTGTGTGTGTGTGTGTGTGTGTGTGTGTGTGTGTGTGTGTGTGTGTGTGTGTGTGTGTGTAGTTTAACCTCCATCTTTTTGCTCAAAGGGAAAGCCAAAAAAGTGCATGTGCAATTTTAAAATTGGGCATGCATGTAATGAATCATTTTTTGGGTTGGAAAACTGTGTTTTTTTGTGCATTTAAAGTGGTGTTTATCATATCAGTTGTAAAAATATATGTCCTACATTGTTACACATGGATTCAGAAAAAAACATATGGGCACATGCTAAAGTGCGTCACATCTCCACGTCTTCGCTCCAATTCCATTGTAGTGATTGACATCACAAATAATAGACATTTAGAAAGTTAGAGAAACATAACTTACACACCAAGTTGAGTCCCCATTTGTCATGCATCTCTAGGATGTTAGGAGGTTCAACTATCCTTTCCCACAAGATTCAAGCTCTCCTCTTAGGGAGGGGGTGCCATATAAACTTTTCCCAAAGTTGATGCAATAGCTTAAACATCAACTTTACAGGCCACATTCAAATTTAGGAAGAGAGAACCATACTCGATACTCTAAAAGTAGGACATCCTCAACTTGTGTATGGAATTCTCACAATAGCCCACCAACCAAAACAAGATCCAGCTTCTCTTAGCATGAGACCTGACCAATAGTTGCTAAAAGCCTTTACCAATAAATTTGTAATAAAAAAATTCTATGATGAGTTTGGTAGGTGCTAAGGAACCATTTGGAGAACTCCTCTTTAGCAGGAATGCATTCCATGAAATAGAGATAGGAGCCCACTAATAGAAAATTGTAATATGTTCAGCAGAAGGCTTCCATGGGAAGCTCCATTTTCACCTTGTGTATTTTCTAGGATATGGAAGAAAAAGCTTTTCTTCTTGCATTGTCAACATTGAATATGTTAGAAGTAAATGGAGCACTTGGCCTACATGCAAGATTAGGGGTGTATTACACATCTTTCCCACTCATTCCAACCAAATAAGTCATATATTTTTTCCACATTTGCATTGAAAAACTCAAAACTAACATTTTGTTAGCCATACTAAAGGTGAAGCTCTTTGCACACAAATTCTACCCAATTAATGTTTTTGGTTTTTCTTCATTCCCTTCCTTAATAAGACAAAGATAAGCAAGCCTATATTTAAATGGCAAAGTTGAAAAATCAAAGAATAAATTCAAAAAATTTGCTTAACATCTTTAATATTGTCCATATGTGAAGGCTCTCTTAAGGCAACATGCACAAGTTGCAAGCCAAAAAATCAAAACTACTTTTTAAAGAGATTTTGTGATATTAAAGTCCAAAATAGTATCATCTTTTTGTAGAAGATATAATGGAGAAAAATTGAGATTCATTAAAAGGACACACATGTGCGCACAAGTGCACACACATACACAGAGGCTAAGATTCAGAATGATTTTAAAGAAACTAACCTTTGGGCATGGGGCGAGGGATGAGAAAACAATGATAATAAGAATTGTAGTAAAGGAAATGGTGAGTGAAAGAGGGAGAGACAATGAGACAATGAGGCGGAGAATGAATCACACACTTATATTACAATAGCTAAGAGCACACATATATATACAAGAAAGTTGTGGATATGGTAGGTTCTCCTATTGAAGTATCCTCCACATGTTCAAGATCCAGCTTATCTAGTTCTCCTTAATATCTAGATATTCTCTTCCTAGATATTCTCTAAGTACATGTACATACGAGTAAATCCCATCATTCTAACATTCCCCCTCTCCAGACAAGGATAACAATATCTTCTAATATTCTTCCTCCCTTCTCAAAAGAAAATGAGATTTTCTTTTGTAATACAAATCTTTCAGCCAATCATCTTGGCTACAAGAGAAGTAATATCAACTTGATGTTTTGGAAGGTTGTTAAAGAGTGTGATATCCTGACTTTAATTTCAAATCTTCCTGACTTCTTGCAAAATGGATTTGAAGAACTCTAAATCATTAAATGGAGAAAATCTCGAGCAAAATGGTCCAAGGTTCATAACCCAACATTTTTCGGATTGACAAGGGTTGTAGCCACCCGTCTCACGGAAGTTACCACGTGAACCAGAGTTGTGAGCCATAAGTTGAATTTGACTAGACACATTTTAAACTTGACAAGTCAACTAAGTCACAAAGCTTTAAGATTTAAAAGCTTAAAAATCGTATGAATAAAGAAGGAGGAGAAGAAGATGTTGTGAACAGCCCCCCCTGCCCCCTTTTTTTATGGAAAAAAAATGGCTCCATGAATCCTCCCAATTTTTGCATATTTGATTCTGAATCAAAAAGTGTGAATTCACCTTTAGTAATTGGGGGGATGCAAAAATTCACACTCTTCCCCTCTTCTCAATTTGATGAGAGGCTTGTATTGATGTAAGATCATTTGAGAGCCAAGCGAATCAGACATGGCATCTTTGATAGCCTCTATGGGCCTCAAAGATCAAATCACAAGCATCAGATTGTATCTTAAAAGCTTCTAGTTTGCTAATTTACCAAGATACCCTCCATAAAGAGCTCTTCTTCTTGGTCACAACCATTCCCCTTCAATTTAGCTATAAATACGAGGCATGGGGAGCCGTTGGGGGTAGTCTGAGCAAGAGAGGAGAGGCCCTTCTTAGTAGTATAGAGCAAAAGGAAGTGGGGCAAGAGAAGCGCGAGGATGAGAACCTTCATCAAATTCTTGGAATCAAATTCTCCATCCCTTCTATCCTATTTCTCTATGGAGTCAAGACTCTTCTTGATTTTTCTAAATTCTTGGTGATCGCCTTCCCCCATCAATCAAAATTTTGTCAATCTAATTACCCCCAAGCTCCTTCACCGAAAATCCCCTTTTCAATACTTGTAATAAAAGACCATGACCCTTAAGAAGAAAGTTACGAAGGTCACAGAGGCAAGAGTTGCCAATAACAATGAGGACACAATTACTACAAACAGAATGGTGAGTTACAGGGATTACAAATGAAGCTACAAATACCATCAATCAAGCACCTATCATGGATTCTCAGGTTTTGTTTTCTAAAATAAAGACAACTAGTAGGCCTTCATCCCATGAATGGGCAACAAAGGCTACATTTGTGAAACAAGATTTTATTCAATTCCTGCATATAATCTTTTAAAAGAATTATTGACCCCAAATTCCAAGGGGTAGCTTGGGTCTGTACAAGATGAACCTAAGCGAGTACAAGGAAGGTACTATGCCCCTAAAAGATTTAATATTTTTGATTTGTGTTGATCGAACAAAACCTTTGATGGGTAATCATGGGCGCTAATCATTGATATATAAGAGACCTTGAGATGAAATTGCCAAGGGATACTGTTCGTAATTAAACTAACCAAGATTTTATTTTATTGTAGACAAGGATCCATGAAACTCCAAAGGGGTTATCCTCAATGAAATTCTTGTTTAGATTCAGTCCAACTAGATCCCGAGAAAGGGAAAATCTAGGAAGACTATTGGCAGGTATTGCCACACTTATGCTAATTTTGCCACTTGTGCTAATTTGTCTCGATTTTATTATTTTTGGAAAAAAAAGATTTGTCTTGGAAATAAACTTGTTAATAGTTTATGTAAAATGCATTCGAAATAAGATGTTTGTGATTGCAAGTTAGGTACTGATCTTTCCTAAAATCATCAGGCTAAAAGATGGATGAATGAGTATAGATTGCCGTGATTGAGGCAGTATTCCGATGAGAACAGAACACAATTGAGGTAATGTTCTTGATGGCGCTAGACCTCCCCAAGGCTAGTGTGAATAAAACCTACTCCAAGGGGTTTTCTTTTATGTTTCGAGTTAGTGAGTATAGACCAGTCATGACGTGAAAGGTCTTGTCATAGGGAATTCTAGTCAACAGGAGGAGGTGAGGATGCCAAGGGGCTTTGATCATAAACTCCTTAGGCTCTTACGAACTACCAACTACCCTTCGATTTTCAGACTATGTCCTGGAAGTTCCAATACTAGTTGGGGAACGAAACTTAGAGAGAATAATACATTCGAACAAGAAAATATTTGTAAAAAATCATTTTTTTGAACGGAACCATTAAGAAGGAATTGCTTTACTCTATTTTTGTGCCATGAATTAAAGGTGTGCAATGAATTTGTATAAGGAGATAATTCAAAGAAGCTATTTTTATATATTGAACCTAAAGTGGTAGGCAATTAGGTAACTAAAACTACTCTCTCGAGGAAAGCGGGAGCATGGACCCCCACGGATCCAGACCTATGGTTGGGTGGTCTCGATAAGCCGAGAGCTTTCCCAAGAAGGAATAAAATCACACTTTTGATGGACCATTAGAAACTAGAAAGCTTGACTCACAACACTTTAGAACCCCGGGCAGAAGGGATTAAAGTGTCATACTTCTCCCATTCATTTTGAACCCAGTACAATGTAAGTCCGTTTTAGTCATCGTCAATTCCTATAGGAAATGGAATCTTGAGCCGCTAATACTAATCAACCATTAGTAATTTATTTGACCAGAAAGACTCAGTTTGGGTCCTCATGGGAACGGCCAAAACTTCCACTGTGCGGTAGACTCAAGCGAGCCTAGTTAGCAAACTCCAAGGGTTTTCACAAAAATCCCAGATGGCGCCTCCTAGGATATCTCTTGATGGGCTAATAAGAATGTACTACCAAGGAAAGCTCGGGCAGGCACATTGTAAAGAGTACAAAAGTGTAAAATAGCATGTGATTGATAAGGAATTTCAAGCTTGTTATCTTTTGAGAGGATTCCAGGAGTTGCATATAACATCTTCAGTAATAGCATACTTAGTGTTACTGTGCTCTTTTATCCATACAACGTAGTTTGTGCAAATGTGCTCATGTGTTTCTTTGTACTTTATCCATTTGCTCTTTCCCCTTTGGAAGGCCAATATAGTTGGTCAAATTGAGAAAAATACAATTTGTAGATGATGATTTGGGCAAGAAATTTCACAATGAGATTGAGAAAAAATTAGACAAGAGATTACTTGTAATTTTTGACGAGGTGGCTGCCATATAAGGTAGAATGATGGTTGAGAGTTGGGTATACAATTAGAGCAAGATGATTGTAGGGGGAAGGTAACTATGCAAATGGTTGGATAGGGTAGGATAGAAAGAAATAATGATTTGATGGATTGGGGGTGATAGGAAATAAATAAACATAATGTGGATGGTAAGATAAGGTCATGTGTAGGGATTTATGATTGCACATTGAGTAGTGATGTGATAATGAAGAAACTCAAGGAGATAGGATTTTGATGTGAACTTGGAAACAATGTGAGAATCATAAATGTGTAGGACAAAGCCAAGAGTGTGTGTAATTGCATTTTGTGAGGAGATTGTGGCACACAGTTGAAGTGCAATATGTGTCTAACCATAAGACAATGAGGATATTGAGAACATAGATAGAGTGTGAGATAAGGACAAAGATATGATCTTAATATTGAAGTGGAGTTTAGATAGTGAATAGATATGGAGTGACAAATGTAAAGAAATAGAATAGTATGTAGAGATGTAAGAGAAGTAAAAGCGATGTAACTGATGAGAGAGTGACCTTGAAGGTTGATAGACATATCCAATAAGAGTTGATGAGGAACAATAGGAGTATCCACATTGTCACAACTGAGAGAGTGACAAGATTTTTCCATCTTTTTGCCACTAAAGTACCATCCTTAGGCCTTGAGATGTAGGGTATAAAGGGTGTCCCCTTCTTTAATTGTTCCAATTGAGATTACGATAGATCCTTCTATTTTAGGATTCAAGAGAAGAGATTGATAGGGGTGACAAACATTGTAGTATTGAAAGTGACCTAGAGAGTGAGAACATGCCTAGATGGATGAGTTAAGAGCATGAGAGTACAAAGTGAAAGAGTCGTGAGAGAGAGGTGGGTATGAGGGGCCTTCATCAGTAGGTAGAGGATTAGGGTTTTCCATCAAAGAGTTTTCTATGTAGTCCATTAGTTGATAGGAGAGAGTGAACAATGGACTTAATGAGGATACAAGGATGGAATATATGTATTGCACAAGGCTAAGATAAGAGAGAGGGCTATGATGTGGATAAGGCTGAATAAGGGAGGTGGGAATAAATGAGATCAATGGGAACTTAGAAGCCTTAGAGTTAGGTGAGAAGGGATAGAAAATATGTGGCTAGAATGAGATACCTTTGAGGATGAGCCTTTGATAGAGAGATCAATTAAGTGCATGTGATATGGGGTGAAAGAACATGGAGGACAAGTGTGGAATAGATTGGTGGGTGAGTGGGGCAGCAATGGAGAGTCTGGTTGTAGTTAGCAACATGTGGATTGATGAGATTTGCAGCTGTGTATGCTATATATGAAGCTTGAATGAGTAACCTACTCACTAATTCCATGTGAGATGATACCATGTATTGCTACTGATGTTGTGATTGGAGCTACCATTGTTTGTAGTGGTAAAAAGCCCAATGATATGATAACATGGATTGTGCCTGTTGCACATGGCTACTCATCTAGAATTAGCCGCATTATGATGTGTGTGATGACACCAATGATGCCATTGTTTGATCCTACTATGGTCACACTCATGGATTGATAAATGGTCGCACTATTAGTTGACTTTTGATGCAATTTTTTTTTGCTAATGTTGAGTGCAAACTAAAGTGTGGAGCTTAGTAGTGTGTAGAGCCAGTTGAATTGGAGTTGTGGCTTGGACTAGTAACTTATGCAAGTAGCATTGGTAATTGATATGGTAGTGTGAAATACTACCATTGAGCTTGTCTTATTACATGCTAATACCAAATTTATTGGGACGATCTAGGGTAGCAATGGTGCTAAAGAATTGGATGTTGTGGTTTTTGTCCTAGACAGTGGTCACATGTTACCAGTATCCTTGTACAATTGCTACAGAAATGGTGATGGACGTACTTAGTATTGACATATACAAAATCTAACATCACTTTTGATGATTAGAGCCTAGATTGAAGAGTGAGACATAATCACAACATAGGAATGAATTCAAAACTAAATCAACAATTGTATTGCTAGAATTAGGGATAATACAGTGAGCAAGAACCAATTGGTTACAACATAGTTCTCTATAGGAACAAAGATTGAACAACCAACTGATACAAATGACCAAGATAGTACTACTTCTGAACCCAATTACTAAAGATAGTATAGATAGAAGCTCTAATGTGAGAGCAGTCACAGGATGCTAGTCAATAAGATTAGGTAATAGACCAAGGATATAGCATAAAGCAAGAGAACATCCTACTGCTTGGCTTCTAGGACTATGAATAAGATCGAGCAACAACCACTACTATGCTTTTGTCCCTCTATTACGTAGATCATCTCTAGTGCTGGGACCTTCTCCCTACCCATGTGCCTTATCAAGAGGTAAGACATTCTCTGCCCATGTGCTGTTCTAGGTTGCCATTACTCCTTTGCTCCCATCAGCTCTTCAATGAACCGCTAGTGAATCTTGCGATTAATGCCACTACTACCTTTGACACTAGCATGCATAGTGGATTGAGACCCACAATGTTACTAACATTGCGTTCATCCTCCATGTCGAGCACATTGTCCAACTAAATTTGGTCCTAGTCTAGAAGTGAAGTGAGGGTAATCGAAACTTGCAGAATCGCAAGGTTCCTTCATTGAAATCCAACTTGGTAGCTGCATTATCTTCCTTAACATCAATAAGAGAACCAAGAAAATCATGCACAATGACATCTTCATTGCAAAAATCATAATCCTCAAATTTATCATCCATAACAACATCATCTTCTTGAATACATAATTGATCTTCTTGATCACTAATTTGATCATCTTCTTCATAATTGTTGGCTGTTTTCTTCTTTATTACAATTGATTGGAGATTGATTATGGTAGTTTTTAAAATACCAAAATATGAAAATTACCTTGAGATTATTGATGCAAAGTGTGGAATGATCTACTCTCTTAATGGCAAGTTGCTCTGTTGGGTTTGGGGCACTCAAGGGTTCTTGGCTTCTTAAGCTATTGTCCTCTCTTGCTCCCTTTATCTCAATCTTTGGCATGCTTGTAAAATAACATCCTCTACATAAAGATTGATATCCTCCATATTAGGAATTTGCAAGTCTCTTATAATATACATGAATGACAATAACTATGCCTCATGGTATACTAGATCATCAATAACATGATAAAAATTTGATTTAAGTAAAATAGTAGACCAAAGGTTATGCCACCCATTTTTTGGTTCTTCCAAGTGAAAATTTCTAAGAGACATATACAAGAAAAACGTCTAATGTTGGTATTTAATCCAAAAGGTTAGGAAAGGTGATACAAGATCTGCAAAACGAAGGAAGTCTTGATGCAAAGAATCAATATGTTGTTGAATATGGTCCACTTAGTAGAAAGAGCATCACTTAATTTGGCTTGTTGCTTTAGGAGGCTTTCCAGCTCCTATGTAGAAGATTGAATAGAAGAAACTATAGGAGTAGGGGGAGGAATAGAAAGTTTAGTTACTTTACATTTCAACTCTTAATACCATATTAGAGAATTTGGGAATCTCCCAAGCTTTGCTTTCAAATAAGGAGTAAATATTTGACTAAGCGGCTAAGTCTTAACCCCCTATTTAAGAGTGAGACTTGGGGGGATTTCTTATACTAGGGAAAATTTCACCTTAAAGTAAGGGGATAAGATTTGATCATTTGTACAAATATTAATCACATTAGGAATTCCCAAACTTTATGCAAATTTCAAAATTTTTGAATATGTGGTTTCTTGAATCGTTTTCTGTTGTGTTGCAACAATTTCTTTAGAATTCTATAACTCGCTCTCACAACTTCCAAGCTTAAAAGCTAAAATTGCCATCTCAAATAAGGTAGAATCATGATCTTGTATCAAGGAGGCTTGAAAATATTTAGCACAACTAATGTAATCAAAGTAATGGTTGCTTTCTAGCCATCTAATAGATTTGTAGCTTTGGTCACCTCTTTGTGAGTATCACTCAGAGTGGCTCATTCTGATACTAAATCCTCCAAAGGTTTACTCAGCTAACTACTCAAGGAATCCACCTGTTCTTGCAAAGAGGTATAGACTCTTGTATACACAACTTCAAGAGAAGAAGTCATCGCTCTTTCTAGTGTTTCTTGGACATTGGAGACCATATGTGAGAGCATGGGCTTGGATAATACTATTTCTAAAAATGGAGTAGAGGTTCAAGGTTCCCATCCCTTTGAGCTACAAAAAAGTTGATATAGGAAAGGAATGCAAAAAGGGAGCTAGTAGAAATAGTAGGCATAAGAGTGTATAGAAGAAGGATCAAGAACATGAATAGAATAGGAAGAAGTCTATAGATGAGAACATTTCTTGTAGATCAACCCATTAGGAGGTTCATCTTTCTCATCAAATTGGCTTGCATTGGAGGAGGGGAAGGAATTGAAGGTGGAGGTTGCATAGGAGTATCATTAGAATCAAGAACATAGACCATCAAGACTACACTAGACTAAATCCCAAACAATCCACATGCTACGAAAAAAATTTGACATGAGCTATATACGCGTGTGAGACTGATAGCTTCATGATATACAACACACAACATGCAGGCACACTGAAACCTTGTAGTCAAACACACAAAATAAAATAAAAGATCAAGCATATTGCAAACCCTAACACTAACCAAAGACCAAATATAAATGACAATAGACTCAAAACCAGGACAACTAGAAAAGACATGGACTAAGAAGACTAACCTTGATCAATAACCCCATCATATAAGTGTATTTCATCATCCTATAATGTAGTGAAGTGAGTAAGTGACTGCTACGTGGATTCTTTTTATGAGCTATAACATTATGTAGTAGTTAAGTTTAATTTATCGTGTTAATGCAAGTTGAATCAAGTTTCACACCCCAACCCCACTTTGACTCTGACTCGACAAGTGTCTCTAAAAATGTAGCTCATTTTTACAATTACATGATCTTTGGCACAAAGCGCATGCATGCATGACAACAAGGGTTTATTTTATTTTTTGTTAATGTGTTCGTAGTGTGTGTGCACTTACACATGTGATAGTGGGGGTTCATTTTTATTTTTGAAAAATAGTTGGGTTAGAGTGCAATGTACTTGTGCAATGGTGAGGTTTCTTTTATAAATGAATGATTAGGTTAATTTTAATTATAATTTTGGGGTGCATTATTTTCATTAAGTGATGCAATGTTAGATTGATTTTATTTACAATTTAATTGTGTCTGAGGATGCACATGGAGAAAGGTGGTGTGTGTGACACCCACAATATCCAATAGCAAAATGGTGATAAGGACATGACTCCTCAACTCCCACAATGGCCAGAAATCCACAAAAGAAACAAATAGATAGTTGACTAGAAGTAGTCAACCTCTTACAAATAGTAAATTAAAAAGATTGAGCTAATCACAATTGTAAAAATAAAAACTGATATAGATACACATGTATGAATTTGCATGGGTGAATTTTATTTTTTTATTTTTGGTTGATTTTATCGGGTTTGTTTAAATATTAAATTTTTATGAGAATTTTAATATATTTTTAACTTTTTAAAATATAAAAATAAATAATAATAATATATTTATTTTTTCTTAAATTTTGGATTTTTAAATGTTTTTCACTTTTTTAATGATCTTATGACAATTTTTGAGTTTTTAATTTTGTTTTTCAAAGATACTTTAATTTTTTAAATGTAAAATTTAGATTTCTAAATGTGGAGAAAAATGGATTAATTCTTAGTCTTTTTTTTTGAAAAATTTCATGATCTTTTGGAAATTTTAAAGATGTAGTTTTCATTTTTTTTAAATGTGTTTGCTTGTTTTCAAGCTTTTTTTTGTTTTTGTTTTTGTTTAAATTAAAAAAGCATGTTTTGAAAATTGGTTATTGGTGGGAAAAAAGGTGAATACGTGAATGATTACATGTGAATAGTAGCTTCGAGCTTCAGAGTACAATCAAAATGATATGCATGTCCCTATGTGACGACATGCAACAAAAATCCACATACACTGACGCAAAGACCCACACGTAGACCATGGAAATCCAATGCCCATGTGGGAACATGCAACAAGCCTACAAGCCAAAGTTTCGAATAGGCACAAAGCCAAATCCTTCCAAGGCGTTGAACTCGAGGGGGGGGGGGGGGTGGGGGGTGGGTAGTAGATGGTGTATCCACGTGTGAAGGAGAGCCTAGGAGGGATATGAGGGGGTAAAAGAAAAACAAAAGGGGGATTCATGTGGGGGAATAGGGGGACTTGCGTGTGGGTGGTGGGTTGGGGGAGGGGTGGGTTTAGGGGGTGGTGGTTTGGAGTTAAGGGGTGATTTTTTGGGGGGGGAGGATGGTTTGGTGGGTTTGGGGAAGGGGATTGTGACTGGTAGGAGGAGGAGGTGTGGTGGGGAGGAAGACAGTAGAGGAGTAGGAGGGACAAGAGGAGGTGGATGGTGGCTCATTGAGTGGTTGGGGGAGTCGACTAGGAGGAGAGGGAGACAACGAAAAAGGGGGAGGAGAAGGGGAGGGTGGAGGTGGTGGGAGAGAAGGTTTGGAGAAGACACCTGAGGGAGGAGGGCGAGACAAAGCTTGTGGTAGGGTGGCATCAAGTGGCACCAAGGGTGGGGTTGGCAAAGGGTGGTGGCTGCTAGGAGAAGGGGAGAAGAAGTGGGGGAGGAGAGGGATGAACATCCCTACATTCAAGACTTTAACAAACCGGTTTAGAATGATCAACAGGGGCCTAGACATTGACAATTGATCCAACCCTTACATCCCCATAGTTAAAACATGACATACACTCATAAAGGCAAAATATAGGGTTAGAAACACTCGACCCATTTTACCAATTGTTGGGAATGATTGTTGTTGCTCATCGAGGGGTTACGGTTGACTGCAAAAATTTACCATGGTTGGGCACAACATGTTCCATCATCTTTTGGGAGATGGATTATAGTGCCCATTGTTGGGGATTGTGCTTCAAGTTTCTTTGGAAAAAATTTCTTAACATCATCTTCTTCTACTGATGTTCCATCCACTACATCATTAGAAGAGTAAGAGGAGACTTCTATGAAAGTGGATCCATGTCCTTTTTGCAAACCATAGAGCTTCAACACCACTTTGTTGGGTCCCTTGCCTAGGTTTAGGATTCCTATGAAACAATTAGTTCTTGCTTATACTTAAAATAGCCAGAGTCTTTCCAACAACAGAGAGTAAGAGGTCCCATACGAGTTTGGTTTCACCACTAGGTATGTCATCCAATAATCTCTTCATGCAATTGTAGTCTTGATGTAAGGAAGGATGCCTAAAGGCTTGATTCTGCTTTGATTGGCTAGTTTGATAAGCCACTATACTGGTTGCGTACTTTGCACACCCAAGCCCTTCATTGTCACATTCATCATGATATTCATTGAAGAAACTCCATCTGTCAATGCACTTGTGATAAAGCAACCTTCTATCCAAATATTAGTATTTGGAGTGCAAGGATCCAAAAAGGAGTTAGTCACATCCATGTCCTTCATAAGCTCTAGGGCCTTATTGGTTTCGGTCATCGGGTTAGTAATTCTTAGTCCATGTCTTCATGTGAGAATTCTTTTGAATCTCTTTTTGCAACTAGGAGACAACATTAACAAATATTGCGATTGCAAATTAGGGTGGAAGGTATCCAGGTCTTTCACCAAGTCATACTCTTTTATGGGATCCATTGGCTTCTCCAATAGACTAGGGAATGGGGCAATGCCTACTTTGATTTTTCCTCTTTCTTCAATCAATGGGTTTGCATCATTACTTCTTCTATCTCTTGGATCTCTAGTCCATAATCCCAGACTATCTTTATAGTCTTCGTGGCATTGGCATATTGTGTATTGTATTGCCCTATTGTGTACAACTCTTTAGCTCTGTTGGGAGCTTGGATGCTACATTTTTGGTAAGGGGATTGTTTTCTTTTGGGACTAATGGTTCTCTTTTTTTGGCACGTGTTATTGCAACTACTTCCAAGTCTACCATATTGGAGGTAGGCTCTTGATTCTTTGGTTGGTTAAGTATGGTATTAGCCTTGACAGGGAGATTGGGATAGTCTTTAGCAATGTGGCCTTATCCTTTGCATTGACTACAATGGGGTTTAAATGATTTAAATATAATCGAAAACATAATGTTCTCATATAAATATTTCTTTAGAAAATGGATTTAAAATGATATTTTTCTAAAATATCAAAAATTTTACTAAAATCTAGAAACAATATTCTTAAAATTTTTGCAAATTACCATAATTTTTTGATGAGTATACATAATTTTCCACTAATAAAAACCCTCATTTTCTCCAAAAATGATCAATTTTTAAAATTTGAAATATAGTAAATATTATCTTAAAAAATCTTTTTAAAAAATAGTATACTTCTAAAATTTATCCAAAGAAAACCTAGCAAATTTTATTTTGCAATTTATAAAAATTTCCAACGGCAAGTTTAGAGTAGTTTTTACGCGTTTTTAGCATTTTTTATTTTTTAACTTTTTAAAATATGAAATTATTAATTACCAAAAAATAGTCAAAGTGAGAAAGCAAGTTTTGGTGGATTGTGAAAAAATTAGAAACTTAGAAAATTTTAACCTCATACCATTTATATTTCTTAAACCAAGTCAAGTGCTTACTTGGCAATTCATGGGTCTAGTCGTGTCTTTGGAATTTGTGTGTCTACAATCAAGCAAAAGGATGTTGATCTACCCAACCTCTTGCTCAAAAATTCGTTTAACTCTTCTTGTCTATGATGCATTCTATGCACCAATCATTGTACCCATTGTGCACATGAACTAGTCCCAATGTATATTTTTCATTAAGCTTACATTATAAACGTTTTAAGGAAAATGTAAATTAATGGCTCTCTTTCTCCTCATGACTGAACACAACGATGGATTCCATGGAGATGAATTGTGGTAAAATGATGATGCCTTAATATAAATTTTTTTTGCCCATACCAAATGAGAATAGAGAATAATTGTTGATGAGAATTGAGAGAGTAATCAATGAATCCATGCCTTTATTCTCTTGAAAGTAAGAATGGTGATGATAGATAGAGTGAAGGCATTCTTAGGGAAAATGGTAATCATAGTGATAGCAATGACAATCTTGGAGCCGACAAGGATCAAAAGCTTGATGCCAATGTCGACTAGAAATATGAAGATGTTTTTTTTTCATCCCCTCTCTATTAGGTACCTCTTTTCTTGCTTTGTCTCTCTCTATCTCTCTTTGGTTGACAATGGCACCATAGTCTCTTCCCCCTCATCCTCTCTCTCTCTCTCTCTCTCTCTCTCTCTCTCTCTCTCTCTCTCTCTCTCTCTCTCTCTCTCTCTCTCTCTCTCTCTCTCTCTCTCTCTCTCTCTCTCTCTCTCTCTCTCTCTCTGTGATGACGATGGAGGCCTATCAAATATGGTTAAAAAACCAAGGAAAAAAGGCCACAATCTTGCTACCTTCTCTTTCTTGGTGCCTCCTCTCTCTCTCTCTCTCTCTCTCTCTCTCTCTCTCTCTCTCTCTCTCTCTCTCTCTCTCTCTCTCTCTCTCTCTCTCTCTCTCTCTCTCTCTCTCTCTCTCTCTCTCTCTCTCTCTCTCTCTCTCTCTCTCTCTCTCTCTCTCCCATGGCAATGGACATGATTCCTAGGATAGGCAATTGCATGGCCATGATCATCTTCTTGCAAGCGATGATTTTTTCATTAAGATCTCCCTCCCTCCCTCTCTCTCTCTCTCCATGAATTGCAATGGCCTCCTTTTCTTTCTCTCCAATTTGGTTTTGCCCTTATTTTCTTTTATTACCCTTCAATTTTTTCTCATACCCTTCCTCAAAGAGGATGGCAACCCCTCTACATTCTCTCATCTCCCAACAACATCCCCTCATGGGGTTTACTGTTTTCTCTTTTCTATTTCATTTTATTTCTGCTCTCATAACCATTTAAGATGTCCTTTAAAAAACAGTCTGTGGATGTCCCTATCAACTCCCAAAGTGCACCGATTGCAACCAATTTTTTATCATTTACTTCATGCTTAACAAGATGACAAAGAGCAAGCTCTATATGCTATTGAATCGGCAATACCTCACTGCTAGCATTTGAAACCACCCATGGTAATGGACCATCTTCCATAAGTAGGGATCTCCCTTTTCTTTGTTCTTGTGCTACTCCACGAGATTCACACTTTGCAAAGTGTGTTATGCCCCTAGGAATTTGTGAAAAAAAAACATTTAAATGTCTTGAATTTATAATTCCTAGAAAAACTTAGATCCTTCCCTCTTCCCTTAACTTACTTGCCTTGCAACTTATCATTTCCACAAAGATTGGCAATGACCCTTTTTTTCCCTAATCCTGTAACACTATGCTCAATGTAACATACTTATTTTTCCTCTTGCTAGACTGCGGAGACCATTCTCCAAAGACATCAACTACAAATGCCGCATCAACATTAAATTAATGAAAAAATATGGTAATAGTGTATCTAATGTATACAAAGTCGTGATAAAAATTTTGCAATATCTAGCACATTTCTAGATGTTGTGATTTCTCCCCCACTTAATTGTGAAGCATCCTCACGAGCACAACGATATCATGAGCATCATGAACATTTAGGATCAGGAATGGCAATCACGATCAATGCTACATAGCTTCAAAAAGAAAAATATATGCTGCCCCACTTAATTGCAAAGCGTCCTTGTGAGCACAATGATAATATATTCAAACCACACATAGAAGACTAGTAGACACATAAAAGACTAATTGGTAGAGTATTATAAATCAAGCAAGACAAATGTTTCAATTAAGTTAGATAAAAATTTGTGCAAGCTAGTAGTCCCCTTACTCAGACTCCCCACTAGAGTGCATAACATAGCAACATCCAATACATGGAGCATACCAATGAGGAAATGTGCTAGAGTCATTAAGCAACAAGAATCTCTCAACAAGGAAACAAAATGCCACATTTTCCTACTAGAAATATTATTTCCGAAATAGCATCATTGATAAATACAATGCCTATCAAAACCCATACGAAACGAGATAATACTATAATACTAGATATGACACCTATGGTTGAACTTCTAACCCTCCATCTCTACCAGAACAACTAGTCAATGGTTCCTAATTCCAATCCATCCTTTCTTTTTTTTAAAAAACTTTGAGAAGTCATTTAGAATCAAAAGAGTATATATATTTATTATTTTGCCCAAAAGGTTCCACCCCAAAGAGATACAATGCATCGGACGCAAAGGGCACCCATCAAGGAAATCCCTATGGCCTACCAAGACCTAAGAGGTGATGGCTATATTCTTTTGTTTTTAATTTTTTTTCCCTTTAGTCTTTAAGGTTTTTTTAAAAAATAAAAATAAATAGATATATTCTCCCAAATGGTTTCTTTCATTTTATTTTTTCCTTTCTTTTGAGTTATTTTTGGAATTTTCTTTATAGGAATTGATTAGAAAGCTAAGAATTTACTCACAAAGTTGATAGACTGTCAAACATCTTAGCTCAATAGCTGTACTTGAGGAATCTAATTTGGCATATAATATTAGTCACCCTACCTAGATAAATGAAAAGCAAAAATATCTATTAGATCAATGTCTCTCATCCACTCTACTCCTAGTCAAAATTTCATGGAGAGAACCTTGTAAGTCAACTACCCTATATCTCTAAGAAGTTACAAAGTGACGAGAATGAACATTACTGGATTCCTAGTCACTCACCCCATGCAATATAATTCACTAGTCATGCACACACACCATCTCCTAAGATCACTTCCTAGTGTGAATATCCCATCTCATGTGGGTGGACTCTCATATAGACCCAATCATTTATGTTTCGTGTGGTTTGTTTGTATGTTAAAAGTAATATTATTTATTCTTCGACAATGTATTAAGGTTTTAAAATCTAAATTATTTCAATCAATTTATATTTTATTTGTTTTCTTTATTTCAAATGAAGGTGTATACATAGATGAGGCACAAAACAACCTCTACATGTATGGGGATATTGCAACTTCAAGAATTGTCAATATAATGAGGCACAAAACAACCTCTACATGTATGGGGATATTGCAACTTCAAGAATTGTCAATATAACATGCGATAATGTTCAAATCAAAATGATAACCAAATCTGCACATAAATCATACACTAATCACTGCATCATTAACGGATTGGATAAATAAATAGTGAAACTCTCCCTAAATAGGAATAATTTTTATATGCCCATGTCACAATCGCAATCAACAGATCTATCGTAATCTGTGGTGGAATAATTTTCATATGTCCATGTCACAATCGTGATCAACCAATCTATCCTAATCCATCCACCATGGACTATTTGTTTATATAACATTGCATATCCCCTCTTTATAACTATTCTCCCATATATAACCATACACCTAGCTAAGATGAAGTGTCACAAACTCATAGCACTGAAAGGAATACCCTAACCATGCGTGCAACTAACTGCCTAACTACATGAAACTAGGCTACCTAAGCTACAATACGTGAGAAACTAAAAAAATAAAATGACATAAATAAATGTTGGTGGATGTGTGTTTTTTTTGAAATTGATCATTTTGGGTTGTGTTTTTTCTCTTTTTGTTTCCTCAAGGAAAGTAGAATGAACAGAAATAAACTAAGAAAATAAAAAATCTAAATGAAAATTCTCTCACTCTCTAAAATAATCTAACACAAACAATAAGCTTAGCCCAAAGTCATCTACACTATCTAAGTCAAACCTTTCAACTAACCTACCAGATATAGGATGCTATTGAATAGCCACTAGTGTAGTCACATCTCAAAGGTCATAGATTCACTATATGAGGTGAATCACCAAAAAATTCCATCATATCACGGAGTGAAGCAGTGTGCATCATCATAATAGGGCATAGGTGCCACTAGTAGACATCCTAAAGAGTAGCCCTCGGTCGTATACATATACCAGTAGATATAATCCCAACAAGAACAACTGACATTTACTTGATCATCAGGATATGATAGAGTAAGAGAGTAAACAATAGATTCATATCGGGAAAACTCCTATTGCTCATTACCCACTCTATACTGAGCAATACCACGCTTAGGTGAGAATATGGTATCATAATCGTGGTGTTGATAAGTATAGCCAATAGCATCCTACATGACGGTGGTACCATAACGTCGAAAGTAAGTGCGACACTGCCAACAGAGGAGCTACAGATGCACATAAAGATGCTGATGATGACAAGGTCTACAACCAAATGGTGGATAATATTGCAAAAAAAAAATCACAAAAGAAGAACCGCAATAGGCCTCTCCCCTCGGTGCATATAAGAACCTGCCATGCATCTAAAAATGTAGAATACTATAAGGCTCGATATGAATAGGATCAAAACTATCCGCATCAAGATGAGGGTAAAGTGCATCCATCCACAAAAAAGCCATACCTGCATCCTAGTAAAGCCCCCCCAAAAGAAAAGAAACCCAAATTTAGATTAGTAAGGTGTTACTCTAACCACTAATCTAACTGTACTTAAATACCCTAAGTGAAGAAAATGTTTAAGGCAGAGACCATTAACCCTAAATATCTCATTTTCAGCTTGAATATCTTGTGCATCTAGAGAACCATTATCATAAACCAACAAATTTTAAGCTTTCCTAGAAACTTGTAATAATGGCTATCATAAAGTAAGACTAAGCCACCCTCTTTAAACTCTCGTACTTTGATATTTTGGCCATGCCAAGCTTTACAATATTTTTGCATTGCTTCTTATAAGCTTTGTAAAGCTGATAATCATTCCTCATCTAGCTTCACTAATTGTAAAATCCTTTGCTTTAAGGTTTGTTCTTCTATAACCATAATGATATAGCTATTTACAAAGTAGGCAACTCTTGATCAATTGGAAAAATAACATTAGTTACATAAACTAAGTTAAATGGTGTATTTTGCACTGTCACCTTATCTGTGGTTTTGTAGGCTAGAAGTGCCTCATACAAATGCACATCCCAATCTCACCTATGAGAAGCAATAGTTTTAGTTAAAATTCCACAAATAACTCAATTAGTCACTTCTACTTGGCCATTATATCTTGGGTAATAAAGGCATTAATTTGTGATGCTTAATCTTATATAGTTATGTTAATTTTCTAGTTAAACCATTTAAGAAATGGAAATTGTGATCACTGACTAATTCGAGTGGGCAAAAAAAAAGTGTTATGATGTTTTCATACATAAACTTAGCCACCTCAATAGCTTTATCTATCTTAAGTGCTTTTGCTTCCACCCACTCAGTGATATAATTAGTACAAACTAAAATATATTGATTAGATTGATATCGTGTAGGCAGATCAATTGGCCCCACAAAATCAATTCCCCATTTCTCAAAAGGTGCTAATGCCAAAATAGGGGTCAAAGATGTAGCAAAACTTTTAGAAGGTTGACCAGTCCTTTGAGATACATCACATTTTTGGCTACCAATACCCAACTATTAGAACCTTTCTTACTGTTAATTCACCAACAAAATGCCACCACAAGGCTCATCATGCAATGCTTTGAGAACTACTGGAACTTCATCCTTCCTTACACATCAATGATAAATACATTCTCTTGGAAATAATCTATATAAATAACTCCCTAATAATCCATAAGAATGGGCTGGCATCAATATCTGTCACTTTTTTCGTTTATCTACACTAAGTGGATATCGAGCTGTGCTAAGGAAAATTAGAAATATTAGTGTACCATGGAACTTATGCCTCCATAGTAAAAAGTGATGCATCTAGCAAAACATCTTCCACACCTTCTTTCTTATTTGATATTAATAATTCGAAAAGATGATCTGCTAGAACGTGAGATCTACCAAGATGAGTAACTATTTGAAAACTAAATTCTTGAAACAATGGCATCCAACCAAATCACTCATTCTGAAAGTTCTACTTTATTAAAAAAATACTTTAATGCTTCATGATCAACATAAGTAACAAATTTATTTCCCCATAAATAATGACAAATTTCTCCACCTAAAAACCATTGATAAGCATTCTTTCTCAATGGTAGTATGTGATATTATGACCTTATTTTCAATCTTCTTGACTTCTCACAATTAGATTTGAAGAATTCTAGACCATTAAATAGAGGAAGTCTCGAACAAAAATAGTCTGAAGTTTGTAACCCCGGCACCTTTCGAGATCGATACAACTGTTGTGAATAACTCTAGATGAGAATTGCCATGTGCTCGTGACGATTATGGCTAGTAAGTTTGGGATGATAGACCAAACACATTTAAGAACTTGAGCAAGTCAAGCAAGTTAAGACTTGACTTGCAAAGGGATTAAAGCTTTAGAAAAAAAAAGCCTTAAGTTTTTTTAAAAAAAGAAAAGCTTAATGAAGAGAAAGTCGATGATTGAAGGTGCCCCCCCCCCCCCCCCTCGTTTTGTTTTAAAAAAAATGGTGCCCTCATTCTCCCCAAAATTAGCAAATCAAAATAGGGAAAAAATCCTAGGATCTCCCTTCTCAATCTCAGCAGAAAGCTCCTTCAATATCCCCCTTTTCTCAGTTCGACATGAGGTCCAGATTGAAGCAAGATCATTAAAAAGCCAGTCGAATCAATCATGTCATCTCTGACCGCCTCTCTGGGCTCAAATATCAAATCACTAGCATCAAATTGCACCTTGAAAGCTTTGAGATTGCTGATTTGCCAAGATATCCTCCATAAAGAGCTCCTCTTCTTGGCCACAACCCTTCTTCTTCAATTTAACTATAAATACAAGGCACGAGGAGCCGTTGGGGGCCAGCTTGAGCAAGAGAGGAGAGGCCCTTCTCAGGAGTATAGAACAAGATGGAGTGGGGCAAGGGAAGTGCGAGGATGAGAATTCTCTTCACTAAGAAGAATATTCTGTGAACTCTTGGAATCAAATTCTCCATCCCTTCTATCCTACTTCCCTGTGGAATCAAGACTTTTCTCGATTTTTCCAAATTCTTAGTGATTGCCTTCCGCCATTAATTAAATTTATGTCAATCCAATTGCGACAACCCCCAAGATCCTTTGCCAAAATCCCCTTTTCAATATTGCGATTAAAGACCATGGCCCCGAAGAAGAAAGTTACGAAAGTCATGGAGGTAGAAGCTGCCAATAACGTTGCGTAGATAATCACTTTGAACAGAATGACGAGTACTGGGGTTCAAACAAAGCTACAAATACCATCAACCAAGCACTCATCATGGATCCCCAAGTACTATATTTTTATAATAAAGACGGCTAGTAGGCTATCATCCCATGAATTGGAAACAAAAGCTGCATTCATAACATAGTATTTTATTTAATTCATGCATATAATCTCTTAAAGGAAAATTGAACCGCAAATTCCAAGGGTTAACTTGGGTTTATACAAGATGAACCAAAGCAAGTACAAGGAAGATACTGTGTCATTAAAAGACTTAATATTTTTGATTTGTATTGATTTAACGAAACCTTCGATGGATAATCACAGATGCAAATTCTTTGTATATATAAAGACCTTGAGATGGAATTTTTTCTTTATCGCAAGGTAAGGATCCACGAAACTAGAAGGGAGTTATTCTCAAGAATAAAATTCTTGTTTAGATTCAATCCAAAATAGATTTTGAGGATGGGGAAATCCGAGAAGACTATTGGAAGGTATTGCCACTTACCCTGAGTTTTGCCTTGATGTTATTATTTTTTGGAAAGAAAAGATTTGTCTTGGAAATAAATTTTAAAAAATACATTCAAATTAAGATGTTTGTGATTGCAAGCTAGGTACTAATCTTTCCTAAAATCATTAGGCTAAGAAATGGATGACTGAGTACAGATCACCGACAAGATTGAGGTAGTATTTCGGTGAGCACAAAATGCTGACGCAACTAAGGTAGTGTTCTTGATGGTGCTAGACCTCCCCAAGCCCAACGTGAATAACACCTATTCCAAGGGGTTTTCTTTTTGTTTCGCGTTAGTGAGTTTAGACCAATCGTGACACGAAAGGTCTTGTTGTAGGGAGCTCTAGTCCACAGGAGAGGAGGTGAGGATACCAGGGGCCTCTAGTCATAAACTCCTTAGGCTCTTACAAACTGCCAACTACCCTTCGATTTCCAGACACTAGAAGTTCCAATACTAGTTAATGAATTGAACTTGGAAGAATAATACCTTTGGGTTGACATCATTCTAGTTAGAATAGAAAACATTATAAAAAGTTATTTTTCTTAAAGGAACTATTGAGAAGGGATTGCTTTACTCTGTTTTTGTGTTGTGAATTAAAGCTGTGTAATGAATTTGTATCAAGAGATAATTCAAAGAAGTTGTTTTTACATGTTGAACCTAAAGTGGTAGGTAATTAGGTAATTAAAAATACTCTCTTGAGGGAAGTGGGAGGATGGACCCTGATGGATCCAGACCTATGGTTGGGTTGCCTTGGTAAGCCGAGCGCCTTGCTAAGAAGGAATAAAAATCACATCTTTGATGAACCTTTAGAGATCACAAAGCCTGACTCACACCACTTTAGAACCTTGGGCAGAAGGGATTAAAGTGTCATGCTTCCCTTTGTTTCCCATTCTCCTTAAACCTAGCGCAACATAAGCCTGTTTCAGTCAACAATTTCTATAAGGGATGGAATCTTGAACCATAGGAATATAATTGTCCCTAGGTGCACAGTCTATGGCACTCAAATCGTATACAAGAATTCCATTGCATCCTTTCCTTGTGCTTCATCTTTTGTCCTTTCTTTGCCTTCTTTCTTTCTTTTTCTATTTTTTCTTTTGACATTCAATACATAGGGAGGGAGCATGGTGGCAGATGTCATCCCAATACTCTTCAAGAGCTATATTGTGAGGGGGCCTAAGAGAATTAGTAATAAGGAAGGGTTTGCTTGGCAAGTAGCTATTTACTTTAATGCATTCCTTGACCTTAGCAGGCCCCTCTATTGATTTGCTTGTCTGTCCTTGCTTCTTAGCTCCTAGCAAGATCACCATCTTGTCGCCCTTTTTGAATTTTGTGAAGTGCTTCAGTAGATCTTGAGGATTCCTTTGCTCTTCGGCTTTTCACCCCTTTGATTGTCTCCTCTTTTCCTCCTTTAATCACCTGCACCTTTAGGTAGATTTGTAGGTCCCCTTTGGTACATTTGGTCTTAGGTGGTCAGGGTATTTGTGGATCGCTCTCGGAGCTCATTTCCAATTCAGAGTTAAATTCACAACCCTCGCTAGAGGAAGGAGTTTCCCTTGATGGTTGTAGTTCTGAGGCCGATTCAGTTTTAAAGAGTGGTGCAGTGGTTGGTTTCACTAATCCAGCTTGTACATAGTCCATTATTATACCTAGGTGGTCCAACCAAGTACAATCGCATTCCATCTTGATGACTCCCCTTTCACTCCTAAAGCTGTTGGCTTTCTATGGCTTGGAGTCTACACATATCTCTTTGAACACATAGCCATCCATATCATACTCTATTGTATCAGCCTTTTCCTCACTTTCCTCATTCGTAGAGTAGAAGTTTTTGTACTCGTCATCTGAATCACCACACCCTGACTACCCATCATCTTTTAGGCTTCTACTCTCAGCCTTCTTCACATTTGTGATTAGTACTCAATTGTAAAATAGGTTCAAGTCATACACTTTGGTCCATTTCCACTTTGGCTCATCCATGAGGTTCTTGAGAGGTTTGAGATTAGTAGTTGGGTTACTAGCAAGCTCTCTCATCAAGTGTTCAAGAATCCCCTAGAGTTTGAGTTTGTTAGATGGGACATGGAATGGGATAGGTGTTGGACATCTACTAGAGCTCTTGGCCATCATGTAGAGTGGTACTGATGGTGGGATCCTACTCTTCGGCAGTTAAGATGGTGTGACTTCACAGGACTCACCGGTTGCCCTAGCAGCCTGATTATAATCATTATCGTCATTCAAGAATGGTAGATCGATAGTGGCTAGCACATGCATCCAATCCCACTTGTCCTCTTAGGGCAAGGAATATACTTTACTAGTGGCTTGTAGGAATTATTGATTTGTGAGTCTCCTTTCAAAGTAGCAGAGATGGCATCTAGGTCAACTGGCATGGTTTTCCAGGTGTCCATCTCAACTCTTTATAGCTTCTAATCTGTTGCCTAAGAATATTAGACCAGTGCCCCAGTCTTCTATCACTCATGCGTTTTGCATCTAGGGTCAGCAGAGCCTAACAGGATGTGGTCCACTCCCTTCATGAATATGAAGTTCACTGAGAATTGGACTCCCGCTATCTTCAAGGGCTAGTCTTCTAGTACTCCAATGGCCGGCCTTTTAGTACTCCAAATGGTCTAACCTTCATTCCATTAGCTAGCATGATGTACTAGAATGTGAGACTCCTAAAAGCCCCAATGTTATGGATGGCATGATTATTGAACTAGTGGAAGGTTTTCACCTAGGGCACTCGATATATAAGTGTGTGATCCCACACTTTGGACATCTCAAGTCAGCTTTGTCTTGATTGGCTTGCTCCCTTTTGGGGCAGTGAGATGAGATATGCCCTAGGTGATTACAAGTTCATGAGATGGGTTCTTGGTTTTGCCCTCCTAGACCTCTACCTCTTCCCCTACCTAACACCATCATTGACACTAGTTTAAAATCCATCAATACAGGTTACCCTCTTTTTCGTACAAGATGTAAGGGTTCACATATGCTTCATCCTCATTTGGCTTCTCTACGTAATGTATTGGAGTGTCACTAGTTGTTTGCTAACTTCTCTTGGCTCTAGTTGATGCCCTTTTCCTTGTCTTGTGTGTTTTGGTGGCTGGATCTCTTGCTAATGGTCGTAGCTCTCTCTGAGGATCTAGAGGCAGTTCTCTCTTGGGTCATGGCTCTAGAGCTTCTCTCCTTGAGTAGGCCATCTATGCATATGGCTTCTTCAAAGACCCTAGCTAGCACATCCCTTTGCACGCTCGAGTTGGTCACCAAGTCCTTGTAGAGCCCTTCGCTTCAGATTCTGTTTATAAATATGGTGGAGATTGCTCATTCATTAGGTCAATCTACCACTGTTGGGATTCTCTTAAAGAGACTCCACATGTGGGTGTCATAATCTCAAATATCCTCTTTGTCCTTTTGGTTGACATTCATCAACCTAGCAATGAGGTTTGTTGGGGTATCCCACTTCGGCGAACCTCTTGATGAAGAGACTCTTGAGGTTATTAAAGTTTGTGGAGTGGGCTTGTGTCAAATTAGGCTGTCTAGTTTTCCTTGTGCACTTCAAGTGGTTATGTGGTGAACTGTGTGAATTCAATCACAATCAACGTAGATCACACTCTCTTTAATTAGTTTCAACTAGTGCTAGCTCTCTCATACAAGTGGCAACCACTCGTAGTGGTCCACCCTAGATCCTTGCTGCATGATTGATGCATGGTCTAAAGGAGGGTAGCAGGTTTAGGTTGTCAATTTGGGCCTCTATTGGGTCATGGTTAGTGATCGTAGTCGCTCTTGGACTGTTGGGTCTCAACCCTCGAGTCAGTTGACTCTATTACTCTATTCACTCACCTGGGGATCTACTAGAGTATCTTACAGCTAGGGTTTGTCCACTATAGGGTTTGGGGAGGTCACAACTGACATAATTTGATGTTTTGTTCTCGTGTCCAATTTGCAAGCCTTGGTTTGATTCTTGGAATCAAACATTCGATTCTGGGTTGTCTGATTCTAGACTACCCGAGTATGATTTGTCCGAATTAAATGGTCAAAGCTGTCTCATTTTTGGGTTGCCCGTGCTTGATTATGAAAATTGGACGACTTTTGGATAGTATGATGGTCTGATTCTAGGAGTCAGTTAGCTGACCATGATGGGCATGCAGACTTGCCAAATTTTTAGTTCTATGCTCACACCTACGAGTGTGGTGAGATGAGCTTCATGTTCGATCAAGTTGCCTCCTCCAACAAGCTCTTTGGTAGCTCCATGATCCAAGGTGCAAGCTCAAGCAAGCTCGATCCTCAAGCTCCAAGCTTCAAGCTCCATTACTGCGCATGAGTCAAGAGAAGAGAGAAGAGAAGAAGAAGAAGAAGAAGAGAGGAGAAGATGGAGAGCTTCTCCACCATAGGCCCTCACCCTCACACACTCACTCCCTCACTCCCTCACACCCCCTCTCTCAAGCACCAAGCATAAGAAAGAACAATAAGAAGAGAAGAATAGAGCTAGTTTTGGCCACACACAAGAATGAGCTTCTTCATTCACTTTTTGCTTTTTATACAAGCCCTACTCCTCTTGGGCATCCATCCCTTTTTTTTACATGTCCGGCAATTTTAGCCTAGGTTCTCTTTCCCTTTTCCCTTCTGATTTACATTTTTCCTTCACCCATACCCATCTACATTTACAAATTTCACAGGAGGGAGCCTGGCACTCGTTTACAAGGATTTAGGGTATGCTTTTATATTTAAAATGTGCCTTTCCCCTTTTGCACTTGCCTTGGACTTTTAAGTTTTCCTCTTGTGCTTTTGGGCCTTTTCCTCCTACTTTTCCATTGGGTTTCTTTTTTTTTCTTTGTTCCACATCTTTTTGATTTTCTTTTGCTTTATTTTCACTTTCCTTGCACCGGGGTTAACACCATCCATAAAAGAGTACAACTCATGGCCTACAATCTTATCCAATAGTTGATTTGTAAATGACAAAGCAAAATGATTTTTGCATGTTTTGTTATTAAGCTTTCTATAATAAACACTAACGTGAATTTTTTGCTGTTTTTCTTTGACACTACCATGATAGGAGAAATCCATTCACTATATGCAACAGGATAGATAAATCCTACATCGAGAAGCTTAGTAATCTTAGCTTTTATCAATTCTATATACAAAGGATTTGTTCTTCGTTAATGTTAGCATACTGGTTTTGTGCTTGGTTCCAAATCAATATAGTGCTGACAAAGTTCAAACTTGATACCTTTAAAGTTAATATAAGACCAAGAAAATCCCCCAACATGCACTCGCAATACTTCTTTAAATTTTTTTATAATCATGGGGTTCCAATTGAGCTACTAAGTTTAAGTATTTTCCTTCTGTCATTTCTATTTTAACCACTTCCACTTTAGGCTCTTCGATAAGCTAAGATGCTATTTTCCAAGGCTCAACCATAGGCACATATTGTGATATTTTCATTGAAACAATTTCAAGTAAACTATGCGCTTGACACTTGGTTCTAGTCCTTCTTCCTCCGCATTTAGAGAAAATTGGACATCTCAAGTCAGCTTTGTCTTGCTTCGTTTGCTCCCTTTTGGGGCAGTAAGATGAGATATGCCCTAGGTGATTGCAAGTGCATGTGATGGGTTCTTGGTTTTGCCCTCTTAGACCTCTACCTCTTTCCCTACCTAACACCATCATTGACACTAGTTTAAAAAGATGCAGTGGAAAATGGAGGATCGGAGGATGACAGTAGAAGATGATCGTGCTTAAGACAAGAGACAGAAGACAACGATTGTCGGCTATGACAGAGGACGAGGATCATCATGTCAGACGGCACGAGTCGATGTAGAGCTGCAGTGCCGACAAAACTCGAGGATGATGAGATGACAAGGAAGCTACATCTGATGCTCTGCTTATGAAGATGGAGAAGAGGAAGGGAGGGTCGAAGTTGCAATAGAAGACGAGGTCCAGAAAGTGAATGTGGAAGACGACGATATCAATATGATGGATGATCATGCTGAAGACAATGAAGACGGAACGCTACATACGACATAGCTGACAAAGGGGAAGGAACACAATCGAGAAAAAGCATCGCCGATCGTTGTGAGACAGAGGAGAATGGAGGGACTTTGGCGAGCTCAGAAAAGATGAAGGAGGAGTATTGCGTGGTCTTGAAGCTGAATTGATGTTAGCCAAATGGCGGACTCAAAGGAAGAATGGGGAGGTGAATTAAGGAAAGCAACAATAATGGAGGGAGAGGCGCAAGGTTGCAACGAAGGAAGATGATGTGACGACACTTGAAGAAGGAAAGGAAGCGTGACGATGGAAGCAGACGGTGATAAAGGAGAATTCAAGGCGGAAGGTGGCGAGCTCTTCAGAAGGATGCAAGGTGACGACAAAGAAGAAGCTAAAGAGCACTGCAAATCCCGAGAAGTAAAGAGATTCTAGAGGAAGATGAGATAGGACAATGATTTTGCTGATGGGAATGATAATTTCCTGAGTCAGATGCCCGGGGCAACTGTGGCCAAGATGGAAGCTAGACTGCAGAATATTGAGCCCTTGAAGGCTGAACTACAGATAGCACAGGGTGAAGCTCAAAAGCTTTATATATCTCGTCAAGAGTTAAATGCACAAGTGCAGCAACCAACACAAAAGCTAGTGAGGGTTCGCACAAATGCTCAACAGGTTCCAACCATGAAAGCTAAATGGAAAGCCTTAGGTAGGAGGTTCAATGTGCAAGAGCAGGTCCTCTTCTTTAAAAAAAAAATCTTCGAAATAAGAAGAGATTCAATGGAATCGGAAGACTGGGAGTCGCGGATGACAACCTGTGGGTATTATGAGAAAATTTGACGACGTTCTTGAAAAAGTAGAACGCTATTCGTTTTTATTCAAAGCCTTTGTTGAAAGCAAGGCTAAAAAAGCCTTCGCCTTGTTAAAAAGCCACTTATTCTTTTAGAAAAGCACACCCAACGTATGTATTGAAAAATCTATGTAAGGAGAGGAGAGGAGAGAGTTAGGGGCCCTTCCCTTAGAATCTTCTTGTAATCTTGTGAGAGATGTGAGAGGAGGGTCACATGCAAGAGGATACTATTGGACATGCTATTTTCGAAGTGGAAGAAGTTAGACTTTGTGGTGTCAAGCATCGGCTCAAGGTTGTTAAGGTATGAGAATATAGTTCACTTGGTTTGTTGTCGAAATTTTGATACTTTCATTGTGAGTTATCTTGTGTGGTTCGTGGTGTATTGTCAAATATTTGAATTATCAAGTTGTATTGTGCATTCGACAAACTCAATTACCCCAACCGACACTCCTTAACATCTCGTTATCGAGTTGTGAGTGAGGCTTGCTCTCAATCACCACTCGCATAACATCTCTTTTTGGTGCCCCCGCTGAGGGGTGCCAAAATTTTTGACTTTGTTTGTGATTTGTGGATTTATTTCTTGTTTGTAATCTTTTTTTAGATGGCTAGTTCTTTTCCTAAATTTTATGGTAAAAAGGGAGAGGATCCTCAACCATTCCTCGAAAAACTGGAGCTTGGATGTATTATCCAGCGAATAAATGACTCAACTGTGAAACTCCAAATTCTGAAATTTCAATTGTTAGATGAAGGTCGTAATTGGTTTGAAGATAATGAAAAGACCCTTAGATTAAGAAATCCTCATGTTCCTATGGAATATGAAGTAACTAAACAGGTGTTCCTTGACCGTTTTAAAGAAACTGAGACTTCCCATGACCTTTGGAGAAAAATAGAAACTTGCCAAAAGAGAGAAGACCAGAACATAGAATTTTTTCCATAGAGTACGCTAGACTTTGGGATCGTTGGAATGTATCTTTAGGCCCAGGAGAGAGAGCCCCGAAAATGTTGAAAATTAAAAATTTCATTGAAAAATTGCAGGGAGAGGTGAGGACAAAATTGGAAATCAAAGATTCCAGTACTTTTGATGAAGCTGTAATGATTGCCATAGAAAAAGAGAGAAAAATTGAGAAAATTAAAAAAAGAGAGTCATTTAGAACACCTATAGACAATAGAGACCAAACTTGGCAAAGGGACGAATAGAATTATCAAGTTTTAGCAAGGAAAAATGATCAACTAGCACAGAAGTTGAAGATCAATTATTTGGACAAATGCAAAACATGAGGTTAGGAGCTTTGCGAGGTCGATCCTTAGGAAGAGGTAATGGAGGACTAATGGGACAATCTAATCAATAAAATTTGAGAGGTGGAAGAGGAGGAAATTGTAGAGGACATTTTCGTAGACCAATGGTAACTTGTTATTCATGTCGAGAGATAGGTCATATAAGTACAAACTGTCCATATCCACCTAGAGCAAGGGGAGATATGTATCCTTTACCTCAAAATTTGCCTAACAGACAGAATGATTTTGGGATAGAAATAAAAAATGATTCTACTTCTCAAGAATCTAAGTTAAATGAAGAAGAGAAAGGGAAAATTGCCATACATTGTATTCTTTTAGAAAATCAAAAAGAAGAAACTAAAACTGTTGTTGTTATGCCTGCAATTAAAAGAAGAAGAGATGCTAAGAGAGATGAACCTGAAACTAGTAAGGCTGGAGAGGAAAGAGGGAGAAAAACAAAGAAAGGAGAGAAGAAAGAGAAGAAATAAGAAAATAGATCGAGAGCGCCTAGAAAACATTATCATGCTACTGATATTCCTTGGGGAGAAGGAGAAAGTTACTATGATCTAAAGAAAGATATGATGGGTAGGAAATCTTATATATCTTTTGCTCAGTTGATGGAGTTGTGCCCTAGGATGAGAGGACAATGGAAGGAATTAGTAAATCCAAAAGGGAGAGAAAGAAAAAAAGGTACTATAAGAGTTTTGAGTGTAGAGGAGTTACTGGATATTTGTCCTGTAGTTGATGCTTGGTACAAAAATCAAAATATAGGAGAGGCATACATAGATGGAGGAGCACAAGTCAGTGTGATTACCCAAGCATGTATAGAACAGTTTGGACTTCGAATAGTGGCAGGATCCGGTTTTCGAATTAGGCTTGCAAATCATGCTAAAGTGAAATGCATTGGAATAATTCAAAATCTTGAAGTCAAGGTTTATGGAGTTGCTATGAAAATTACTTATCATGTTATGCCAGCAGGATTAGGAGCATTTCTGCTTATCCTGGGTAGACCCTGGCTTAGGAAAGCAGGAGCGATACAAGATTGGGAAAAAGGAACTCTAACAATTTATGACCGTAGAGGAGTAGTAAAGAAGTTTGATATGGCCTGGAGAAAGGAATTAGTGAATGAGGATACTAGCGAGGAAGAAGAAGAGGAAAGTGATAGTACGGAAGAAGAAGATGAAACTGAGGAGGGAAGTTCAGAAAGTGATTCAGATCCAGAAATTTTGTCTATAATAATGGAAAAAAATAATAAAAAGAAGAAGGAAATATCCTTAGAAAATAGAATGAGGTCAATAACTCATATAGAATCATCAATAGTTTCAAGGGTATCAAGAAACAAAAAAAGTCCTAATTTAAATCTTTCTTCTAAAGAAAATGGACTTTTGTTCCTATTAAAGGATGAAGAATCAACTTCAGAAGAAGAACATTCACAAAAAGTCCAAAACATGAATGTTAAAACCAAAGGAAATAAAAAAGATGGGTTTTTTAAAGATGATGAAGAAGGGAAACTAGAGGAATTAGAAAAATTAATGGAACTACCTCAAGTTTCAACAAAAAAAAGAGAGTTTCTGGAAAAAATGTTAAGTCAAGATTTGACAGATGGAGAAAGAAAACAATATCATTCACTCATAAATAAATATCCCAACCTTTTTGCAACTTCATACTTAGAAATCAAAGGAATGAAAGGAAAAGGACTAAAAATAGAACTGAAAGAAGATGCCAAGCCAGTATGTCAAAAGTTAAAACCCCTGACTTCAGAACAAATATCAAGATGGATATTCTAGATATTTTCAATTACCCATTGCTCCTGAAGATCAAAAGAAAATGACTTTCATAACACCATGGGGTTGTTTTTGCTATAGACTTTTACCTTTTGGACTCAATAATGGACCAGCCTGGTATCAAGGGAGGATAAATAGAGTGTTAGCCCCTTACCTAGGGAAGTTTGTTAGAGATTTCATCGATGATATTTGTGTTCATAGTACAAGACTAGAACATTGTGAAAAACTTGGGAAAGTATTTGAAAGATTGGATAGTTACGGTTGTCAGCTAAATCCAAAAAAATTGAAAATAGCCCAACCAAAAGTGAAACTTCTTGGTCATGTAGTTTCAAAAAATGGAATAGAACCTGATCCTGAAAAAGTAGAAGCCCTAGTAACCTTAGTATCACCTGCAGATACTAAAGAACTTATGACATTCATTCATAAGGTAAGATATCTATCAAGATTTATTCCTTTGGCATCTCAGTTACTCTATCTATTACAGATGGTAGCCAAGAAGGATCCTTTAGAGTGGACTAAAGAGGCTGAAGAAGTGTTTCAATAGGTGAAGGAAACTGTGAGTCACGCAGCATCATCAGTTCAAGCACCTGATTGGGAAAGGGAAATTTTTGTGAATCCTTCAGTAGGGGAAGATGCTATTGGAGCAATTCTAATGCAACAAGGAAGGAATTCTAGATATATGAGACCTATCTATTTCGCAAGTTGAGTAAAGTTGCAAATAGAAAAAACATATACAAAAATAATATTGGTAATGTTAAGTGTAATATTTGCTTGTAGAAAGTTTAGGAGATATTTACTACCAAAATCCTTTACTATTTTAACAAGCTATACACTATTACCACAGTTGGTGAATAACTCAAACTTATCAAAAAGAGTTGTGAAATGGATTGTTGAACTAGAAGAATTTCAATATAAATTCTTGGTTGAGGATTCAACTAGGGCTACAATAGCAGACCTTTTAACCTATAGAGGAAGCTCTTTTTTACTAAAAGGAAAATTTGGAGAAAAAGAAAAAGAAAAATCAGAAATAGAAAACTCATTCTTGATGTATTTTGATGGATCATATCTTAAGGCACACCAAGCATCTTCAGGAGAAATAGTAGTTTATGATCCTCAAGGAAAGTTAATAAAAAAAGAAACAGTTAAACTTGAGGCAACAAGTAATAACAAAGCTGAGTATGCAACCTTACAAGCAGCCATTATGCTTTGTCAAAGAATGGGAATTCAAAGGTTGAGAATTAGAGGTGATGCTTTACTATTAGTAAAGCAAATACTCGGAGTTTGGCAGATCAAAAATCCCAAATTGAAGAGGTTGTGTAATAGAATTCGAAGAGATTTAAAACAGTTGAAGCCTGGAGTTTGAAACATATTTCCAAGGAAGAAAATCAGGAAGCTCACAATGCAACCCAATTAGGAATTTGTCAAGTATTTGTAATGAAAGCAGATCTTCCTCTATATAGGCGAAGAGAAGCTCTAAACTTGGAAGAAGAATTTTTGTTAATATGGAAAGTACCTACCAGTATTCAAAAAAACAAAAAATATGGGTTTTTAAGAAGAGCTGGAAGATATAAAATGGTGAACGATGTCCTTTATGCTAAAGGAGTGGATTTAATTTTAAGAAGAGTGCCCTGAAAAGAAGACATATATTACATTCTAGAAACAAATCATGAGGGGGCATGTGGGGGACATTATTCTTACAAAATAACTTTACAAAAGATTTTAACTAAATGATATATATGGCCAAGTGTTCAAAAAGATGTTAATCACTAGTGCAAATCCTGTCATGAATGTCAAAGAATGAGTAAGAGGATATTAAAACCTGAAACAAGAAGAACAATTCTTGCATATGACATTTTTGAAAAATGGAGAATTGATGCAATTGGTCCATTACCACATACTTGACGAGGAAAAATATATATTTTGACAGCAGTTGATTATCTTTCTTGATGGGCAGAAGCTAAGGCTGTAAAAAATAGCAGAGCCATAGATGTGGGAAAATTTGTCTATGAAGATATATGCTGTAAATTTGGAACACCTTTAGAGAAATTGTCAGATAGAGGACCAGGTTGTAAGGGAGAATTAATAGACTATCTTTGTGAGAAAATGAAAATAACAAAAATATTTGCTTCACCATACTATCCTCAATGTAATGGTCTCAACGAGTGATTCAACGGGGAGTTAATAAGAATGCTGTCTAAAATGACAAAGGATTGTCCCCAAACATGGGATATTGAATTGCTAAGTGCTTTGTGGGCTTATCAATTAGCAAGAAAAGAAAGTACAGGCTATTCTCCCTTTAAACTGGTTTATGGAAAGGAAGCCTTACTACCTATAGAGGTAGAAATATCGACTTTAAGGATGTTTGAAAATTTGGTTGAAGGAGAGGAAAAAAATTATTTCACAGAAAGGTTGATACAATTACAAGAAGCATAATTAAACAGACAGGAAGTGTATGATCAATATGAGAAAAGGCAAGAAATTTTTTTACAAGAAATTAATAAAAAATAAAAAAACAAAAATAAAAAAAGGGGATTTAGTTTTGAGATACAATAGTAAATTGGATCATACTTTTCAAAAAAAAATCCAAACAAAGTGGGAAGGACCATTCAGGGTTTCTGAAGTTTTTAAAAATGAAACTTATGCGTTAGAAAATTTGGATGGGAAGGCATGTAAGCAAAGGATAAATGGATATAGATTAAAGAAGTACATATCAAGGTTAATGACAATACAAATAGAGGAGTGGTCAGAACGACAATTTCAACAAAAGAATGAGGAAACTGAATGGATGATAGATGTGGCATCGTTCTATGAAAGTAACTGTTGCAAATGAATATTTGCAGACTAGGGGGAGGGCTAAATATGTCAAGCATTTTTTTGAAACTGAAAGCCCCTAGTCTAACTATAGTTAGGATTGATTTTTGCTAGCTTAGTTATTTGCGTGACAGTTTGTTTTGTTATTTCGTAGTTGGATTTCTTGTGTTTGTCTAGCTTAGAACTTATTTGTGTCATTTTGTTTAATTTATTGAGTGTGAAACTTGATAGCCTTGGTCGAGCTTGGTATTTTTTTGAACAGGATGAAGCTTGTGTTTGTCAATAGCTATTGAACATTGAGGAGCTAGGTATGTCTTCTTGTCGAGACTTTTGCACATCACGGGGATAATGGGTTCACGAGCACTTCACGTTGCACTTATTGATGCACTGCACTTAGGGGTCATCTCCTGTTCTTATCAAATATTTCCTTGCCATGGGTTGGGATCATGCACGTTTTGCACTATCATTGAGCACTAGCACGGCATGAGGTCTGCTGCAACTATATACAGTAAATCTTAGATACACGCGCACATGAGAGAGCACCTCTCATTGAGCACACACATTTCTTGCACACACCATTTGGGATGTTCATCACAAAGTTAGGAGCTTCTGGTTGAGAGTGTAAGGTGGTTGGGAAAGTTCGAGGGTCGTGAAGGACACCATCAATTGTGAGAAGGGTTGTTCATATTTGGTCAACATCTTGAGGACCATAATTTTCTAGAGTGATTGTGAGATTTTGGATGGGTGGAGCGGAGTATGTCATATCTTTTTGAAGAGAGTTGAGAGGTGAGAATTAAGATATAATTAATTAAGCAATTTTGTTTGCATCTTGCATGATGCACGATCACATCTAGATAGACTAGGCACAATTCTTCAATGCATACATTATTTTGTGTGTAGCATGGATTTATTGGTTGCATACCACAATCTAACTTTGCATATTTTTCAAATCATGAATGACTGGGCACATAGTTCATTTCAAAGAGCATATTTTGATGTTAGGACACATTACATTGAGAAGAAATAGGTACATGCTCAAGGGATGCTGGAAGAATATACAAGAAATATGAAGTTGGAAGGTGTTAAAGATCTTGCAGTTGAGCTTTGATATATGCCCAATCTACTTCTTGTTCTATCCAAGATCCTTGAAGTGAGGACTCAAAAGTCTAATGGAGCATAAGCACAATCCAAGAAAGCAAAGCAATCCAGTAACATAGATGATGATTCTGAAGCAAAGTCTGAAACAGAGGATGATAAAGAAAAAGATCCTGCAACCTTAAGGATAAAGGAGGTCCAACTGAAAGATATGGAAAGGACGATCACTGAAGTTAAACAGAAGGCACTCGTAAGGCTTACATGAAACTGTAGAACTCTGGGATTCCCTATTTGCAGCCTCTCGACTATCATGCAGAGATGGTCAAGAGCGATACACACATGCTTAAGGTCAAGAACATGTTGCTCCATCAGCAAAAGTAGAAATAAGAAGCAGAAGAGGGCGAAGGCCAAAGCCAAGGTTCTTGCCGCCAAGTCCAAGGGTGCCAAGAAGGGCCGCAAAGCCAAAGCTCCTGGTGCTACGAAGAAGGCTGTTGATGCTGCCAAGAATAACCCGCTCTCTGACAAAGGTGAGAACCCTCTCAATGGTTCAATAGATAATGAAGAGAAGGCAGCTCTCGTGCCGGGAAGGGAGACGAGTAGCGGCGGATCAAAACAAAAGACCTATAGTGATGGTGAAAGACCGAAGAAGAAGGCGAACGATAAAGGAGGGAATCAACAATGCGAAAGGGGATGCAGAAGCTTGTGAAAAGATGCAGCGAAAAATGGAGGATTGGAGGACGACAGGAGAAGATGATCGTGCTTAAGACAAGAGAGAGAAGACAACGATTGTCGGCTGTGACGGAGGACGAGGATCATCATGTCAGATGGCACGAGTCGACGTACAGCTGCAGTGCCGACGAAACTTGCGGATGACGAGACGACAGGGAAGCTACATTCGATGCTCTGCTTATGAAGATGGAGAAGAGGAAGGGAGGGTCGAAGTTGCAATAGAAGACGAGGTCCAAAAAGTGAATGTGGAAGACGACGATATCGGTATGATGGATGATCATGCTGAAGACAATGAAGACGGAACGCTGCATACGACGTAGCTGACAAAGGGGAAGGAGCACAGTCGAGAAAAAGCATCGGCGATCGCTGTGAGACAGAGGAGAACGGAGGGACTTCGGCGAGCTCGAAAACGATGAAGGAGTGTTGCGTGGTCTTGAAGCTGAATTGATATTAGTCAAACGGCGGACTCAAAGTAAGAACGGGGAGGTGAACGAAGGAAAGAGACAATGATGGAGGGAGAGTCACAAGGTTGCAACGAAGGAAGAGGATGTGACAACGCTTGAAGAAGGGAAGGAAGTGTGACGACGGAAGCAGACGGTGATAAAGGAGAATTCAAGGTGGAAGGTGGCGAGCTCTTCAGAAGGATGCAAGGTGATGACAAAGAAGAAGCTAAAGAGCGTTGCAAATCCCGAGAAGCAAAGAGATTCTGGAGGAAGATGAGACATGAAAACAATTTTGCTGATGGGAATGATACTTTTCCTGAGTCAGATGCCCAGAGCAGCCGTGGCCAAGATGGAAGCTAGACTGCAGAATATTAAGCCCTTGAAGGCTGAACTACAAAGAGCACAGGGTGAAGCTCAAAAGCTTTATATATCTCGTCAAGAGTTAAATGCACAGGTGCAGCAACCAACACAAAAGCTAGTGAGGGTTCCCACAGATGCTCAGCAGGTTCCAACCATGAAAGTTAAATGGAAAGCCTTAGGTAGGAGGTTCAACGTGCAAGAGCAGGCCCTCTTCTAATTTAAAAAAAACATCGAAACAAGAAGAGATTCAATGGAATCGGAAGACCGGGAGTCGCCGATGACAGCCTGTGGGTATTATAAGAAAATTTGACGGCGTTCTTGAAAAAGTAGAACACTATTCGTTTTTATTCAAAGCCTTTGTTGAAAGCAAGGCTAAAAAAGCCTTTGCCTTGTTAAAAAGCCACTTATTCTTTTAGAAAAGCACACCCAACGTATGTATTGAAAAATCTATATAAGGAGAGGAAAGGAGAGAGTTAGGGGCCCTTCCATTAGAATCTTCTTGTCATCTTGTGAGAGATGTGAGAGGAGGGTCGCATGCGAGAGGATACTATTAGACATGCTATTTCCGAAGTGGAAGAAGTTAGAATTTGTGGTGTCAAGTATCGGCTCAAGGCTTTTAAGGTATGAGAATATAGTTCACTTGGTTTGTTGTCGAAATTTTGATACTTTCATTGTGAGTTATCTTGTGTGGTTCGTGGTGTATTGTCAAATATTTGAATTATCAAGTTGTATTGTGCATTCGACAAAGTCAATTACCCCAACCGACACTCCTTAACATCTCGTTATCGGGTTGTGAGTGAGACTTGCTCTCGATCACCGCTCGCGTAACAACGTACTTGGCAAATTGATACAAGTAGTTCCCCTTTTAAGGAGGGATTAAAGTCAACACTGCTAGGACACACACAGGTTGATCGCTCCTGTAGCAACTCGTGCAGGTCTTGACTTATGGTTGGGTGTCCTGGCCTCAACAATAGCACCTTCCAGTCATCCCATTCTAAAACTCACAAAATACAATCATAGTTGGTTTTGTGTGTTTCAAAACTTTTGCAAAGATTCTGAAGTTACCAAACATCTGTTGCTCGGTTCATGTGTAGTGTTGTTTGATTGTGTGGGAAGGTGCGGCGAATGAGCATTAGTTTTTTTGGTTAAGGAGCCATGGGAAGCCCCCCTAACTCGAGAGTGAACTGGCTGCTTAATTTTGGGGGGGGGGGTGTGTGGAACATGCCACGTGTAAAAGAGTGGATGGGTGTGGATGGAAGGAGCCTCAGTCATGTACGCGTGTCGACAGGAGGGGTTCAAGGTGGCCATTCAAAGCGTCGACACGCGGGGAGAGAGAGCAGCCTACATGAGGCCCGCTCTCAGCTCCAACAACTATATATAGCATTTGCAGGACGTGCAGGGAGAATAGCGCTGGAACTGCAGAGACACACATACACACATATACGCTCTGTCTATCCTCCAGCAAGAATCGGTTGAAAGAATCAATCCATTTGTAAGGTAAGGCAATGGCAGACCAGCACGCTCGGGACGTGACGGGCCAGAAGGCTCAGGAGACGAAAGAGTACGGGCAGGAGAAGGCCGGGCAGGCCAAGGGTGCCGCCCAAGAGAAGACCGGCCAGGCTCAGGAGCACGCCAAGGTAGTATACACACGAATACTCTCCTTTCTCTCTCTCTCTCTCTCTCTCTCTCTCTCTCTCTCTCTCTGTGTCTCTGTCTCTGTGGTACATATATGTTCTACATGTATATATGTATATAAAAGACTGGTGCGTTTCCGCTACATTGAATCGATTAGGGCATGACGGAGGCCGCCAAGGACAAGGCGTCCGGTGCCGCCCAGAGTGTTCAGGACACAGCCGCTGCTGGCCGCGACCGCGCCGCCGGAGCCCTCCAGCAGGTAATCAAATTTAATCATCTAAATCAATTGCCCATTGATCTGATCATTAGCTGGCCTATTAACATAATCGCCCATTAATCTAACTCCATGTATTCCGCTCAATTTCGTCAGGCTGGCGACGCCGTCAAAGACGCCTACCAGAAGGTGACCGGCACCGACCCTCACCAAGGCTAGCCCCTGCGAGCGTCAGAGAAACCGCCCCCCCTCCCCCAGGAATAACGTACTCGCTGCAACATTTTAGCCACTTAGCTTTATTTTGGAATTCCTCTTGTGAATGATATATAACGTTGTGTCGATGATGCGGGGTCTCTCATGGCACCCTCGTTTCTCTGAGTAATGAACATTTCTTTCACCTTTTTGGATACTACGATGCACATATCTCTCTCTATCTCTCTCTCTCTCTGAAAATCTACATCGTCATTTTTTGAAGGTGGATAATGTTTGGTAGTGTTATTCGATGAACAAGATTAGTGAAGATAGAATTGTCAGATTGGTCGATTTAGCATTGATCTGTACTAGCAATATTGGTCACCGTTAGCATTGATCTCTAAATTCATTCATGGCAGTCATGCATGTGGGTCCACTGTCCGCGAATGGGATGGAGGGTTAGTTTTACTGCCTGCACAAAAATCATAATTGATATGTTGCTGGAGCTACTGCTCAATGAATATGTTATCGATACTTATCGATATGTTACGAAATCGTAGATCTTTTCGTCGCACAAACTACCCTGCTTGGTCTGTAAGCTGTTAATCTTCTTTACCACTTTTTCCTCCATTGCACTGTGATAGATAAGACTAACTGCCTTAAATTGGCACTCGGTTCTCAGCCATCTCGTATTCTCAGCAATTACATCGGTTCTCTCTCCCATCTCTCTCCCCCTCTGACTCTAAGCTCCTTTTTTATTCTAATTATTCTAAGCTTGTTTTTAATTCTTTAAGCAAACCCAAGTACCTCCATGATGCGTATCATAGAGCCCCAGGACATCATATCATAAGCCTTTTGGAACCATGTTAATGCAACGTCTCTCTGGGAGCGTTGTTCACCCAACCGTAAAGGTCGCAGTTATTGGACACCTCTCAAGGCTTTAAGCTTTGAATATCAGTCAAACAGGGATGTGCCATCCCTACTCTTTGTAAAGCTAAAGAGCTACAGAGCCACTGCCAAGCGCTCCGTATGGGGTGAATTGGAGGAAGGTGCGATCGAAGGAATAAGGCTTCCAAATCAAGAGCAATTTTTGATGCAGATGTTCACGAATGACAATTGAACATCGGTCTGGATAGATCATCATCCCAAGCTCCCCAACCTGTCGTTTTCTCCACGCAAGCATGTGGCGGACCCCACAAAAAGCTGATCGGGATAAAATAAGAAATGCACACCTTCTCTCTCCCTCCCTTTCATTGTCTACCTACATCTTCTGCATGTGCGAGAACCGCCAGCTCGCCTCGAGTAGTGATGAGCACGCACATGCCGCGCTCGCCTTCGCCCACGTCACGGCGGATGCAGACACCTACCTGGCAGCTGTGGCATCCAGGCTACCACCTCCACCTGAGTCTTAGCAGCTACCTACAGCAGCAGCAGCAGCAGGGCGAGGCGGCTCCTGCGCAAGCACTTGTTCTGCACGGGCTGCACGAGGCTGGCGTCTCACTGGCCTCTTTGACATTGAGTGATGCAGCATGAGTGGATGTGGTGGTACAGAATTATTGTTTCATGCTTTAAGCGGAATGAATCCCTGGGTAAAATTGCTTCAGTGCCTTCCCTTTTGCATATACCATGAGGGCCTTCTCTCTTGGATAGTTTTTCAGCTGTGCCTCAGTTCTGCTGTGAGACCAGAACATAATTTTTGCCTCAACTTCACTTTATATAGGCACTTTATCTCATTCCCAACACTGTCGATGAAAGAAAATGGAGATTTTAGTCCTATCGACAAGCCGATGAAGGAAAATGGCCTTTCTATAGTTGATAACAATAACTTAGACTTATGCTGCTGCTGCCACCCAACCGATGAAGCAACACCTGAAGGTGCGTATGGCACATGAAGTTCGGCAATTGCATGAACAAACTCCACAGGGTCAGCACCTCTGATGCCCACCCATGCGATGGTGGATGCCAACCTTGATATTCCGATGGTTGAAGATGAATCCGGAGAGGCTTTTCCTCCGATGCCCAGCATGCAGGTAATGGATGCCAATCATGAGAATATGGTTTATGTACAGAGTGCGAATGACTTTTATGCAGGTGATGCACCCAAGCTTTTGCCTGCCTGCAGATGTGGCATGTTCTATGCCTTGCCCTGATGCAGGCCCTGCCTTAGCACGAAAAGTAGGAGAAGATAACGAAGCAGAGAATTTTATGGGAGCTGATTGTGTCAGCATCGATGACTAAAAGCTCAGGTCGATGATGCCGTGACTACAACCCAGATGAGTTCGAACGGTCGCCTCCAATCCAAAGCCCGCATTTCTGCAGCAGATGAGCCCCTTCGTGTGACCTATCGCTCTGTCACAGTGAAATATGGCACTAGGATTGCTCCAGATCAAATTGCTGCCCAACTTTCCATAAATAAATTAAAGATGGGCTCCTGCTCAAAATCTCCAGATAGCGCTTCTGCAGTTGGTCCATTAATTTCTTCGAGTCCGAGCTAGCCACGGTCTTTACTGTCCCAGATCAGAAGAGTACTATTGCACTGTCTGTTCGCTGTTGCAACATGATCAAAGTACTGTCGAACCATTACAGGAAGCAGCATGCGATTGAACTGAACACAACAATTTCATTATCTGTTTTAACCAATTGAGACTCTCATCGTGGACGTTGTTGTGGGCCTCACAAATCATGGACGTTGTGACATTTCTCATTATAAATTTGTTTCTGAATGCTGTGCTCCTCAACAGTCGCATCTACACGGGGGCTTTAAAAAGTCACCATCGTTTTGCGCTTGTTTTGCAATCGTAATGATCCTGCAGGAACAGGATAATTATGGTTTCACACTTGATTTGTTTTATTGTATCTGGGTTGTGTTTGGATCTAGATATTGATTGTTTGAAAATGCATTTACCCTCGGATAGAAAGGCCAATGTAAGATGCTGCATGATGATCCGCTCTTTACAAGCTACAGGTTGACGCTTTGGGTAGGCAACTTGTTGGAGTTCAAACCCCCTATTTTGCGCGACGGGATGTTGCAGGCATCCTTCTAAGGGCACGCCCATGAGTATTGATCATGTTCCCGTACTTGTGTGGTGTAGTGGTTCACACACAGCTCTACATCAGAGCCAATTTTCACACAAATAAAATCCTTACTAGGGACGGAAGCATACATGTCTTGATAGGTATGCAAAATGAAGTATTTGTTATTAGCACTACCACCAAATGATGCCTGCACATGCTTGTGCTTTCCAAGTACATCCAAGCAAGTAATGCAACATCGAAGAAAACTAGTGAGCAAAGCATTATAATCACATAATAGGATTAGAGACTTCCATTTAATGGAAGACCTTTCCATGCACATTTGAGCTCTACTTCAAGCATATGATTGCATTAGTGAGAAGCATTCAAAACCCTAATGTAGTGCTTGGCAATATGAACAATAAAGGTAAATATGTTTTACATTCAACTTTGTATGCATTAATCATAATAGGATTAGATACTTCTCTTAACTAGTGTAGTGAGCACATTGGTAAGACCACCCATGCATGTCTACTTCCATGTGTATGATTGCATTAGTGAAGTATTCAAAACTTGGCAAAAGAAGAATAGCAAATACAAATCAAAACTTGGCAAAAGAAGAATAGCAAATACAAATCAAGAGCATTCAAAACTTGGCAAAAGAAGAATAGCAAATACGAATCAAGGAAGAATTCTTTCTCAAGGGGAATCAAGGAAGAATTCTTTCTCAAGGGAAGGCAATGTATACTGATCAAGATGGAGATACTTTTAGTAGAAGGAAATGATGGATTCTTAACTCTTCTCCAAAAGCTACACTATACTCTTCCTACTACTACTCCTCCAAAAGTTGTGTTACACTCTTCATTCAAAGTAGTAGAAGTGGATAAGAACATATCAAGATTTCAAAGTAGTAGAAGTTGATAAGAAGACATTAAGACGGAGATACTTTTAGTAGAAGGAAATGATGGATTCTTTACTCTTCTCCAAAAGCTACACTACACTCTACTACTACTCCAAAAGTTGCGCTACACTCTTCAAAGTAGTAGAAGTGGATAAGAAGACTTTCATAACTAAGTTCTCATTTTTCTTATCTTCCATCATTACATATAAATAGATAGGAAACTTTTCAAGCAATCACCATCCATAATATTGATGCACACCACAACAGAAACGAGGCATAGACACACAAAGTCATTGCGTCTATATATGCGTGTAAAAGAGCGTGTAAATAGACGCGAATTTTGCGTCTATATATCTGCGCAAATAGACACGAATATTGACGTGTTTTCAGATGCGTAATTATTTAACCATCTGAAATTGGGCTTAATATAATTTAAAAAATCAAAGTTAATAATTATTTTTGCATTGCTCTGTAATGAATGGCAGTTCTTCCAGTTCCTGTTGACAAGCCTGATATAAGTAATTAGCAGCAAGTGACACAAACCTTATTATACAATTAGTAGCAAGCATTGCATATATCTCGTAATTTCTCTACTTGAAGATGATAAAAAATACTTCATTTTTATTATGAAAAATTCAATTTAGCTTTAAACTTGACTATTGATTCTTGAGTATGCACATGTGTGCATGATATTTTCCATAGAATTAAGAATACACATTGAATCATTAAGCAAATTAAGTATGTTACAGTGAATGATCTATCTCATCTTCAATGAGATTAGCCCTTGCTAAACTATCTACTTCTAGGTCTATGTTGCCAAGAGGTAACGAAACAAATAGGTCTATCCCACTATCAGATGTGTTGTTATATTGCTCAATAACTTCATCATCAACCACATTATTGTCCTCTTCTGCGTCTCCTTGAACATCCTCGCAAGGTTCATCTTGTACTATATCATGCATATCATCCATTATGGTGTCATCATGTACATCATCATTAATTGTTGGATTGTCATCTGCTATCTCTATGTTGGTAATATTACCATTGGTTTTGAACAATTAGATATAGGGATGACATACCACCATTGGTTATTGTTTACCATTGGATGATACACAACCTGTGTTTGAAAAACGAAATCAAGAAACTTAAATACTTATTATATTGTGTATATGTATCACATGTATACATATAAAAAAAATTAGATTTTACATATATACCTGCTCGCATCGTTGAGGTAGTACTAATGTGTCATTCTTGTTTTGGTGAAATTTTGTAGAGTCAATGATTACAAAACCACTTGGATGATGTCTGATTGTGCAATGCTCACCATTTGTTACCACTTCTTTAAACCACTTCACATCCAATATATATATAAAGAATTGTCTAAAGTCAAGCTTCAGAATATCTTGGATCAAGCCACAATAACCTTCCATGGTACCATTGGCATCCTCGAAGTGAGCAAGGACACCACAGTCTTGGGTATCTCTCTTTTCATCTATACGTTGAGTTTGAAGATGTTTATCCTCACACCAAATAGCATTGAATAATGTGCACTAGTAGTAAAAGATTAAGATCAAACATGCCAATTTATTATATAAAATATAACTAGAAACAAATTAATTGATAGTATGTCTTACCTTTGATAAGCAACCTTGTGCATATTCCCACTCTTCTTGAGATATATTAATTTCATCCTCTCTTTCCATTCTCTCCATTTTCTCATGTAACCAATCTATATCAATATGACGTGGGAGCTCATTTAGATGATCTGGAAATGAGACATTACATCCATATCTGGTGCGAAATGCTCATCTTTCACTTTTTCTTCTTGCCCTTGTTCATTATATAGTGTCACCCATTTGCTCATTACATCACTATTGAGCACACAAAAACTATTTAACTTACGAAGTTCTTCTTTTGTTAGCACTTTACTCATTCCTTTTTCTTAAGGTATTATAGAGATCATCCTCAAGTCTTTATCGTCTTTCCATAGTCGTGGTTGCCCCGATCACCTTTTTGTGGGGTCTGCCACATGCTTGGAGGGGCTTGGGATCTATCAAGAACCATTGAACATCCACACATGAAGATTTCTCAACAACTTTGGAACCCAAGTTAGATAAAACCCAGCAAGACACAGCTTCTATACACTCGTTGAAACAAGCCTATGCAGTGGAACCCAAAGTGCAAGATTATATTTAGGCATGGCATGGTAAATCAGGTGCCTGTGGTGTGTGCCATTGGACTAGGAGTCACTCTTTACTCAAGTGGTTTGTGAATGGTTGCTAAACAAGATTTAAGTCTTGAGCTTCAAAGCTTGGAGAAGACACAATTCGGGGCTAGCAGGTAGTAGAATTGTGATTTAGAATCATGATATTCCCAAATCTTCATACTCTAATGCTACTTGGATATTTCAATGTAACACTTGCGAGGAAAGTGGGCCTTTATAATCGGGTGGACAAGCTATTCGTGATTAAGATTGCGCATTGCATCAATGGGTTAGATGCAATCCAAACACTAGCATCTAACAACCCAAACACTATTAATGGTAGAAAGTTTGCTCCATGTGCAAGATTATGGGTTCAAATATTCTAAACTTCTCTTTATTATTTCTTTAAAGTTTTTTATTTCTCCATGGTATTTAAAATTTTACCTTTTACAAAATTTACCTTTTTGCATTGCACCCTCCTTTGAAACTGTGTCTTAAGCCTCCCTTACATGCTTACTAAAATTCTATTATTCTTCTCAACAAAATATTTTATTTTGTAAATACAATAGTTTGTTTGTAGAAGCCTAAACCTCTTTCAAAATATCATTTGTTAAAAATGTAGTAGCTTAATTGTAGAAAATGTTGTAGAAGCTTTGAAAAGATTAAAAAAATTTCATACAATATCTTGTTTCTTGTCAACAAAAATTTTAGGAAAAAACTTAAAAAAATGAAATAACAGAGGAATTTAAAGGGTTTAAACCCATAACCTAATGCATATGAAGAAAGCTCTCAACCATTACAATATACTCTATCCACTTGTTATCTAAGTTGTAAGATATTTTGTAGCAACTACTTTTTGGTTGGCGATTTTTCAACAAAAAATTATATCCATGTGTTATCTAAGTTTTAAGATATTTTGTAGCAACCACTTTTTGTTTGGCCGTTTTTTGACAACAATTTCTTGGTAAGGCAAAGGGAAGTAACCCCATGAAAAGGAACATGCTTTGCACGTAATAACATGCAAACATTGAATAAATTATGCAACCATTTTGCTTTTCTTGAAAAAATGAAGGGGGATGTACTTTGCATGACATAGTGACAAACACAACAAAAAATATTTTTTTCCTCTTCTTTTTCTCACAAAAATTGAAGGGGGATGCTCTTCACATAACATAATATGATAAAACATGTAACGAAACATATTTCATGTGCAAACACCCACCAATCTCAAGAGGTAAAACTTAGTATGCTTGTAGCAAGGGGAACACAATTATGCTTCTTTGTCATGCAATAATGCACATGAAAGTTTTGCCATTCTTTCTTTATTATTACATGAGTAATCCATTATCTTGTGGTGATATTGCCACATACATAAATTATAGTTTTGTGAAGATGGCAAAACCTAGTCTCTCTCTCTTAAAGAGAAGTAGCATGTAGGAAGTAGAATTAGCTCACACACACACACACACACTCTCTCTCTCTCTCTCTCTCTCTCTCTCTCTCTCTCTCTCTCATGGCCTTGGTAGGGATACTAGGCTCATCCACAAGTGGTTTGCATAAACAATATCTCGGAGGTTATACACTTTTTATTATGTTGCCATTGAAGTGTCTAATTTGTTTCCCTTTCAATGGTGGGTAGTACATCTAGCATCCCATTATCCTTGCTTCCTTTTCATCCCATTAGCCTTCCCATCAAGTAGATGTTACAATTTCGCATGGTGCATGTATAGATTTGTACCGTAGCTACAACTTGTCTTATCCTCCAAAATAGTAAGATGGCATCCCAAAGACCTCTAGCAATTTGTACATGTTGCATCATATAGGAGCACAATGGATAGGTTGTCCCACTGAGCTTGTTCTTAGCTACATCATTTGGAATACATCATTTTCCCTTCTATTCGAATGATCACAAACACATTACTAAATTATCTAAAGGTAAAATTACAAAGTATCTCTAGATCATAGAAGTATTTTATCTTCTTCCAGATATAAGGTGGTTTGTGACACATAATGAAAAAGGAGAAGAAATAGAAAGGAATGAATTGAAAACATTCAAGAAAGTAGTAACTTTGGATGTAATGGTGTAAGAATTGATCACCACATGCAATAAAATGGCCAAAATACCAATCATCAAAACAAATGCCCAAATTTTTCTTGCAAATATAGGTACGTGCCAAAAACACACAATTTTCACAAACAATGCTCCAAAACAACAATATGCTTGAGGGAACCCACTTCTATGAGAGTTAAGCCCATTTAGAGCAGTTTGCTATCTCATATAATTTGGACCTATGTCCAATAGTTAACTCTATTAGGGGAGTGGGATGATGGCTTTCATACTATTCTTTGAACAATGACAAGAGGACGAAGAAAGAATACAAGCAATAGAGAAGCTATAGCTCTATAATCAAATATAACAATGAATAAAAGGAGGAGGTTTGTAAGACTAAGGGGTAGAACCATCTTCTAAGGGAAGAGAGAACCTAGACAGTCCTACATGTGTTCATAACTATTACTATGCTATATACTATACGTCCTTGAGCAAAGGTCAAGATACACTACTTGAACAATACAAATGGCATTAGACCACAAATCTAGAAGTCAAAGAAGAAGAATGTGTTGGAAAAATCCCATGTCAATGCCTTACAAATAGAAATAAACAAGAATCCTTGGATATTAATGCAACACCAATAGGAATCATAGAACGAAATAAGATAATGATAGAACACCAATACCAATAATGGGACAAATAAGTTGGAAAATACATATTAACACTAAGAGCTTGTAGGTAGAAAAGGATGCCATGTTGGACTACAAAGGCATTCTTCAAATAACCTCAAACTTCAAATGCAAAACAAACTAACATTATAATAACCATATATGGAAATGAGATGAATCACATGCAACCTTTCATTATATATATTCTATCTCAACCAAATGGACATAATAACATTTACATGTTCATTACTAGAGATGCATGTACAAGTAGGATAAGCTTACTAAAAGTCATTACATAATTGATATATTAAGCTAACACTAGTTACTTAACTATATGTTTAATATTTGTGAAACTATCATATTTTTAGAAAATTTCTTTTTACAAAGGCATTTTCAAGCATATATCTAGATGACCAAGAGGGTGTGAAAAACATCTTTAAATTTTTCAGTATTACCCTATTGATATCTCTACATCACCAATGGCTACAACTCATCAATTGACTAGTATTGCCACATGAAAATGATCCTCACATAGCTATCTAGGTTCAATGCATTATTGTTGTACACATGTACATAATTCCAAAGCACAAGACATGCATGGATGCATGTTGATTGAAATACAATGTTCTAATTTGTGTCAAGATTGTGGGAGAGAAGGAAGGAGTCTCACTTGTATCTTTCTTGCTTGCACAATGGGAGAATACACACAAGGGTGGAGGCTGAAAACAGTTTTCCTCTTCTTAGTTGTGAAAACCAAAAGAACTCTAGTACAAAGAAATAGAAGAACCCTAGATATGGGTCTCAAACCAAACTCAACTAACTAAGGTGGCATACTAACTGAGCCACGAACTAGAGTAGATAAGGATAGCTATCATGTAGCTATTATTCAGGGGCGGTGTACCAACCGCATCTGCAACTGACAAGTCGGTGACATAAATACACAACGGTCACCCTGGCGTATCACGAGTGGAGCTCGATATGTCAACACTCCCCCTCGAGCTCAATCCCAATTCCTGCACACCAAGCAGGTCTCTGAACTTGCGCAGCTTCTCTGCGCCCAATGCCTTCGTGAATATGTCAGCTACCTGATCCTCTGTGCTGACATAAACTAGATCAATAAGACCTAGTAAAACCCTCTCTCGCACATAGTGATAATGCACCTCAATGTGCTTTGTTCTAGCATGATAGACTGGGTTATTTGCCAAGTGTATACTACTCATGTTGTCACAATAAATGACAACTGGCCCATATGTAGACTGATGCATATCATAAAGTAGCTTATGCAACCAAGCTACCTCACATGCAGCCATTGCTGCACCCCTGTACTCAGCCTCTGTGCTCGACAAGGCAACTGTAGGCTGTTTCTTGCTGCTCCAAGTGACTGCAGCACTCCCAAAAGAGAACACATATCCACTGGTAGATCGTCTATCAGAAATACTACCAGCCCAATCAGCATCAGTGTATCCATGCAACTGTATTTGAACCCCAGTCTCATAAAATAGTCCATACTGCAATGTGGACTTCACATACCTGAGTATGCGTCTAGCCGCATCCAAATGTGGTTTCCTTGGAGCCTGCATAAACTGACTTACTAATCCAACAGCATAGCTCAAATCTGGCCTGGTAATAGTCATATAAATCAAGCTTCCTACTATGCGTCTGTACATAGTAGGGTCTTCCAGAAGCTCACCTGCATCTGCGCTCAGCTTCACATTCTGCTCCAAAGGAACTGAAATAGGCTTACAGCCTGTCATCCCATATTTGGACAGCATGTCCAATCCATATTGCCTCTGCAAGAGCTGTATCCCACTTGGTGATCTAATCACCTCAATGCCCAAGAAATAACGCAGCTCTCCCAAATCCTTCATCTCAAACTTCTGCTTCAATAGTATTTTCACATGAAGGATATCTTCATCACTGTCACCTGTCATAATCAAATCATCAACATAAATGACAAGTAGCATAATACCTTTCTCTGTTTTTCTCACATAAAGTGAGAAGTCTGCCTTGGAAATCTGAAAGCCAATAGTGACAAGATACTGTCCTATCTTGTCAGACCATGCTCTAGGTGCTTGCTTCAAGCCATACAAGGCTTTCTTCAACCTGCAAACAAACTCAGGATGAACAGCATGCACATAACCTGGTGGCTGCTCCATATAGACCTCTTCTTGCAAATCACCATGCAAGAAGGCATTCTTTACATCCATCTGATGTAAAGACCATCCCTTTGATGCAGCCATAGCAATGACTGCTCTTACGGTTGCCATCCTTGCAACCGGACTGAATGTTTCTTCATAGTCAATGCCATATGTTTGTGCATACCCCTTGACTACTAATCTTGCCTTGTATCTGTTCACAGAACCATCAGCATTGTGCTTCACCTTATAAACCCATTGCATTCTTACCTTTAGGCAAAGGTACCAATTCCCATGTAGCGTTTGCTTCCAAGGCATCCATTTCTTCATCCATGGCTTTCTCCCATTTTTCTTTTCCCATGGCTTGCTCAAAAGAAGTGGGTTCTGGTTCCTGTATCACCTTGACCATATATGCATAGTGAATGGCTGTAAATCCATCATATTTCAGCCTATCCACAGGATACCTAACTCTGGTAGACCTACGCAAAGTGGGTTCACTCCCAGGTGCTCTCAAAACATCCCTGGTCTTCCTTACTCCAGGTGTAACAATAGAAGGAATACCCAACTCATCATCAATGCTCTGTTCTGAGCCACTGGATTCACCATCCACATAAGAGTGACCTGCATTCACATCAAACATGGGCTGATCAACCTTCTCTTTTCCTTTTCGTGATACCTGCATACCACTATCTGTATTACTTTGAGAAGATTCTCCTGATCTCAATCTGCCTATCCATGGCGAAGAATGTGAACCACTGCTAGAGGACGCTCCAGGTCCACTAATATTTTGTGACTGCTGCTGTGAATTCTGTGCAGCATTACCATTTTGTGCATCTACATCATCAATCACATTTACTGGTTTATACCAGCTACTCATCTCATCAAAAACAACATCTCTGCTCACTGTAAACTTACGAGTAGAAGGGTTATAGCATCTATACCCTTTTTGCTGCAGAGAGTAACCAATAAAGATGCACTTCTCAGCTTTTGGATCCAACTTGGATCTCAGCTCATCTGGCACATGTACATAGGCAATGCAACCAAAAATTTTCAAATGAGAAATATCTGGTTTCCTACCAGTATACCTCTCCTCTGGAGTCATTCCATGTATTGCTGCAGTGGGAGTCCTGTTCATTATGTAGACTGCTGTAGCAACTGCTTCAGCCCAATAAAAATCTGGCAGGTCTTTTTCATTAAGCATGGCACGAGATACCTCTCCAATATGCCTGTTTTTCCTTTCTGCAATTCCATTTTGTTGTGGGGTATAACTGCATGAATATTGCTGCTTTATGCCATGCTCCTGCAAGAACTTTGCAAACTCATTTGAGAGGTACTCTCCCCCTCCATCTGACCTCAGGCATTTTATTTGCAGACCTGTTTCTTTTTCAGCCATAGCTTTAAGGGTTTTGAAATGCCCAAAAACTTCACTTTTCTTTTTCATAAAATACACCCAAATTTTTCTGCTATAGTCATCAATAAAAGTGACAAAATAATGACAGCCTCCAAGAGATGTAGTTTTAGTAGTCCACACATCAGAGTGGATTAATTCCAATGGCTTCTCACTCTCTTGAACATGTCTAGGAAATGGTTTCCTTGCCTGTTTTCCAAACTGACAGGCTTCACATACCTTATGCATTTCTGCAACCTTGAATTTTGGCAATCCTGCAACAATATTTTGGGCCTGCATTGATTTAAGTCGCTGTACATTAACATGACCAATGCGTTTATGCCAGATATCAATATCTGCAACTACACCGGTCCCATGTGCAAACATTGCTGCACTCAATTCAGACATGTCTGCATCCAACGTAAACATTCTGCCCTTCTTCTTTCCTTTTGCTATCAAGCGACCTTTATTTTTCATATCCTCAACAAAGCATCCATGAGGATTAAATCTGACCTGCAAGCCCTGCTCAACCATTTGACCGACAGAAACCAGATTCTTGGTGATATTCGGGACATGAAATACATCGGACAGGTATTTCTTTTTCCCATCCTGCATAGACAAGGGAATTTTTCCAATCTGCACAATAGGATGTGCAGTATCATCACCAGTCTCCACAAATCCTGGTTTTTCCATTTTCCTTGCATCCTCCATCCATTCTGCATGACCTGTCATGTGGTTTGATGCACCTGAGTCAACATACCATACATCCTTGCTTTCTTCTACACTTGTCACAGAATTGTTCATGTGCTGCACCATGAACAAATACTCATTTCGGTCATCACCCTGTCTGCTAGAAGATGCATAATTCCCTTGTTGCAGTTTTCCATTCATGATGTCATTCTGCTTTTTATAGCAGTCTTTAGCCATATGACCCATTTTACTACAGTAGTAGCATTCAACATTACTGTTTGCATTTTGACCTCTTTGCCATCCACCACGACCTCTTTGGCTCCCCCTGCCTCTAGAGTTACCACGTCCTCCTCCATAGGACTGGTTTTCTTGAGTTTGCTGCATATTCTGATTTCTACCACGGCCTCCAAATCGGCCTCCTCTACCTCTGCCTCTACCTCTTCCAGCATTTGAGTAGAAGACAGCTTCTTTTGAAGTTCCTCCTGAAGAAGATGCACCACCATTTCTCTGTTCCTCAGAAATTAGAAGAGCAATCAACTCCTCAAAATCAGGAAATCTTTCACAAACTGAAATGGATGTCCGAAACTGTGCATAATCCTTTCCTAGACCATTCAAGGTCACAGAAACTAAATCATCATCTTCCACTGGTGACCCAATGGAAGCAAGTGCATCTGCAATCTTCTTCACCTTCATATGGTAGTCGTTGATGCTCATATTTTCTCTTTGCACATTGTGCAACTCTTGCTTGAGCTGCATTTTCCTGGCTTGCGTATTTGTGCTATACATTTTTGACAAAGTATCCCATGCCTCCTTTGGCGTACTTGCATCCTGAATATGCACAATCATAGAGTCTGAAATGCTGATAGACAGCCAATACATAACTTTCCTGGCTCTCTCATGCCATGCTTTAAATGCCTGCATTTGCTGTTGATTGGGAACATCAGGAAGAACTGGTTCAATTCTTCTTCATTTCCTGCAACAAATTCCCAATATCCTTTTCCCATAAGGAAATTCGTCATTCTAAACTTCCATGCTTGGAAGTTGTTCTTGTCAAGCTTTTCAATGACAATCTGTGAAAGAGAATCAGATGCCATTACAGAAGACTGCAAAAAATTCTGTCACTGCAAAAACCACAGCTTCACCCTCACAAGGGAAAATCTGCAAAACTGGCGAAAGTGGTATATGACCACACAGTCACTTCCTAGTGAAGATTTTGCATCAACAGGCAACAGGGATGATTCTGTAACTCCCAATGTCTCTGCGCACAAGCATACAATGCAATTTTTACAGTAACTATTCACCGACCTGTAGAACAGTGGCTGCACAGCATAAAACTGGGCCTTTTCCTGAGTGCGCGCAGAAAACTTCCGCCTCCAAAACAGGCCCTCTTGCTTCAACGCGAAGGGCGTCTCAACCTGAGACAATGCACTCCTGCACTTTTCGGCTGTGCTACCTGCAGAGATCTGCTCCCAAAACAGAAAATGAAAGCAACACTGCTCCTCTTACCAGAACACTGCGAGCTTGGCTTGCTTTCTTGAGCTCCTTACCACGAACAAGGCTCTGATACTATGTCAAGATTGTGGGAGAGAAGGAAGGAGTCTCACTTGTATCTTTCTTGCTTGCACAATGGGAGAATACACACAAGGGTGGAGGCTGAAAACAGTTTTCCTCTTCTTAGTTGTGAAAACCAAAAGAACTCTAGTACAAAGAAATAGAAGAACCCTAGATATGGGTCTCAAACCAAACTCAACTAACTAAGGTGGCATACTAACTGAGCCACGAACTAGAGTAGATAAGGATAGCTATCATGTAGCTATTATTCAGGGGCGGTGTACCAACCGCATCTGCAACTGACAAGTCGGTGACATAAATACACAACGGTCACCCTGGCGTATCACGAGTGGAGCTCGATATGTCAACAATTTGTTAGTCTCAATACTACCTATGCAATCTAGATTTGAGCATGGAATGTAGTAGGAGGTGATCCCACATACTTTGCAAAATGTGTGTATGGATGGGTGTGACCCAAAGGTGTAAATGGTCTACCAAGTCTTAGAGCCCCCTTGCAATGAAATTTTGTGGGGCACTATAAAATGAGTATTTTGGCAAATAACACCATATCAGAGAATTCGGAATTTTCCAAGTTCCAATTTCAAATAAGTGATAAATATTTGACCACATGGCTAAATCTTGATCCATATTCAAAAATGGGATTTGGGAAGGTAGCTTATATAGTATTTAGGGTAGACTCCACCTTTAAGTAAGACAACAAGATTTGACCATATGGTCAAATAATAAATGTATTGGGGGTTCCCAAAGTGCATGGAAATTCTCTAATTCCCTAACATAGAGTTACATGTGACAATTAGAGCAATTAGAGTCCCATGCAACCATCTCTCTTAAAGGTGCTTGCACACTTACCATCTTACTTCTCCATAGTGGAATCCCTTATATGTAGCACTCAATCGATGTAGACGTGGTTTTACATCTCTTTCTCAATGCACCAAATTCTTGCTAAGAAAAGTTGGTTTGGTCACTAAGCAATATTAGTCGATAAAAATGGTTCCAATAAAATTCACTCCTCAAATGTGCACTTGGTCTTAAGGACATATATAAAAGGTGAAGCCCCTACATTAATAATTACCATTTGCAAAGATTACCTTCAAAAAATTTTCTCTAGCCCATCACATACTACATGAGTTTTGAACTACCTAATGGAAGACAACCTAAGAAACACCCATAGTCACCATGCTTTACACTCATTCTTTGTGGGGCATGTATAGATAATGTTCTTGGTTATGGACAAGTAATAGTTCAAATGATTACTTTTGTCATAAACATACTCATTAATTATGTGGTGGCTAGTCCCATCATGGTAAGTGAAATGTTTAGAAATATTGCTACCAAAAGGAACTTCTAGTATATAATTTACCACTAAGAAAGCACATACAACTAGGCCAAAGATCAACGAGTATTCCTCTCGAAATCTATGCTTTGCCCTTTGTAAGGATATTTTTTTAACAATGATCATATGAATATCTCAAAAATGTCTCCAAAGTGATCACCTAGTGGCAAAGGTTGTGCTTCACAACCTAGAGGTTGTGGGTTGAAGCCCCATAAAGTGCATCATGGGTAGGGACACCTATATTCACATGGAGGATTCATGTGTTTAGGATTCCTACCCCTTGAACACTCAACTAAACCCTCCTCCTTGGTAGGTGCCTTGAGGAGGAGGATTCCAACTATGATCAAGCTCCCTGAGTGACAGATTACCCTTGGTGCCCATTGGAGATGCCTACATTTGATCGCTAATAATTGTGAATGAGTCCCCTCCCCTCAGCCCCACCCCTCTTGTGGGTGTTTGGGTATGTATGTCTAACAAGAAAAAAATTATTGAAAGCAACCAAGTCCCCCACCCCCTAAAAAGAAATGAAAAGTAAAGAAAATGCTAATACTTCCAAGTGGCATGTTAGAAATAATAATGTATATTATCACCCCAACCCAAGATGTTTACATGGTTATCAATCATTAGCAACGAAAAACACCTAGCATATGGTCTTGATTTTCTATTAACTAGTTAGTCCCCCTTGCTAAAAGAAACATTCTGGGGCAGTCTTTCTCTCTATGACACATCCAATCACACAACCCCTTGATTATGACTAGCACTATACTAGATGTCATGGCAAGGGATGTGATGGGAGGTGACTAGCAATGTACTTTTTAATAATGGAAATATTAACAATGAATTACAAAGTGGGTGTATGCTAAGTTGAGTGGAGCATAACAAAGTTGAAAAATCAGTCATGAGAATGATCATATACCAATCCTTAAAGGACATGTTTGCCAAAAGCAAGTAGCTCTTGTCAAACAAATGGACTACCAAGCATGTGATGATGTGGTAGTTGATTTCCATGAAAAAAAAGCTCAATGCTCATTGGTGATTTTGCATTCTTATTTTATTTCTATCATAGGAGCTGACATTCTTCCTTTACTTACTTAATTTCCCTAGAAAGAAATTGCTCCATGAACAACAATTTGAAATCAATCTTAGTTGTGTGGCTTTCTATGAAGAGACAACTCCAAATTTCCTAGGGTTTTATCACTTTTCATTGTTCTATCATGATAAGGAAGCTTAGAAGCACTTTCTTTAGTTGTACACGATTAAAGTTGCTATCAAACAATTGCAATGGTGGGTGTGAATACCATGTCATTCAAAAGAAATGATATTTTTATTATGTTGACTTATAGTTTTCCAAAAACAAAAGGTGTTTATAAATGCATCACATGTGAAAACCACATTAGGAGTTTTTTAATTCCAAATATTTAGAAGCACACTTTGGTGGTGGAAGGAGGTTTGGGGGGGAGCACTCTTGGGAAATCTAGAGACGGGGGTGTGGATGGGGGTGGGGATGAGTGGGGGGAATATGGAGACTCTAAATATTGAACCTAGGACCATATGATTCTTCAAAAAGATGCTTTGCTTATAGTCTTAGATGTAAATTCTTTGAAATCAAGTGTATGTGCCTATGAGAGGAATTAACTAATCATAGCATTACAAGTAAGAATCATATGTAGGGACAAATGTATTATTACCTTGGGACTTATTGGTCTTGCAATTAGGAAAACACCTCACAATCTCAAATTATCTCCTCAAACATTGATTATGTATGCTAACACACTATAGAATTTATGTATGATCACACCTAACTATCTATGCTAATGGTATCTAAGCCTTTCAGTTACAAATTACTACTAGATCTTCATGTTATAAACTCTAAACAAAGAGATTCTTCTCTATATAGATGCACATGTACACATGCTTATTTGCACGCATGCACGCACACACACACACACACACACACGCACGCACGCAAGCACACACACACACATAGAGACATGTATGTAATGGACAATATGCCCATTTATAATTTATGCAATGTTGATAATATGAGAGAGAGAGAGAGAGAGAGAGAGAGAGAGAGAGAGAGAGAGAGAGAGAGAGAGAGAGAGAGAGAGAGAGAGAGAGAGAGAGAGAGAGAGAGAGAGAGAGAGAGAGAGAGAGAGAGAGAGAGAGAGTCAAGTCTAATATGACAAGATGGCAATAAGCAACCATATTACTGACATAGTTGTAATATTACAATAATTTATGAGAATTAGGTTGAGGGTTCATGGTGTAGTTAATGGTGAATGTATTGATTGATTGAGAGAGAGAGAGAGAGAGAGAGAGAGAGAGAGAGAGAGAGAGAGAGAGAGAGAGAGAGAGAGAGGTATATATATGTGTACATATATATCACTCTCTTTGAGTCTTGTCACACAACAACTCATCTTACTAGAAAAAAACATGCATTTATATAGTTAAAAAGTTTTCCAAACTTGGGTTGATAGGATGAACTTGTAGATGTCTATCAAAGAGCTTACTAGCCAACTTGCAGCCTCAAAAAATACACATACTATGAGTGCCTTCACATGCTCTTCTACCATTAGAAAATCCTAATTGTGTCCATGCTCAATTAGAGAGAGATTTGAAAATTATTCCTAGAGTGAACCTCTCAAGATTGCACCCAAAATTAAGTATTTTCTTCAATTGAAATCTCATCTTATCTATGCACATTTCAAACACAAGAATGCATCTTTGGACCTTTTTCCACAAGGCCTTGAGTTGTAACCTATTTGGCAACTCCTTGCTAAGTCTACATATAGCTTGCAATTCGGCAATCCATTTGGGAACCACCAACCTAGTCCAACAATGGAAGAGGGCATGGTCGAATGTGGTTCTCAATAAAAGATGACCCAAAATAGTATGTAGTTGAGAATCCTTAGCTCTCAAACAAGTGGCAAGTGGTCCTCAACTTTTCCATTTTTCCCTTTTTCTAAAATTTGAAGATCCTTCCATTTGGCTAGTAGGTGCAGGTCTTTTCACAGCCAATTATGAGTCACAGTCTCAAAGATAGCTTTTATGAAGGTACATCAAAATCATCATGACACTAGAGGCTACCATTATATATTGGTCCACTCCCAAAATGTGGCACCTAGTTGCCTCTTGATCAAAACAAAAGAGCACCCCCGGTGGTAAATGCAATTCCATCACTTTGTAGAACTCAAACCTTCATCTCCTCTCTTACAAGCTAATGTTCTACCAACACACATGCACATGAGTTCATGAAAATTTCACAATTAAGTAAAGGAAATATTCAAATATATTCTGAAAAGAGCTTTTGATGTGGGATCAATCACACATGGTAGAGAAACCAAGAGCTCTCTTTATATCGGGCCAATATTAACAGGGTTGTCCTTTGTCCTTTTCCCCTTCAAACATGAATATTTTCATCTCTAAAGTAGGATGGCTCCATATTCTACATGTGATTCTTGTTTAATGGCATCGCTAGACTAGGATCGTTCATTTGCCCTACTTGCATAGCCTTTATGAGAGCCTCTCATAGTGGGATCATTCATTGCTCTACTTGTAAATCATGCTTCTAGCTACCCTATGATCAATGAATCAAATGATTTTACTAATGCAAAATAGTGATAGCACTTGGCACACGTTCTTATAATTCCTTCTCAAGTGCTATCCTATTGCACCGTATATCGGCCTACAGTTCACATAGTTTTCAAGTCTTGCATAACATTTAACATGATGTAGTTCTTGCAAATTTGAAGCTTATGTCATAGTTTTGGAGTGCTATCATGTAGCATGCCTTATATATAGTTCACACAATTCAATTCTAGAGTTCACATTCAAGTAGGTTTGGAGTTCACACAATCCAATTCTAGAGTTCATGTTCATGTAGTTTTGGAGTTCACATAGTTCTTGAGTGCTATCCTATGCAGCACCTTATACCGGCTTGTGCTTAATAGTACATAGTTCACACAATTCTTGAGCATTGTCTTGTAGTGTCTTATACCAGCCTATGCTTAACAGCACGTAGTTGTTCATGGAGTTTTTCATGCTTAATAGTCTTGAGGGTTGAATGGGATTGATTTTTAGCTATTTTTAATTGTTTTTTAGGTATTGAATGGCTGATTTTATGTTTCAATTATAGGCTTTGAGTGGTTTTAGAAGAGTTTTATGGATTTTTGGGATGATTTGAATGTGTTTGATAAGCTCATGATGTTTTTTGATTGAGTTATGATGTCATATTAGGTTCTATAGTATGTTTGATTGGTTCTAATAGGATTGATTTACCTTTGTTTGGTACTATTTTTATACTATTTGAGAGTTTGAGATTGTGAATTATTGGGTTTGAGAATGACTACATATATTTTGGATGATTTTTTATGGATATGAATGGTTTTGCTTGAAACTATGAGGTTTTATGGTGTACTATTGACCCTCTATAGAGTATTGTTAGCTTTTGTATGTGTGATGCTATCTTTTGTTTTCTTTTCTAAGTGTTCTTTGAGATGAATGTTTAGCTTGGGAAAGTTTTCCAATCTTGAAAGGAGAATATTATAAGCTCAAAATTAGCTAGCATGAATGAAGAAGTAGCTAATGAAGACTAGAGTAAAGAGTTAAAGTGACAGTGATAGTGATGGACTAGAAAGAGTCAATGTGGTGGCTTTGGTGCCTCTTTGGATCAGACATACTTTGGAGGGAAATCCATGACCAAGAAATGAGTTTAGTGATTCATTCTATTGTATTGCAAGTCTATGATATATGAGTTATTGAGAGAGAAAGATATCCATTTCAGAGGTTGAAACTATGTATTTGTGAGAGAAATTATAAGAGGTTGAGAGAAGAATAATGAATCGTGATAAATGAAGTCTATGTTATTATCTCCATTAAAAATTGAGTAGATTTTATTTTTTCGTAGTCATTCATACATAACAATAAAGATACATTGAATATTTTGTAAAGATAAATTCGTTGGAGATTCATTTTATGATGTTGCATAGAGTTGTTCTTGTTGTTTCTCTTGTTTGCCAATATCAAGTGGTGAAGATGTTTCTTTTTGTTGATAGAAGATAGAATTTCTTGTAGTATTTTTTTCATTTTCTCAGTGTTCTCTAGAGAGCTCTATGTTTTGGTGCACAAATAGGGAAAACTACCATCAACAAGTATCTATAGGGAGGTTGTAAATAAAAGAAATAACAATATTCAAGAGAGAGTATAGAAGATTGTAAGATTAAAGGTACTACTAAAGAATTGGTAGAATTCATATGTAAAGCCACTTTCTTAAAGAGATTCATTCCCCAATGGTGAGAGCAAAAGGCTATCTTGATGTGGGCCTTATATGATGGAATATTCCCCCTATCTATACAGAAGCAACAGAAACTTGACTTTTTATGTCAACCTATTTGGGCGAAAACTAAAGAAGCATAACCAAAGAGAATGAACATCAATGGAATATTTGGATTTCATTGAAGAGTTTCCAAACATTATTAGGTGGGAGATTGTAAAGAAGCTCCAAGAGTCATAGTGATCAGTGCGCACGTCCATAAGAATAAGAAGGAAAAAAGCTGGGATTTGTTCATTGATGCACAATAGCACAACACGTGGGATGCTCGATGTCCCCCTGATGTAATGATAACCTCCTCTTCATCCAATTGGAAACCCACTAAAAGCTAGTAGATATAGTGTTCTACACAACCTACGGCATTGAAACCCTCCTAAGTTGGTACTACCAAAATGATGGCACTATGAAAAATGAAATTTTATACCTTTAGAATAGAATACCCTCCCCTCTGCAACGGCATGAAAGTAGAATTTAGAGATTGTGAAAAGAAAGGAGTGAAAGAAATGTTGGCAAGAAAGTCTTTCAAAGACTAAAGCCCCTCTATTTCCCTTCTGTGGAGCATAACTAAACTAGGTGGAGCCAACTCCCTAATGAGTGATGCGATAGAGAGACAAGCACCAGAATGAATCTAGAGGTACATGAGAAGACAGAAAGCAAAACTCAAAGCTAAGAACAAGCTAGCAAGAGAAGCCTCCTTTAATGCCCTTATAGCACTCTTCATCATAGAAGTCCCAATACCAAATCAAGGTTCCCTTCCTAGCCAAATCCATCCTGGAAAGATTGATAATAGGCTAGTGAATGTAGTCCCATTGCCAATTTTTAAGGGAGAATATAATGAAGACCCCTCATGTAGCCGAGTTCACGGTAGCATGTGTGGTCAATAATGTTACAACCCCAAAGCATTGGTTAGCGATATTCCTAGACACTTTTAAAGGCACAACATTTCAATGGTATGAGAGACAAGTAGTAGAAACTTTAGGCACATGGAATGAATTGAAGGGGGCTTTTCTCACCAAATTTATACATGAAGGTTTTAAAGAGTTGATGTTGCTACTTCCATTGTCGAGGGCCTCACTATATGTAATCCCTCTATATTACGTGAATTCAAGTATTGTTTGCTCAATATAAAACACACTCCTTTCCATTCAATCTATAAATGATCCCTTCATATGGCACCCTTTTGTTTGGAAAAAATGTATAAAATTGGTATTTTAAAAATCCCTTCTTTTGAACCCATGTGATATGCTTATACATTTTTGAGTGACCCACCCCTACTCCCATGAAGGAGTTAGATCTATATCCAAAAGTTGTTTGTGGGACCTTTATCCAACAAGTGGAAGGTGAAAATCAATTAACCTTTATTGATGCAGAAGGTGGTGAATGTCATTTGAAGGTAGCTAGTAGTCTACATGACAATGACCTAGCAATCCTTCATGACTTGTTGAAGGAGAACTTAGACGTGTTTGCATGGTCTTATAAAGACTTGAAGGGGATTGATCCCATTGTGTGTTAGCACCACATTGATCTCAAGTTTGATGCCAAGCCAGCAAGGCAATGCCCGCTGGGGTGATCCATTACTTATGCCTTTGTCTATTCCATCTAAACCTTGGGAACAAATTTCTATGGATTATACTAAATCTAACCATGATATGATTTGGACAGTAGTAGATAGATTTAGTAAACAAGCATATTTCATTCCATATAATGTTAAAGCATCACAAGCAGCACAATTATTTTTTAAAACTGTTTTCACTAACCATGGATTGCCAAAAGTTATTATTTCAGATCGTGATTCTAGATTTTGTAACAACTTTTGGATTACTCTGTTTGCTAACCTAGGCACAAAGATTGATTTCTCATCTGCATTTCATCCTGAAACTAATGGACAAACAGAAGCCACTAATAGCACTATTTTAGATCTCTTACATGCATATACTATTTCTAAACCTCAGACATGGGACACACATTTGCATTTATTACAGTTTGCATATAACAATACACCACACACATCTACAAAGAAAGCACCGTTTGAAGTGATTTATGGTTATAGATTATCTACACCTGTTGCATCTTTGTCAAATAGAATTCAAAGTGCTGATGATATTGCTAGTATGCATAATACTATTTTTGATGAGGTTAAAGATATGATTGCTAAAGCCCAGCAATCATATACCGAACAAGCCAATAAGAAAAGACAAGCAATGAATTTCAAAGTTGATGACTATGTTTGGTTGAGAATAGAAAAACGTAGACTACAAAGTGTAGATAGACACCCGGTTGTGAAATTAGCTCCTAGATTCTATGGACCATTTAGGATGATTCATAAAATAAATGACAATGCATTCAAGTTAGAATTACCAACTCATTGGAAAATTCACAACACATTTCATATTACTTTATTAAAACCTTTTAGAGGCCAATTACCTGTACACCCTGTTTATGAAAACCCACCTTTGTTAGAGGAAGAGACTGAAATACTTGAACCAGAAGCTATCATAGACACTGACTTTATGACCACTAGAACTGGCAAAAGATATTCTAGATATCTAGTTAAATTTAAGAACCATCCTGTAGAGGAAGCATAATGGATGCACGCTAGAGACTTAAATGCTTTCCCCACTCTGTTAGCTCCACATTGAGCTAATAGCAATTGAGGTCAATTGCTATCCACCCCAAGGGTATGATGCCAGGAGGCATATTTCACTGTGGATTCCGTGCCATGGTGGATTCCGTGAGGTTTTACAGTGGATTCCGTAAACTTTGATGACCGTGGCTCATACACAAAGTGGATTCTTTGTACGAGAAGTTGATGGGGACGCCTGTCCTTTTCGAGCATTTCATTAATTTAGTGTGTACATGGGTGATTCCATAGCGGGTGATTCCGCAAAATGCATATTAAATTAATAAACGTTTATGAGTTTAGAGTGCGCACTCGTAATAAATTAAGGTTAGGATTTATTTCTAACCAGTTGATTTATTTATGTAGCTGAAGACTGCTAGGTATTCACTTTTGTCGGTTTAATTGTATTATTTTACTAACGATTGTGAATGCTTCAGTTGATGTGTAGAGATAGCAGCAATGGCGGAGGAAAGCATTGGAGGATAGCGAGTATTCGATTTATGGATTATATTTTGATAGGCGCCACGCCTATATTTTGTCATGCCTATTTATTGAGGCATCGATTATTTATTATTATTTTGTATGCGCACTGCAATCTTCTTCACCTTCATGTGGTAGTCATTGATGCTCATACTTTCTCTTTGCACATTGTGCAACTCTTGCTTGAGCTGCATTTTCCTGGTTTGCGTATTTGTGCTATACATTTTTGACAAAGTATCCCATGCCTCCTTTGGCGTACTTGCATCTTGAATATGCACAATAATAGATTCTGAAATGCTGATAGACAGCCAGTACATAACTTTCCTGGCTCTCTCATGCTATGCTTTAAATGCTTGCATTTGCTGCTGCTGATTGGGAACATCATGAAGAACTGGTTATTCTTCATTTCCTGCAACAAATTCCCAATATCCTTTTCCCATAAGGAAATTCGTCATTCTAAACTTCATGCTTGGAAGTTGTTCTTGTCACAAAGGCCATAGTCTAAGGGGTTGAAGTGTTAAGTGTTGTGACAACCAAGTTCCTTATGTAGTGCATTCTTATTTTAACTTTCAATCTGAATTAAGCCCCTTGAAAATAAGGTCTTGTGCCTATTGGCTCAAATAATCGGGTACCATTGAAATGATAATTTTATGACTAGAGCCAATTGATGTTGTGGCACCATGGAACAACTTGAGCTTGTGCTAGTGCCCCTATTCTGACATCTCCTTTCAAGCTTGAACAAGTTAATCACTCCTACAAATGCAAGGCATTCCAATTGCATAAGTACCAACTCATTAAGGGAAGAATGGGATCTTGTAGCAATGAGATGTCACTTATGGTAACCATTCAGGTGATGTCATTTATGGTAACCATTCAAGTATTCCCACTACTAACTTCTTGATGGCTTGAATTCAAGTGTGTATGGCCTTTCCAACTACAAAGTCTTTAGTCCAACACAGTGCTCTTATCGTGCTAGTATGATGAGATTTTCTATTGCAAGATCTTCCAAATTATGCAGGGTCAAGATTACAAGGAAATGTAGGGCAAGGTACAACAATCCTCCAAGTATTCCCCAAGCAATACCTTAAGTGACTACAATCAATCCATCATGGTCTTTATCTTGGCTAGATCAAGGCTGTTACTCTAGGTTTTAGCTAGGTTTTTCATGTAAGTGATATGACATGCCACTTGTGCATGGGATCTTAGAGAGTTATCATTCATAGGTGGATGTCCTTGGTGTGGCAATACCCAGTTGAGTACTCTTGATGGTTTGGACAATGTCTCTCAAGGGACTACCCTAGAGATTGTTGCTTCTTCATTGGCTCGGATAACACTCTGCTACGTTATGGTCAAGGTTGAGATCGAGGTCATTCTCGTTCGAACTAGTACCTGCCATGGTGGTTGTCTCTTGACCCATTAGTATTTCTATGAGGTTAACTAGGCTGGCTAAATATGTGTCTTTAATCTTCGTTAGCCCTTCCTTACGTCAGTGGGGTCTGACAATTCTATCTTCCCTAGATCTTTGTCTCTAGTATCTTAGGTCACTCATTTGATTTTCAAGGTTGCACTCCTACTGGTGGGTTTTTTTCTTAACTTAATCCCCTTTAGTGTGTTCCTTGTGAATCCAATCAATTTGCAAGTATACACACACTTACACACTTGAGTGGTGTGACTCAATATGAGCTGTGTGAAATCAAGCTTTCTAGTTTTCACATGCACTTAAGTGCCTATGATGCATAGTGCAACCTTCGATGAAATCAATCACATCCACACTTTTACCAATCAGTTTCATGCAATTGCAACTCTTTTGCATGAATCATAATTACTCCTAACAGTCAATTGTGGGTCACTCATGGATTTTGATAGGTAGTCTCAACCCATGCAATCAAATTGAGTCTCTACCAAGGGTAAGTGACTAGCACTCTCAGTAATTTTAGCCACTCCTGAACTATTAGATTTAAGTTCTAGTGATAATCAATTCTATGGTCTCATCTGCAAGTGTCTGAGTTCCAACCTGGATTGCTGGGTAGCCAGATATTGGCCTTAGCAGATCCTAGAGTGGCCAAAATTGTCAAAAATTGTGTTTTGGACAACCCATCTGAGTAGTAGGTTTACCCATCCGAGTCCCAAACTCGGCAGTCTAAGCAGGCTTTATGACCCATCCGAGTGGGGACAAGGGGTGCCTATCTAAATGTCTGAGTCCAAGTGTTTGAGTGGACTTAGGTGAGATGGACGTTTGAGGACCAAGGAGGATTTAGCCATCCGAGTCCTGGGACACCATCCATCCAAGCGGTGGAAAAACACCGTGAATGACGAAAAATTGACTAAAACAATTAAATACAATACTTATTGCTGCACCCAAGGTTTTGGCTTCATTCAATAAGCATTAGGGAAGACTTAGAGCATACCTAAAACATACGAATGCAATGATACCATGGATTGTTGTTGTTGTTGCCATCTTGACCTATGGCTCTCTCTCTTCTCTCAATAGCTCTCTCTCTCTCAATCTCTCAATGTCCAAATGAGCTCTCTCTTTCCCCTTTCTCGTCTTTTGTTTCTCTTTTTTCCTTCCCAATCCCTATTCTTTTCCAGGTATTCAAAAATCTTTTTCCTTTCTTTCTCCATTCCCATGTTTCCCGGTTATTATAGAGACTTATATTTTCCTTCTTTTCTCCTTATTTCCCAAACCTTAATGCATCCTACTCATAAAAAACAACATACCATTGATCTAACTAATGCTCCTAAATCTTCCAATATCTAAACTATCAAGCAAAGGAGATCCAACACCCTCCGACTCCCTCACTCCCTACCTAAACCAAGCACCATTTTGGAAAACTCCTACTCCAAAATGGTGCTTGATTGGTTTGACCAAAAAGAGTAGACGAATGGTTTGACCAAAATGGTGCTTGGTCAGTAGAGGAATGGTTTGACCAAAAAGAGTAGAGGAATGGTTTGACCAAAATGGTGCTTGGTCAAACCAAGCACCATTTTGGTCAAACCATTCCTCTACTCTTTTTGGTCAAACCAAAAATGGTTTGACCATTCCTCTACTCTTTTTGGTCAAACCATTCCTCTACTCTTTTTCCTCCTCGTTTCCTATTAACATGGCCTTAACTCGTGCCTCTTATTATTTACAACTTGCACGCGGCTCTCTTTTACAAAATAAATTACAATGCGCCTAGCACTCTTTTTGCAAAAATATTAAGGTGCGCTTATTCTTGTGCGCCTCTCTCTTACATTTAGAATTTTTTCCTACACTTTGTCTTCAAATTTTCCTCAATGCACGTTTGTCTTGCATCTTCCTCTTGGGACTATCTTCCGCTTTTGATTTTTTGGAACAATATGGATATTAGAAGATCTCATCCACTGTGCAAGCACATAAACCTATGTTGTGGATTTTCTAAGTCCTCTATGTTTGTTATTTTGTTTCTCTTTTTTGAGTCTCATGCCTTTATTTGGACCTTTGAATACTAAGCAAGCATTCTTTCTCTTATTACTACTTGGCTTGCACATGTGATCTATGCATAAACAAGATTTCTTGTTTTGTTAAAAATGCATGAAAAGCACAACACTTTAATTTGTTGAACAAATGTGGTTGCCTTAGAGTGAGTGTGGTTGGTTTTGCTTTCATGGTAGTTGTTTTATTTGCTTGAGATCAAGTTTTCCCTTGTCCCCTTTCTTGAATATTTCATTTATTATTTTTGTTCACAGTGTCTATGTGATGGTGCACTTACGTGATGAAGATGGAATATTATAAGTGCATGTGCCTTTTTCGATTGGCTCCTTGCTTTGAAACTTCTAGCCTCAAGGCTATCGAAGTTTCCTTTTCCTTCTCTAGTTCCACCAAGGCCACCTTTTTTTCTTCTTTTTCCTTGTCCAACTGTGCTTGGAGCTCAACCACATAAGCATCGTAGTCTACACCAGGTGGCATGGGAGAAGGAGCTGTAGTGGTTGACGCCTCTAGCTTTTGCTATTTTGGATCTTTCCTGGACTCAACATCTGCAACAGTGGGTCTTTTCGCTCCGATTTTCGGTACAATCTCAACCACTTTATTGACAAGCATCTGCATCATGCTCATCAGTTTGTCCGTGTCTAGAGAGGGCATGGGTTGCGGGGCAGTTGTGGTGTTGGTTGGCATTGGCATGAAGGAGGAAGGCAGGGGATGCAACAAGGACTGCCCTTTCCTACAACCACTGGGGCTACTTTCACACTACCAATTGCTTCAGCCTCATGGTGGGGACTCAAAGGGTCGATCTCTCCTCGCCCATGGGTTTCTTCAATAGACCTACGAGTGGCCTTTGCCAACTCAGCCAGTTCTTTCATCCTTAGCTCGTCAGCTTCCTCCTCTGCCCTTCCTTGCCTCTCTTCTTCTGCCCTTTTTGACTCTTCTCTAACTCTTTCGAGCTCTTCCTCTTTCTTTTTCCTTCATTCCTCCTCCACCCTCCTTGACTCTCTTTGAGCCCTCTTCACCTCGGCTTGCTCCTCTTTGCTCAGTCTTTCCTCCTTCTTCTTGTGGCTCTTATCAATCTTCATTTTCTTCTGTGGTTTGGCCATTTGAGTGGGTGGTATTTCCTGCTCTCTTCTATCGCTTACTGTCTTTTCGCTCAAGCCTTCTTCCTCGTGGTGAGGCAAGCTTTGGTGCATAGCTTGGTCTTCATCTACACTGGCATCCTTGATAGCCTCGTCGATGATTGCCGTTAGGACACCTCCGTATCTGGTTATAGAGGCTTTTGTGGCAGGTTTTTTTCTTGTGGATCGTGCGGTAGAGGCCGGAGATTCCCCACTAGCTAGTGTTGCGGCTAGCGCCAGGAGTGCGGCTGAACTCCTGGTAGTTTTCTAAACAAAGCCGTTCCAATCCACCTCCTTTGGAACTCCTACCATGATGCTTTCTAGCAATGGCATCCTGATTTTGTTCATTAGTGTGTTGTATCTGTGGCCCGAGAAAAGGGTGTGGACCATTTTAGCTTGCATCCTCGTCACAAGGTCTGGAATGTCAGCCAAACCGATTCCATCCACCATGTGCACGTCCTCCTTTTTTACTCCCATCATGGCATACACATCTCTTTTTGGGTGCCTCTCCTTCTTGGACACAAGCCCCAGGGCTTTCTTGACAATATCTACATTAAGGGGCACTTGCACCCTTCTTTCCTGGTCACCAGTCCTTATTGTGACCGTGCCACAACTCCTCCCTTCATCAAAACTCCTTAAGAAGTCAGCGCACATGCTGTAGTCTATAGCTTGCCCATCCTTTTCCATGTACTTTTGGAGGTTACATTTGTCCACCAACTCCCTCACGGCCGGCTCTTCCAGGATGGCTTCATCTAAATTCATGGTATGCTTAAATGTGAACTGGCTAAATCCACGCGTCTCGACGTCAATTCCATACTTTGTCAACTCTGCTTCAGTGAATGGGAGTTTACTCTATCCTGCCATGGTAGGTGCCTGTCATCACACCAAGCCAACATTAACATTATAAATTGACTCATCACTAACAAAAACCCCAAAAAGAATGCGTGTGACAATTTTTTGTGCTGATTCAGAGGCATGAAACTTGGAAATAATTCACAAGCAACATCTAATTTCTCCTCGCATTATTTCCTATTTGAATTCGGTTGATCATTTTCATCCATTATACATTTTGCTACATCCCTTGGCTCTCATTTTGCTCTCCCCCCCCTTTTTCCTTAAGTTTTAAGGGAATCCTTCCTAGGATTAGCAAGGGGAGAAAGAGGGTTTGCATGGATTTTTTGGGGCGAGTTACTTGGCTAACAGTCAATTATAAAGGTTAGGGTTATATTCAAGCTGGGCATGACGATCACGTTCGCATGGTCATATGGAAGCTTGGGTGATATAGGTCAAGACATCATGAAAGATGTCCCCGGAGTTGAGGCGACTAGCAATGTGCAACTCCTCTTCTATGAGGAATTGGTCAATGTAAGGGTGGGCCAACACTTGGTCATCTAAGTTTATGTTGCGTGTAATGGCCAAAACCCTAAATGAAAGAGGTGCCACATAAGTAGGGTCGTGTTCAATTGTTTTGATTGCCCTCCTTTGCTTAGAATTGGTCATGATACGGCAGCCTTTTTTCTCCCATTGGAGTTGTAAGGCATACCACAGTTGTAAGAACGAAGAAGCAGAGCTGGCAAGCTGCGTGAACTCCTCCAGTTCTTGTTCAGGTGTAGAGCGAGCAGGCTTGCGGTAAGAGATGATTAGTCTTCTGAGAACATCTTGCTCCTTTGAGATTTCTCCATTAGCAATTAATTCGGCGGCAATTTTGGGGAATTTGATGGTCATAAACTCGTAGTCTTCCCAATGCATGGCAACTCACGAACATCAGAAGCAAGGGGTTTGTCAAGAAGTCCTAGGTCAAGTCTCTCATAGCTCCTAGCGAATGTGGTCAAGGTGTCATCCAACTCCTTGATGCATGTCACTACGTCATCTCACGAGGTCTCAACGAGATCCTTGGCCACTGAAAGGAAAGATCATCTTTCGTACGAAGGCCTAAGACCTGCTGGTGGTGATGGTGCAATTGGGCTGGACAGTGGTGACTCCATTGCTGGTGTCACAGATGGGACTTTGCACTCTGGAGCACTTTGAGATGCTGTAGTGGGCTTCAGTGGCATAGGAGGTGTGCTGCATTCTATTTGAGCCAGCATGGGGATGCTCGACTCCTCTGACTTGGATAAGTCTGGGGCATCTAGCTCTGGACGATAATTGAGTTGGGATTCATTAATCACAACCGGTGTTGGTCCAGCTTGCCTTGCAGTCTGGGCTCTGTATGTGAAAGCCTCTCTAGCTGGAGGGAGGTTGCTTAGAGTTGAGCCTCTTGAGTGTCCACTCTTAGGCACCCATATCTAGGGGTTGCCCTCATAGTATCCTTGTGCCTGCAAGAGATCTTTGGGGATCCATCGTGGCATGGTAGTGCACCCATGTCGATAGCATCTGAGCTGCCCCTTAGGCTGTGACCAATAGTTTTTGCGTTTAGAAGTACATTTTTGCGGTTTACAAGGAGGTGGCCCTTGTCGTTTTGGCATCCATATGAGCGTGGACTCTTTGGCCTTGTGAATGGCTTGGGTGGGCCTGATTCTAGCAGTTTGAGCATGGGGTGAGATATCCCTACCCTTCTCCTTAGGCTTGGTCATGGGCGTGGCCGTAGGGGTCTCTATTGGTGGCTCTACAATTGTAGGAGGCACAAGATAACCCTTGCTGAAAGTAGTCACTATGTGCACATTGCCTATAGCAAGATGGATGCAATCTAGGCTGTAGTCCACATTGCAGTTCATTTTCTTTTTAAAAGTGCGACCTAGTAGTGACTTATTACCGGCCCCTTTAGTGTCTGGCAACACATAAAAGAAGACTGGGATACTTTCAAACTCGATGGAGACAGCCACTTTGCATTTTCCTAAGAGTGAATAAGTGTTGCCCCCAAATGGGCCGAGTTTAGCGTTTGTGGGTTGTAATTTAGGTTGACCAATGTGTGTCCAATGGTCATGCGTCAAGACATTATAGTCAGCACCTTCGTCGATCAAGGCATCAAAAGAATACGTCTATTCTGCAATGACCGTGATTCATAGGTAGGCGGGTGCCACTGCTTCCTCATCTTGATCTATCAGTTTGGTAATTGTGGCCATGCAGACATTGACAAGGGCTTCAAGCATAGGTGGCTCATGCAACGGATGGGAAGGAGGATAGTACTTTTTTGTGTGACTGCCATTGAAGAAGCCTATTCCTTCACCTTTGAGTGTCTCCAACTCAACATTGCTTGTTCTACTAATTGCACGTACTCAGAAAGGTCCTAGTCCTCGAAATTTCATTTTCTGTTTGTGACCCTTCACAGAGTATAGTAGAACGAGATCCCCCTGATCAAAGTTTCACTGTTTGACATGCTTGTCAAACCACATCTTTTGTCGTGCCTTCTCACAAATCAAAGCATGGGTGGCTAAGAGTCGAGTCTCTGTGAGACGCTCTAACTCCACTAAGCGGTTTGTCCAAGCTTCTCTTCCCTCCCAACGCTCCTGAGCTGCTATCCTTAAGCTAGGGACAAAGAACTCTAAGGGTAGAATGGCCTCTATTCCATAAGTAAGCCTAAAGGGCATCTGTCCTACAACCGTCTTATAAGTTGTACGATAGCCCACAAGGCCGCCATCAATTTATTATCCCAGTCTCTTTATGATGTGGATACTATTTTAGTAAGCACGTTGACTAGGATTTTATTCGTGGATTCTGCTTGGCCATTTGCTTGAGGGTAGTAGGGCGAGGACCTTCTATGAATGATTAGGAAGGTCGAGAGCAAGTGGGATATCACTTCATTAACAAAATGCATGCCCTGATCACTCACTAGTTCAATTGGACAACCAAACCGTGAAAAGACCTGCTCCCATAAAAACTTCGCAGTGGTTCTAGCATCGTTCTTCCTAGTGGCTCTTGCCTCTGCCCACTTCATTAGGTAATCAGTTGCCACAATGATGTAGTGTGCCTGGGAGTACTGTGTCATAGGACTGATAGGTCTGATGAAGTCAATGCCCCATTTTTCGAAGGGTTATCATGCTATTATGGGGGTCAACTCCATCTTATCCTTACGCACAGGCACCTTAGTCCTCTGGCACTCATCGCAGTGTTTTACAAATTTAGCAGCATCACGGAATAGGGTGGGCCACCATAGTTGGGATTGTAGCACCTTACGGGCTGTTGTGTCCCCACTAAAGTGTCCTCCAGCTATTCCACCATGTGTTTCTCTCAATACATCGTGCATCTCGTGCTCATACACACATCTACACAACAAATTGTCTTGTCCTAACCTATAGAGTTGGCCGGCGATCAGTTGGTATGGCTAGATTTTTAAGATAAGTCTCCTTAGTCTGGCTTTCTCCATAGGTCTCTCAGGCAGACCATTCTCTAGCACTTGAACTACATCATCAGCCCAATATGGCGTCAAATCAGCCCTAAACAAGTCTTTTTCACTAGACAGGCCAAAGAGATGAGCGTCCGGTATGCCTTGTCTAGCAGCTTCTCCTGTGGGTATGCGGGACATGTGATCAGCCATGTAGTGTTGCTTTCCCTTATGTACAACCATAGAAAAATCAAATTCCAACAAGAGAAGTAACCATCTCACTATGCGACCTGTAGTGCACGGCTTGTTCACAAGATAAAGCAAGGCTTGATGGTCAATGAAAAAGATGAAGGGTGTGGCCAATAGATAATGCCTAAATTTCTTTACAGCAAACACCATGGCTAACCCTTCCCTTTTTGTAGTGGAATAGTTCTTCTCCGTTTCGGTAAGCTGCCTGTTGGCAAAGCTCACGGGGTAATCAAGGTTATATTCACCAGGCTGGCATAGAACAGCTCTAATAGCAAACTTAGAGGCATCTATGTGTACATGTAATGTTATGCTCCAGTCTTGGGCTCGTAGGATTGGTGCAATGGTGAGAGCCTTCTTCAACTGTTCATATGCACACTGGCATTCCTCGACCCGCTCGAATAAAATCAGCAGCTTGTACAATGGTCTAGCAATCAGCGCGTAATTCTATACAAAGCGTCAGTAGTATCCCGTATGGCCTAAGAAACACTGAACGCCCTTGTAGTTAATGGGTGGTGGTAGGTCGACAATGACCCTGACTTTTGAGAAGTCGGTGGCAATGCCATTCCTTGACACGACGTGCCCTAGGATATATCCGTGCTTCACCCAGAATTGGCACTTTAAGGGGTTCAATGAGAGGCTGTATAACCCACACCGTTCAAAGACGGCTCTCAAATTTTCTAAGTGTTCGGCCCAACTAGAGTGTGTGCATAAGTTGTCTATGAACACCTCTAACTTGTGTCTAAGCATATCTTTGAAGATGGTGCACATTAATTGTTGAAAGGTTGCAGGTGCATTCATTAGCCCAAAGGGCATAACGATATAGGCGAATACATCCCACTCCGTGGTGAAGACTGTGTCGTCACACTTGATTATAGCCAGAGAAGCCATCCAGGAAGTTGTAGGCTTCTTTGCCTGCCACCCTCTCCAGCATGTGCTCGGTATACAGTAAGGGGTAGTTGTCCCACTTCGTAGTGGCATTAACTTTCTTGTAATTCACGCACACTCAAATTTTACCATTCTTTTTCATAACAATCACTATGGGCGATACCCAATCTATGTGCTCAATCTCATATATAAATCCCACCTTCATAAGCTTATTGATTTCCTCCTTCACTGCATGGGTATGTTTGGGATTCATAGGGTAAGGTTGTTGCTTTGTTGGCACCGCATCTGGAACCATTGGAATATTATGGGTCACAACCCTAGGATATACTCCTTTAAGTTCCTCTAAGGACCAGGCAAACACATTAACATACTCTCGTAGGAGAGCAACAAGTTTAGCCTCCTCAACCTTGGTCAAGTCGTCAGCGATGAACATAGGTCGGGGCTTCTCGCCTTCCCTTGCCAAGTTGACTTCCTTGACCTTGGCAGGTCCCTCAATTGGCTCACTGACTTGCCCTTGTCTCTTTGCTCCTAGCAGAATCACCACTCTATCACCCTTCTTAAAATTCGTGAAGTGTTTGGGGAGATCCTATGGCTTCTTTCGCCTCTCTAATTCTGAGTCCTTAGTTTGCTTCCTGGACTCCTCCTTTAGCCGTCTGTGCCTCAGGTAGACTGGCAAGTCCCCTTTGGTGTGTTTGACCTTAGAAGGTTGGGGCATTTTGGGATCACTCTCTGTAATGACTTCAGACTCCAAGTTATACTCACATCCCTTGCTTGAGGAAGGAGTTTCACTAGGGGGTCGTAATTCCATAGGTGTATCCGTCTTTAGTACTGGAACTACCAATGGCTGCGCCACCCCTGCCTGCTCGTAATCCATGGCTCCCATGTGCTCCAACCAGGATCTATCACACTCCGTTCACATGACTCCTCTTTCATTCCAGCCTGCCCTTTCCCTTCTACGCCTAGAGTCTGCCTTGATCTGTTTGATTGCTCTGCCTTCAGTGTCATATTCTATCGTGTCTAACTCTTCTTCACTATCGTCCCCAATAAAGCGGCAGTCCTCGTAATCCTCATCATCAGAGTCTTGCCTCTCTGACTGCTTGCCATCCCCGAGTTTTCCTCTCCAATCTCCTCTTTGTTAGTGACTAAAGCCTAATTGTATAATAGGTTAAGATCATGAATTTTGATCCATTTCCACTCAGGCTTAGCCAAAAGATCACCTAGGGGTTTTAGATTAGCAGCCATGTTTCCCTTCAGTTTAGCGGTCAGGCACTCTATGATTCCCTGAAGCTCGAGCTTGTTGGTGGGGATATGGAATGAGACTGGTTTCCCTGGATCACATGCGCTTCCTACCATCATGCAGAGTGGCACGATGGACTCCCTTGCTGATATGCTTGGGGATTTAGCAACTTGTCTATATAGCTCTTCTTCATCTGAGAACGGTAGGTCAACGATTGCCAAGACATGCATCCAATCCTGCTCGTCCTCAGGGCAAGGGATGTACTTGGTCAATGGCCCATAGGGTTTGCTTGCTTGTGCATCACCTTTTAGCATAGTTGAGATAGCATCGAGGTCGGCTGGGGTAGTCTTTCAGGTATCCATCTCAACCCTCACTGCTTCTGTTCTATTCCCCAAGAAGATGAGATTGTTCCCCAATCTTCAATAACTCGCATGTTCCTCATCCAGGGTCGGCCTAGCAGTATGTCGTAGTCCACTCCCTTCATGACAATGAAGTTCATGGAAAACTGCACCCCTGTGACCTTCACTGGCCAGTTCTTTAGGACCCCGAATGGTTTGACCTTCATTCCATTGGCCAATGTGACATTGAACCTAGCTGTTTCCACAGATGGGTTTCCCCAGGCCTGTAGAATGGCGTGACTCAAGACACTGATACCGGTGCCTGTGTCTATGATTCATTTTCATGTTGCATCCCCCAAGTCTAAGATAGGTAAGACTGCATGCATCTCAGTGCCTTCCCATAAAGCATTGACATGTAGTGACCTTGGAACTGAGTGTAGCGTTAGGCTTGGAATCTGCGTGACTGCGTCCTGCTCTTGCAAGTCAGCGGCAACATGCTCCTCTTTTCCCTCCACCCAATACTTTAATTCTTGCCATAAGGAAAGGTGCTGCCGAAGCAAATCTCCTAGGATCATGGTTATTGGAGTGGTTACTAAAGTGGCGAGGAGGTTGCTGGGTGGTTGCCTTCCTCCTTGGTCAGCACTCTTTGGCCATATGTCGTGGTTAGCTTGCTGACATGCTTTTTCCTGGTCTTGCCTCTGTAGCATCTCACGTGGTGTGGGTACATTCCCCGATTGAGGTCACGATGGTGAAACGGGTGTACTCACACTAGAGAGGTCTTACATTCGGTCTTCCAATATGGGCTCTATGTCTTTAAGGTGTTCCTGGGCATCCTTGACCCACTTCTTGACTTTGGCTATAGCCTCGAGTTGCTGTATGGGGTGGGGGTATTCCCCTACCTTGGCACTCCCTAGTTCTGCTGTCTTAGGGCCTGAGGTCTCTGTCTCTACATCAGTGACCTCTTTCCTATCACTAGAGTTGTAGCTTCCTCAGTCTTAAGGGTAATCTTTGTGTATGTTCTCTTTCTCCTTCTCCTTCGGCTTTCCTTTCCCAACGGGGCTGCATTCAGGTTACTTGGCCTAGGCAATGAGATGCATGTTTGTTTTGTCTGTGCTCGTGTCATGACATGCAGTGGGATGGGTGTATCGTCACTGCCAAAGATTTCCACACCGAACAACCCCAAGGGTACAAAGGGCATGTTGGCAGAACTACTTGATGGCTTCCATCTAGGACAGTCAGAAAATAGGTGTGTGATTCCAAACTCGGTGCATCGAAGCTCAGCTTTGTCCTTGTTTGCATGTTCCCTTTCCGGGCAGTGTGACGAAATATGGCCTGGATGAGCGCAAGTCCAGCATGAGATTGGATCTTGACTTGGTCCTCCAAAGCCTCTGTCTCTTCCTCTACCTAACGCCATTACCAGTACTGGTCGATCGTCCATCAGGACTGGATTGCCTTCATCATCATAGGAGATGTATGGATTCACATAGGTTTTCTCTTCACTAGTTTCTTTCACATAGTGAACATGAGTGTCACTCAATGCTTAGGTTACATCAAGCCCTGGTGGTTTGTCTATGCCTGTTGGGTTCATCTCTAGCCTAGGAATGACCGATCTTGCATCATTTGGTGCTGGAAGCACTAGCTGGGCTCCCCTTCCAAAGAGGTTAGGTGGCATGTTGCCTAAGTATGGGTTATGTAGGGCCCTGGTGGTCTGGGTATGCCTATTGGGTTCATCTCTAGCCTAGAAATGGCCGAGCTTGCATCACTTGGTGCCGGCAGTTGGGCTCCCCTTCCAAAGAGGTTAGGTGGCATGTTGCCTAAGTATGGAGGGTTGTATTGTTGCGCATATGGGAATCTCCTTGGCAATCTGCAATGCAATGCGTCATGACCGAACCTACCGCGGTTCGAGCACAGCCTAGATCTAGGATCTTGGCAATTGACTGGGAGGTGGTTTCCACCAAAGTGTGTATATTGCACATGCGGCCACACAGGCTTCCTCATCTATTCTTGCAATCATGCAAGCTCCATTCTTACCTCAGCCAGCTCCTAACCTTGGTCAACACCCTTTCCCTTATCCCGTATGCTAGAGTTTTCTCTCTCTCTTGAAGCTGTTGTCCGCTTTGGAGCTCTCTAGCTTGTACTGTCCTGACTAGTGTTCCTCATGTTTCACTCCCTAAGCTGATCGTCCACCCTTATTTCCTCTTCAAAAACTCTAGCTAACACGTCTCTGTGTAGAGTGGAGTTACTAGCCAAAGCCTTGTAGAGCTCCTCGTTTCGAATTCCATTTATAAACATGGTAGACACATCCTTCTCGTTAGGTGGCTCATTGGCAGGGATCCTCTTGAATAGGCTACGCACATGAGTGACATAGTCTCTTACGTCTTCCTTTTCCCTCTGACTGACATTCATCAACCGGACGATGAGATTGTCAGAGTACCCTACCTTAGAGAATCTTTTGATAAAGAGGTCCTTAAGATGGGCAAAGTTTGTATGCTCAACAGCATCTAGACTAGTGTACCAAATCCTCCCCTTATCACCTAAGCACAGGCCAAAAGCTTGAGAGCATTGTGCAAGGTCCATGAGACCGTTTGCTTCACAAACTTGTTCAAATTGCTCCACAAAGCTATATGGGTCATTGCTAGGTTCATACTTGTCTAGCTGCTTTGCTACAATAGGGATCCTAGATTGCCCCTTTGCCCCTTGTGTGACTCCTAATCCCGAGAGTAATGCTGTGGCTAAGGTTGTTGCACTCTACTCAGTAGACGTATTGTCCATGAGCCTCCTGGCTACAAGTTCACTCAATGCTAAGTTAGCCTCTGCTGCTCGCTCACTCGCTCTCTGCATTTGGTCTTGCTTTGGCTGCACCAGCCAGGGCTAGCACACGCTGAGCCTCGTACATGTCTACATCTTATTGGAGTTTCCTAGCCTTTTGCTCGTGGTTATAGGCAATTATGCTCTCTAGCGCCTTTCTAATTGCCTTTCTTTCCTCTTTTAGGTTTGCTACCACTTCCTCTACTGGTCTGCCCTAAACTACCGTCCTAGTCAACAAGTCATACTCATTGACCAACTCCTACACTAAGTCTAGGAATTCTCCCAAGTCCAGTCGGTCCTCTCCTTGTCCGCCTCGTGATCCTGACATTGCTCCCACTTCCCACAAGGTTGTCGATCAACTTGAGTAGCTCTGGCAGCATCTGATCCTCTATGTTCTCGCCTTCTGGATCTTCGTGTCCTCTTAGGGTCCTACTGATGGGGCTCTCAGGTAGCCAACTATGTTTTTGGGATCTTCTCCTAGTAGTGGGTTCCTTGATGTTATTATATCTCCTGATGAGTTCCTTGTTATTGAAAGCAATTGTCAATCCTATTCACAAGTTGTGCTTCGTGCTTTCTAGTGCTCAGTGCGAAAACAAGCTTCTCCTTTTCTTGTAGTGCACCTTTGGTGATGAAATCAAAAAGTGAGGTGTGGATGCAAGAAATGCTCAATGCAAACTCCACTCTTCCCCTCACATTCGTAGCCTGATATGGCTCTAAGCGTAGGTTCTGGCCGATCTAAGGTTTTACTGAAAGTCCATGCTGCATTCTCTATTCTGCTTTAGGGTTGGTTGGTTGGTCACCGAAAGTGAAGTCAAATTCTAAATTTGGTATGCTCAGTGTCTAGCTATTCGGGGTGAATCCTTGGTTATGTTGTCTGGCCTCTGGCTTCTAAGGGCTAAAGTGGGTTTCCTGGGGGATCAGAGATGTGAACAGGGTGGCCAGGACTATAGGGCAGGTTTGAAAACCCTCTATTTAAAGTTCTGGTGAAGTGGTTCGATTCTCGGAGTCGGACAGGCTGGTCCAATCCTGAGAATCGGACAGGCTGGTCCGATTTTCACAATAAGAAAGGTCGCCCAATTATCGCAGTTGATCTGATTTGAGACTCGGACAAGGGGGGTCAAACTTTACTTTGGTCCGATTTTCCTAGTCGGACAGGGAGGTCCGACTACTGCAATGGGTCGAGTGGTCCAAATCTGGGACTAGGACACATGGTCAGATTTTGACACTCGGTTTGATTATAGCAGTGGGACGAGGTGGTCCGATTTTCGAAGTGGTCTGATTTTTGGAGTCAGATCGGAAAACTAGTCCGATTTTAGGAGTTGGACGGTCTGACTCCAAAAATTGGGTGGTCCTATTTTGGGGGTCAAACAAGTTGGTCCGACGGCGCAAACGACGGTCCGCAGGTTGCGCGCGAGGCTTCAAGGTCAACGCCTACTCCTTGGAATCATCCTGTGCCTTCCACATAGGTGCAAAACAATGCAAGGAACTATCAGGCCCACTTGGAAACAATGTGGCACTCGAATCGATCAGTGCTTCAACAATCTCCCCGCAGCTCTCTCTCTCTCGCTCTCTCCCTAGCTCTCAAGCTTACTCTCTTCTCAGAAGGCAAAATTTCAAATGTGGTGTTTCCTAGTTCCCTGGGCCTCTTATTGCCCCATCCTAGCCTACTGTAACCTCAAAAATTAATCCCTTATACTCTTCCAGCCAGAAATGTGAATCTGTGCCCCTATTTCCCTGTTTCCAGTAGCAGCAAATCCTTCTGCTTTCCTTCTTTTTCCTATCCTAATCTTAACCTAATGCAACCAAAATCAAAACCAGAGATGGAGATGGATGGTCCTACTCTGATATTCAATAACAAATTAAAATACTTACTTGCTCCAAGGATCAAAACCTCCTAAATCTCCTAACTATCTCGGGCATCGGTCCAGGCTACAAACCCTACTTCTATGCTCGATTCGATGCGTGCGGCGCTCAAGACTCGATTTCGTCGGTCCCAGCAATGGAACCAAAATGGAGGGTAGCTACGAATCTCTACCCCGAGACCTACGGACCGCTTATTGGTCAAGCATTTCAAGCCGAGCAACCAAGGCTACCTCTCACATAGCTGACACGCAATGCCTACCTTACAAGTGTAGTGAGCTTACCTTGATGCTCAATCGAATTCCCTCCTCTCTCTTGCACTCCGGTAGCTCCACAATCCTTGCAGCAAGCTCAAGAAACCTCAAGCCCTCTCCATCAAGCTCCATCCTCCATAGTTGCGCGAGAAAAGAGAAGAGAAGAGAAGAAAAGAATATGAAGAGAGAAGATGGGGAGCTTCTTCTCCACAATCCCTCACTCTCACACACTCACTCACTCACTCACTCCCTCACACTCCCTCAATCCCTCACTCAAGCACAAGCAAGAAGGCAAGAAACAAGAGAAGAAGGAGAAGAAGCTTGCCCACACACAAGAATGAGCTTCTCATTCACTTTTGAACTTTATATACATGCCCTGCTTTTTGGGCGATCATCCCCACTTTTTACATGGCCGGCCATTAGCTTAGGCCCTCTTTTCCTATTTCCACCATTCTAACTTATCCCATTCCCAACTAATGCATACAATTTGCATAAGAGTGAGCCCGGTACTCTTTTACAAGGATTTGAGAGCGCCTTCACATTTAATGGCATGCTTTTACTCTTTTCTTTTCTCGAGGCAACCTTGAGGCCTTCTGGAGAGATCATCATTCAAATTTTCAGGGTCTGACCTCCATTCAGGACAACTTTTCCTTCCTTTGTCCTGTGCCCTTTCGGTTATTTCCTTCTTCCATTTTTTTCGCTCCTATGCTCCATTTTTCGATCCTCTGTGCTGCGGTAAACACTACTTAATTGACCGATGCTCCCTTTTCTTTCTTTCAGTGTTGGATACTTTATTCGAGATCTTCATTTCATGTTACTATGTATCATCATTGGTTTTATGCCTACTGAATTGTTATAGGTTCGGTTAGACTGGGAGATGACAATGCATTAGATATTATTGGAATAGGTGATATGAGATTGCAATTTGATAGTGGTGCTCCATTTTTGCTTCATGAGGTACATCATGTCCTAGTTTTGACTAAAAGCCTTATCTCCATTGGATAGTTGGATGATGACAATTTGGTACTGGTACTCCATTTGTGTTTTATGATGTACATCATGTCTTGGCTTTGACTAAAAGCCTTATCTCCACTGGATGGTTGGGATGATGACACATACCACGTCTCCTTTGGTGATTTTACATGGGAGATTACATGTGGAAACCTCATTTTTACTAGAGGTGCCAAGATTGGTAGCATATGTACCCCTTACTTGTATCTATAATAATTGATCATGTTTTGGCCATGATTGACTTTCTCATGTTTCTCTTTGGTCTCATCATCTTGGGCATATACCCTTAAATGAATGAAAGTACCCACTCGTCTTTCATGCAAAGACCAAGCATATTGAGGTCTATTATTATTACTTCATCTGAGAGATGGTTAAGGATAAGCAAATAGAGTTTATTCGGATCTTGATTGAAGAATCGTGTAGATGTGCTCATTAAAAGTATTACAAGTCTTATAATGAAATGTTATGCCTTCCTTAGGAGAATGATAGATATAGTATGTGATGATGTCTATTCTTCATCCTATTGTACTTATATCTACACTTTGTGCTTTGTCACTTTTCTCTTGTTCTCTCCACACTCAAGCACATTCATCTTTAAGTGGGAGGTTGTTAAGGGTTAAAGGACACATATACATAGCTGGCTACATTTACTTGTACTTACTATTGGCACACCCATACATTGTAGGTGGTGGCCATTGGTCACTATCGCTTTGTTTTGTATTCTTTACATGACAATAGAATAAGGGAAGGTAGGTCACACATTGTGACTGTTGGAATTCCCACACACCGTCTTGCTCTCTCTTGCTTTTGAACCTCTATGACCTTTGCTCTCTCGCTTCTGCTTGTGCTTCCACTCCTCCTCCACCTTTCAATAAAGTATTAAGATCATGATTCTACCATTTTTAGCCTTTCCTTATTCATCCTTGAGACCTAATGAAGGCATCAAACATATGATATTACTCCCTAGGAGTCTATTTCAATCCATATAAGCTCTAATGGAGTTTCCATACCAACTATTCTTTTCCTTCCACAACAAATATCTCTAGTTCTTTGATATAAATATCCTCATGCATATGTCTATGTAGAAAAGTCATCTTAACATCCATCTTTATGAGTTCCATATCTTCATTGGCAACCATTTCAAGTGCCATCTGAAGAGTGGTGGTCATCTTGAGTGCTGGTGAGATCTTATCAAAGTCTATCTCCTTCTCTTGCTTGAATCCCTTTACTACCAATCTTTACTTGTACTTATGAAACACATCAGATGGATTCATTTTTAGCTTGTAAACACATTTGCACGGTGCAAAATGCTTGCTTTTAGGTAAAGAGACAAACTCTTGAGGAGTAGCATTCTTGACCAAAGAGTGCATCTCTAACTACATAGCCTTCTTTCACTTATGATTATCCTTCCTAGACATAACATCAACATAACATGAAGGCTCTCCATAATTTGCAATCATGACATGGTCAAGAGGTGGTATGTGTCTCTCTAGTTATCTAGAGACTCTCATAGACAATCTCAACATTGGTTCATACTAAGTCCCTTGCAGTTTATCCTTCCTAATGTGAGGATGCACACATGCTTGCTACACTCCCACCTCAACAATTTGTGGCTATTCAAGCTATGTATCATGTGGAACAAGTCATACATTGTGCTCATGTGGTGTCTATCTATTGTTTAAGAATGCTACCCTATGTATCTCAATTATCTAGATGGGTTGCTTATACATCTTATCATCATTAAAGATAAGATCATGACTATGCACTATCTTCTAAGCTTCAAGATCCCAAAGATAGTAAACCATCTCACAGGAATCTCCATATCCACCAAAAAATGCAATACTTGAACTTATGATCAAACTCGGTTTGCTTGTCCCTAGAGTTATGCATATAAGCCTTACGCGACTAAACACATGCAACAAGTTATCATAAGAGAGTTTCTTGCCAGACCACCCCTCTTTTGGAATCTTTATATCCAATGTCTTACTAGGTGACCAATTAATTAAATGAACACATAGGGTTTATTGCCAAACCACCCCTCTTTTGGAATCTTGCTATCCAATGGCTTACTAGGTGACCAATTAATCAAATGAACATATGTCTTAATAGCTTCTATAAAAAAAACCATAAGTGAGACTTGCATTAGATAGCATATTTTGAATCCTTTCTTGGATAGTTCTTTTTATATTTTCAATCAGACCATTTTAAGTAGGTTTTCTGGACTAATTAACTTTTTATTGATACCATGCATGTTACAAAAGTTATAAAAGCACATACACCATTATATACCAATTCCAAACATTCAAAGAAACTATAACCAGAGGTTCATATACACCATTATATACCAATTCCAAACATCCAAATCTTCTACTACCAATGCCCTTTTTTGCATGACATTTTAGTCTATTTTCCATACATACAATGCTTACACATTCCAAAAATATAAAAGTTGATGGACCAAATATACTACAAACATGAAAGTGCTTTCATTCTAGTGATAGATGTATGGCCTAAATGGTGATCCCGAAGTGATATAGACGGCTATTTTGTGATGACAACTACAATATGGTATTGTATGCTACATACATGCAAAGAGTACATATAATAATTCAGCTATCTAGTACTTATCAAAATCTTCTTCAAGTTTAATACATGACATACATTTTTAAGTACAAAAGAGTAATTAATATTCAATGAAAAGTGCACATCTTCCACTCCAACAATTTGTAAGCAAGGTTGTTTCCTAATGGATACATCCTTTCTTTTAGGGATCATATGAAGCAAACCATCTCGATAAGAAGAAACATGAAATTGTGCTTTTGAATAATCAAGAATCTAATCCTAACACATTCCATCATCAATAGCAACTAAGAATGCATCCCCCATTATAGAGACATAGAGCTTATAATCGTCATCATTGCTTATGGCATTTACCTTCTCTATCTCTACCTTTTATTTCTCCTCTCGGTCATTGTTAACACTCGATTTTGTCCTTTATGATAGATTTTCCACTAAAATGGTCTTTCTTGATATGACCTTTTTGTCATAGTAATAGATTTCCACATCTTTCCTCATGTGAGATTTACTTCTTAAGCTTCTTATTAGAAAGATTTGAGGTCACTTTTTGGCCATGTAAGAGGCTGAGGAGAGAGAGTGTGCAATGAAATTTATAAAAAATATTATTGGAATTTCCTTTTGGAAATCTTGAAAATTTTTGTCTTTTTTTTACCATGGTACTTTCTATCACTCATTGATTATGAATTTTAAAGGCATCACATGCACTTGTCACCTTCAATGCCTCTCCACGCTTAGAAACTTTCCTTCAAGCTTTAGTGACTCTCTCAAAATATTGCCTTGTTATTTTAAAAGTTTCATTTTGGGGGAATATAAAACACATCCAATTGCAAGCTTGGATCACTTGTTGGAAACTCAATTCCAAGCATGGATAATTGTAAATGTCCATACCACCTCCATATTTATCTAGATGATGAGTATGAACCTATCTGCAAAAAAACAAGGTATTTGGTAACACACTAAGGGCGTTAGAAGTAATGAGATCAAAGGACAAAAAGAATATCAATTTATGGTTTCATAGTAGGTTGTATCCTATGGACACCCTACAATAAGAAGCATCCCTTCATTCTCTTTGTGTTTCTCAGATATAGTTGTTAAGAGCTTCTAGCTTATACTTAAGAATCTAGTAGGCAATTCAAACATTTTGAATCTAGAGAACCAATAGCTACACCAAGAAATAGATACAATGAGGAAATAATTAAAGGAGATCCAAGAAAAAAAAAGGAGTCTCAAAACTCAAATGCATGTAGCTAAATGGAAGGAAATGATGCTTGGATTACGTAAAAGATAGAGAAGACTAAAGAATATCAAGACACTCAAGCCTAACAATTGTATTCTTCTATTGTGTTTCGGGAGCATCAACTCCAAAACAAGTGCTCATTTTGTAAATGCATTATGAACCCATGCTCATATGTGTGTTGTTATTGTTGTTGTAATGGACAAGGCCTTTCTAAATCTAGAAAAAGCAATAAGGAATGTGGAGAGAGCATTTATAATGTACCAATCACTTAATTGTGGAAGGGAATGCTTAGTAGCTGTCCAGGTTGGTCTATCCCAGCTACCACTATCTAGATTTCACAGGAATGATCACCTAATTGCCTCTAGTAGAATTTTAGGCTCAGTCGAGGTGAACACATCATAATTCTATAAGATTAAGAGTGGGTCAATCGTTGCACTTGGTTTATGGTGAGTGAGAGATGAGCTGAACTCTACCCCTCTACCCATAAGGCAAAATCTCATCTCCATTTCCCTAAAATAGCGTATGGCCGGGATCTAAGACCGAATCCTAAGAAAAGTTAGCATACAACTCTTATCTTAAATTTCCATATGAGAAAAACATCCAACTTATTAGGTCCACCCAACCATCGATCATTTTCCGTTAGGGAAATATGATCACCTACTTCATACTTAAGCATAGTTCTTCTTTAGTTTTCTGAACAAAGTATGCTAACATGTTGAATAAAAATTTAAAAGTAGATTCTTTAATTATTCTTTAACACTAGGTTTCTTTCACATCTTCATTAAGCATAACATGAAAGTAATGAAGATAGTCCTCTCAAAACATTTGCATTAATAATTAAATTTTAAGTTGAATTTCTACTCATAGAGCCAAATACCAAAATGTTCTCTCTTCCTCAAAGGGATAATATCAATCTATAATTTTTGGGCTTACAATGCTCACTACATTGTACTCGTATGGATTTCTTTGCCATCGTAGAGCCAAAGTACATAATTATCCTCTTTGACCAAAGCTCCCCTAGTTACATGTTGCCATAGGAGGAAACCATGCATACAGGACCTTCTTGCCTCCTAGACATTGATCAGCTAGGCGCTTATAGGTAGAACAAAACTAACTCAAACCAAGCTCAGCAATTGCCATTAGGGGAGTGTAAACTACTTAATCCTACCCATCATCTGGGCATAAGCAAAGTTTTTAATAATTTTTTTATTGTACTTAGCAAATAACTTGCAAACTCAAGGTAGTAACTAATCATTCCTTTTCTCAAACAACAATCTAACTTAATAAGAAAGGAAATGTGTATTTTTAAATATGACTATACTTTTCCAAAATTTTTGATTGCATTAAGCTAAGAAAAAATTCCACTACTCAATCCTTTGAAAGAATTTCCATGCACACCACTACCTAGAATTATATGATTTTACCAATGTGTGTGCTTTTTTCATGTGCAATTAATCTTAACTTTTCATTGGTTCTACCTAATATATGGGTTAGATAATAACTACTCACTCTTTAGACCTCATGATGTTTAGTCATTGGATGGGTACAACCATTCCAATTTATTTTCTATAATATTTCTAAGCATTACTCTTTTGATTAATTTAGTTTACCCTATTGTCCTTTGAGATTCATTTCTTGACTACAAGAGTAATAAATTATACTTTTATGTGATTTCAAGTAGGCAATTTTAGGCTATGATGTATGAATATTACCATAAAAATGGTAGTCCCCCATATTTTTGAGTGTTGATGTTTAACGTAAGATCATGGAACTCAAGATTCCCTATGTTTTTGAGAAATTAATAGCGCCTCCTGGAATAGTCGTGGAATTTAATGATGGTCATTCCTAGTGTAGCCTTCTCTTATTCTATGAGGCTTTAAAGATATCAACAATTCAGAATATGCATTAAGGAATATTACTAATTTTCTATTCATTATTAATAGTGCTTGATGCATGCCTCATGCAAGATCACTAACATCTTGATTTTTCCCTTTGTTATTAAAGTAGTAGCACGTATGTATGGGTGGTTTTAATGGTGTGTTTTCTTTCCTTAATCATTAAAAAAAACTTATCAATGATGTACTCCACTTATGTTTAATTCCAATCATTTTTAACTAAAGTACTTCATCAATATATTAATGAAACCTAATAAGAAATCTACTATTTTATTAAAGTGAGGCGGGTAGCTTATTTTTATGGCTATTTTAAGAAGTTGGAGTGCATCCTTCAAAGATGCAAGTGATCGATGTTATTCATTGGAAATTTTTTCTACTATGCAAGTATAGTAAGGTTTATTTAATAATTTTAATTTCTATGCATTGTTATGTTTCTCAATGTAATGGATTCTATGGATATTAAAAGTGAAAATATTGGATTTTGTATGTTAGAATTAATAGCTTAATTAGCCACAATCTTCCCTACATTAAGTAGTATTGAAGACGGACCTGCCACGTTGGAAGGCCGTGCCTCATTAGACACATTTACCCTTTTGCCAGGGGGCATGATGAATGAAGAAAAAGAAAGTAGGTAGAACGAGGAAAAGTGTTAATGGCTTAGGAAAAGTGCTGCATTGGAAATAACCTTGATCTTTGCCTTCACATCTCTCTCAAATACTCTTGTATTTTTTTTCAATATTCTTCCTTCTTATCACTCCTCTCTTTCTAATATCATTTTGCTATCACTTGCCTTTCTTGCCTTTTACTCTCAATTGATCCTCCATTTATAGTTGAGGGAGAGGGGGGATGGGAATCTTGCTTATATCATGCGATTTTTGAGGTGTTAGTGTGTGGCAAGAGGATGAGAAACAATCTAGATTTCTTTTTTCTAAAAATCTAAGTGTTACAACTTTTCTAGATATTCTTAGGAGAGGAAATATGTTGTCACAGGGAGAGGATATTCCAAATTTTCTATACAAATTTTCTTGTTCTCCTTTCTATATTCTTGTTTTGATAAAATAGGGGAAAATATGGGTCCTTCACAATTTCATTTTTAAAAATTAGGGACGATTGATGTGTCAATTGGGGGCAAGGGGAGAGTACAAAATATCCTTAGGATTTTTTTTTTAAGAAGAGGAGGAGCACATGTTTGGAAGGGGGAGGAAAAAGTGTGAAATGCACTCCTCTCTCTCCTCCTCCTCCTCCTCCTCTTTTTTGTTAATTTTGAAAATGGACAAATGATTGGGGGAACTCTATAACAGGAGAAGAAAGGGGAACTATATATTTATATATATGTATGTATATATGTATGTATGTATGTATGTATGTATGTATGTAAAAATAATTTAAATATAGGGAAGGAGGGCATTCATATTGATGGGAGGGTGGGTTAATGGTCAAAGGGGGGAGGGGGGGATTTCATGTTGATAGGAGGTGTGAGGTGCCCACCCATCGGCTTTCTAGGCACTCTTTTAGCGGTCTATCGAGAAATGAATCTAAGTGTTGCTGTCAGGCACTCCCATGGAATGTTCCGAGTTTTGTCACCTAGGGTTTCCCGAATTCACCTCACAACGGAATGTTCACGGCCCGAACCCACTAGGATCGACCTGAAATTTGGGCTCCTAGTGGCCAAGGTCTCCTAACAGCATTCTAGTGTTGGATCATGGGCATCCTACTTTATGCAGAGATACCCAACCCAAAGCAGACCCATGCTACACTTGGTAGAGAATGCGAAACAAGAGGGATGTGCCGCTCAACGTCTTTGCCTATAGGGCCTGGTCCCATTCCGGTCCCCTAAAACGACATGAATCGGGGTTCTATCCTAACAATTTCTAAAGGTCAAATGACGGTAAAATCGTGAGAAGCCTCCCAATTCTCTAGGACCATTCTGCCATAGGACGGACCTGTTGGGGGTTCCGCCCACTTGCTTTCCTTAATAGCTTTAGTTTTCTAATTAGGTCCTACCACATTTATGTGTGACACTTAAAGTCAGCTTCATTAATTAAGCCTTTTAGGGAACAGGGTTCGTTCAGATAACTTACAGCACAGACACGAAAACAGAGTAAAGCAATCTATTGGCAAACAAGTTCAAACAAGTTCCTCAACTTATCTTCAAGTTAATCTTTGTCTCCCACCCATACATGAGAATTATGTATCCCTTTTGTCCAACAAAAGTATCCCTTTTTCCCTACAAAAGTAACTGGTCCAAATCTCATGGCACCACAAACTCAATCCTTTATCTAGAATAGGATCTCCCAACATGCCCATATGCTGGGGGTCACGGAGGTCTTCAACTCCATTCTAGACCTAGCAAGAGGTGTCCAGAGCTCCAACTAACTGGCAAGCTATCTAGGAGCAAAACATCATTCCCGTGGTTAGCCTTTTCACCACTCGACCTTTGGCCTATGAATCGAGCAATGCCCTCTTTGGGTTAATCCGCAGTTCGATCATGGAGGTGATCCACCCGTGTAAAATATCCTTCCTTAATCAAATCCTTTAAGAATTAGGCACAAACAAGGCATTCAGCCCTAATATCATTTTCCAAGAAAACATTCCTTTATTCCCATGGTGGCTTGTCATCATAGACCCTTGCCATGCATTAATCATAAATCACAAGCACTTGGAATAATCATCCAAACAACAAACTAACAATTAGTTGAATGTAAAAGCATTTAGGATGTTGTTCGATCAACCAACAAAACCAATTGCATTCTTTCCAAACAATGCAAGAATAGACGATATAACATTTCCATCGTATATTTGCTCTCCCTCCCCTTGGGATCTAAGAGCAATACTATGCAAAAATGTTTCTTAACACTTCCTTCCTTCCGCTAGGGCATATGTTAAGGGTTCAAACACTATTCATGATGTAAATTCTATAGGTCACTTACCTTGATTGATAACCCAACCCTGAATTTGGATTGGAAAAAGTCATCGTTAGCCGATGGATCTCAAGACCTATTAGTTTTAACCCTTATGATTAATTTCTTGTACTAGCTCTTAGTCAAGTCACGAGAGGCAAATAGGAAATTATCCTCATATATCAAAATATATTATAGGCATAACGTGTAAATACTTGATAAGATAAGTGCGAGATTATCTCAAGTAATTAAACTCCAATAGGCCTTGCCTTGATCTAGAATCTAGTTCTTCTTAGTATTTGGGCTCTTAGGCTAAGTACATTTGAAGTATCTAAACTAGTACTTTCTATTCATGATTCTTAATGTCATATTCTTTTAGCAATTATGCTATTTATAACCCTTGACTATACTTTAACCTAGCACTTGTATGCACCATCTTTTAATATCGTTCTTTTAATGACTATATCCTTCATAACCCTTGACTAATTCTTCCTTGTAATTGCTCTATCAACGAATAAGCCATATGCAACTAGGTGCAATTAACTTTTCGTGATATATGCACTTCGCAAGCTCCATCTTATGAATATGTGAGATGAAATTATCTATACTCATGCATCATAGTATGAGCCTAACATATCTCATACGAGAATCAAAACAAGCATTCATCAATTTGGAAATACATTACTTACGGCCGATACCGCAGTTGGATTGACAATGATGCCTTTGCTCGAAGCTTCATTTTTTGTTGTGGGATTGTCATCCACATGCAACATTCTTCGCTTGGAGGCCATCGTCTGCAAGTAGATTCAAGAGATAAAGAATGCAGAATAGATTCAAGATAGGAGAGTGCAAGAGAAGATGGTTAAGTCAAGGATCGAGATAGAGGAAATTGTGCAGCCTCTCGAGGTAACTCCTCTCTCTCTCTCTCTCTCTCTCTCTCTCTCTCTCTCTCTCTCTCTCTCTCAAGCTCTCACAATCTCTTGGAGGGTATCCTTCTCTCTACCTCTCTCTCGCAACCTCTCGGGGTCTCCTTATGCTCCCTTGTGCCTCCCCATGCCTCATATTTATTGTGAATTAGAGGAGAGGGCTTGTGGCTGAGAAGTGGAGCTCTTTGTGGAGGGGGATCTTGGAAAGATCAGTGATCTGATGCTTAGATCATAAATCTGATGGTTTCATTGGCTCCATAAGGGGGGTAAAACCTCAAGACACTTGGTTAGAAAGCTCTTAGTTCACTCCTTTTTCTTTTCTCTGTTCAAAGTGCTATTTTGTGTCTATGGACTGTGATCGCGGCGCGCGCGATTTCGCAAATCCCTCTCTTTATTTTTTCTTTTTATAAAATCTCCAAAACTAACTAAAATATAACTTGTCTTTTATTTTAAATGACATCCAATTCTAGAAAATCTTCATATCTTTTTTTAGGATAATATCTAAAATATACTAGTTTTGCCCAAAATCTAATATTTTTGGACCATCCAAACTATACACATTAATACTAGTGATTAATATAGCTCATAAGTCTCGTTCACATTGTAACTTACGTGAAGGGTGGCTATGGTCCTTATCAATTCGAGAAAAATATCAGATTTATGACTCTTGATTTTTCTAAATAAAATATTTTTAATTAAATAAAAATTATTAGTTATTAACGTTAGTTAGTTTTCACCTTAGTTAGTAATCTTACTAACTTATTAATTGACTAACTAACTTTTGAACTTACCAACTAACTTTTATTGCGTGGAAATATTACAAGAGGGTGGTGGCTACTAGAGTGGGTGAGGTGGAGATTATTATTTTCAAAAGAAAAAAGTTAAAAATTTTATAATGATTGGGAGGGTCCACCAAAATGATGGCTTGAACTAGGCCACCTCCCCCTCCCTTAATTCTTTTCCCTTCCCTTTATTCTTTCCACTAAGTTTTGTAGACCTTTAGTGATTTATCTTTGACTCTTGTTTTTATGTGGTATGGAGGCAATCCAAGGTCATCACAATTGACAATGTGCATAAGGCTACAAAAGGCTTACATGAAATACATTATAAACTTTGAGATGAGGTAGAAGTTCTAATCTATAGGCATTCCTACCTAGACATTTGATAATCTAGTAGAGTCCACAATACCTTGGAGAGAGTTTTTTGAAATTTCGAAGAGATAGAAAATAGTTCTTTGACTGGACTCATACGAACACTATGTTTCCATCCTTGAAAGTCTAGGGAGTCCTCTTGGGATCAACGTAGGCCTTTTGCTAGTCCTGTGCTGCTTTGATGTCTTGGAGGATTGCTTTAGTCTACTCTTCCATCTCATCCAAGGTTTTCTTAGATGCTTTGCTCCTCAAGGTTAGGATCAGAGAAATGTTGGGGTAAAAGGCCTCTGGGCCTACCCATGTATACTGTGACTGCCCATTATTTATTCATATATAGTATGATAGTGCAATAAGGCTGTCAGTTCAGTTGGACAACACCTACATTGTGTGTGCTCTTCTCTCCCGCATCTTCCTCTTCTTCTTCTCCACTGCCATTGCATCCCCTTCAACTGGTATTAGAGCGGGTCTTCAAGAGCTCATCTCGGCCTTCCACACAAGGTATGAGATCTTCATTCTCACTCAGTTTTCAGCTGAACAAGGTTTTCACAGGTTGTGGGCAGCCATAGCTCACACCTCTTGGAGCTTCCTTCACCTGGATCTTGCTTCCAGCCTATCAAAGCTTGTTGAGGCTTGGTGTAGGCCTTCTTTGGCCCCCATTTGTGCCCCCTTTTGGGCCCCATTGTTGACACATGGGATAGCACACCCCCCTAGCCAGCTCACGTTTTTTTTTGCACCTATTTCAAAATCTGGCCCAAAATTCACTCTTTTTGTCATATCTCAAACATTGGGAACCCGATTCAGGCAAGGTAAGAGTCTAAGTTGGGGTTTTGGCACGCTTCGAACGCAATGGTGATGTCGGATTTGCCAAATTCTGATGACAAAATATTCTGCAATAGATTTTAGGTCTGAGACAGCATGCACTTGTATGCCTATGGCTTATGTGATGCTTCTACTGATGTCTATTGATACCCGGATCACTTGTGGATGTTATGCCTCTTATGTGAGACGCATTTGGAGCTGATTTAGCTCAGCCATTGACTATTTTGAACAATCCCAGATCTGTCCGAAACAGGGCAGCCACCTGTTACTTCAATTTTATGCTTACAAGTCTTGGCATTTGATGCCCGATTATGCCCGGTTGGTATCTATACATATGGGAATGTATGCCTATGGTTTGCCTATGGATTTGAGCTTGGATTGAGCACTGATTTGCTCAATTTACAAAGGTTATATCTGCTGGAAACTTCAGGGCTGAAGCTATTTATGCTACAGTTGGGTTATGCCTATTGGTCACGGGGTGCTCCTGGCTACTCGGTATGATGTCATGATGTATTTGGACTATGCCACATGTCTTGTTTATGCTCCAGAATACTTTTGAGATGAGATTAGAGATCGATTTGGGTTTGATTGTCACTTCTTTGTAGCTGGCATTTCATCTATGACATGATTTATGCCTAGGCTACCCAGTACGGGTTATGATGTCTTGGTGAATGCTTTATGCTTTGGCTGTGGATGGCAGTTGTTTGAGCTCGTCTCGACATTCATTTGAGTCTTCCCTTGAGCAATTGGACATTGAATTGGCTTTTTTCATTACGACTTGGCTTTTTCCGTTATGACCTTAGATGCTATATGGGATTTGATGCTCCGATTATGGATCTTGGCTATTACTTGGATGCACTTACATGTATAAGTAGTGAGCTGCTCCCTTGTTTTGGCAGTTGCCTATTGAGCTGTGATTTCTCGTTTGCATTTGATATGTGGGATACTTACTGATTAGTGGACTTGGATAGTGCTTGGGATTTACAATTATGGCTTTCTTGCTCCTCTGTTGTCTAGCTTCTATGCTAGTTGGGCTCCTGCTGCCCGTCCATGTTAGAGAGTAGATGCTATGTATGCTTACCCGTCTATGCACATGGTCTACTATTGTATACCTTATAGAGCCACTTATTTGGATGTTGTTGTATAGATGTTTGGGCTTCACCTAGAGCTTGACTCTTGCAGGATGCTTTGCCACTTGTCAGTATTTACTTGACTTGGATGTTCCTTGGTGGCATGATGTACTGCAAAGCTATGCGTATGCATATGGTTATGGGCTGATTTCATGGCTAAATATCATATGCTCTTATGACAGATGTCTTATGCTTTACTGTACTGTGGTTGGTTATGTCATGTAGTTGGCTACGACTCTTCTTCATGTGGGAGCTTTTGCATCCTTGATTGATTCCTTTATGTCCTCCCATCCATTGAGGTTTCATGAGCATTTGCAGCATGCTTCTACCACTGATGTACTAGCAGATGATTGTCTTTATGAGCAGGTTCCCTATGTTGGGACAGCCCTCGACTGCTTGAGCTCCGTGGATGCTATGGATAGCCCTATTCATGATGACTTGGATTCCTTGTCATCTTCTAGGAAGCTTGGGCATGTTCAAAGGAAATGCTTTAGAAGGATTAGAGAGCAGCAGAGACAGAGACGAACTTGACATGAGCAGAGAGTCAACGATGCAGCAGGTATTACCACTCTTTCTAGTGGTGAGGTACATGCAGTTACCCATGATGATGTAGTTGAGCATGTCTTCCTGTCATCTAGTTTCCCTACAGCTTACTTGCTCAATGATTAGGCCCATGCCTTTGATTGGCTTTTCAACTCTATGGCATCTTATCATGTTACCCCTCATAGAGCATGGTTCTCTTCTTACAGGGAGGTTGATGGATGTATTGATCTGGGCCTTGAGTAGACTTATGCTATTGTTGGTACAGGGAACATACACCTAGCGTTGCCTAATGGGACTTCTCTTATGCTCAGGGATGTTCTACATGTTCCCATGCTCAGTAAGAGCATGATTTTTGTCAGTCAATTGCATGATGCAAGTTACTATGTTTCTCTTCAAGATAGGTCATGGAAGATCTGTCATGGTTTCTTGGTTTTGGCCAGAGGTTCTCGAGTTGGTTCTCATTACCCAATGCATGTCTCTCATGTGGGAGATCTATGGCTGCAGTTATCCAAATACCACATGCATTGTTATGGCATTATCGCCTAGGCCATATGCACCACAGAGAGATGGAGATCTTGTCTCGTTCAGACTCATTGCTGCCTCCTATGTCACTTATAGATCTTGTTGCTTGCCCTGATTGTACTCTTGGTCCTTGTAGAGCCCCCTTGGCTTATGGCGATCGTATGAGGCATGCTCCTCTAGTATATGGACCTATGCCTTTCCAGTCACTTGGTGGAGCGTCGTACTTTGTGACCTTTGTTGATCATGCTACCCATCGTGTTGTTTGGGCTTTTCCCTTGGTGCAGATTGAGGATGCTGCAGTTATGCTTGACAGGTTTATGGATTCTGCTGGTAGCAGGCCTAGGTACTTCCAGATGGATTATGAGAGTCATGCTCTCTCTCCCAGCTTTCGGACCTCTTGTCAGCAATATGGCATTGATTTCTTGTTCCCATGGTATTATGGGATTGCTCATGGCATGTGTCTGACCTTACAGGCAAAGGTTGCCTCTATGCTTACCACAGCTAGGTTGTCTTATGGCTTTTGGGTTGAGGCCCTTATGACAGCAATCTATTTGGTTAATAGGACGATGTGCTTGAACTTGGATGGTATTACACCCCATGAGACATGGAGTGGCATGCAGCCCTCCTATGATTACTTGAGGATGTATGGCTGCCAAGCATCTGTACATATGCCACAAGAGCCTATGTCACGTAGATGTATCCTCCTTGGTTATGGAGATGGTGACGTTAAGGCCTACAGATTATGGGATTTGGATGCCCACAAGGTCATACGCAGCTATCATGATGTCTTCTATGAGACGCAGACACCTCTTAGCCCTCTTGATGAGCATTCAATATGCTTTATGGCTGATTTTACAGTAGCTATTACAGCAAGTTGTTTATGCTGAAAATGAGGCACTTATTGGCCCAGATGACATAGCTATGCATAGGAGTCAGGGTCAGGATGTTGGTGGTCAGTTGCTAGACCCCTTGCAAGCTCATGAGAGCCATTTTCTTGTAGTTTTGCAGGCTAGAAAGCCAGTAATATGTCAGTCTTCCGCTTTGCTGACGTCACATGTAGTCTTGAGACCCCGTTGGACGAGTGTCCGGGATGTTGGCCCTCTTTCAGTGATTGACTCTGGAGAGTTTTGACTGCTCTCCGCTATCTTATATGCCACATGTTGATGCTATCCATGACTCTGATGCTTTACAGCCATGCACTGATGAGTTGTGCTTGCTTCATGAGAAGCATTCTTGGATTGCTCTATTAGAAATTAAGAGGAGATAAGCATTCTTACCCATAAAACACATGAAAAGGGGTCATACTAATACTTTCATGTTACAAGACATTGTACGAAAGCTCCATTAATCCATCTCTTAGGCTCCCTACTATAGTATACTCTTAGAATGTCTTTCAACATTTAATTAACTCTTTCAATCCACCCATCAGTCTGAGGATTATTGTTAGTACTAAAATAAAGTTGAGACAGATCTAGAATTTAGACGTGAACAATGAGTCTATATCATTGACAATCCTTTTTAGCAATCCATGCAACTTGAAAATCTCCTTGATAAACAACCTAGCAATGTCAGATGCTTTGAAGGTAGTCTTCAAAGAAATGATATGAGCAACCTTCGTCAACATATCAATAACTACTAGGATTGAGTCATATCCTCCTTGCACTATTGGAAGCCCAACTACGAAATTCATATTGATAAACCCCCACTTCATTTGAGAAATATCAAGAGGATGCAACTCTCTAGGTAGTTTGATCCTTTCAGTTTTTGCTTGCTAACAACTCAAGCATTGAGTTACATACAATAATACATCAGCTTTCACTCCTAGCCAGTGATAACCTTTCGTCACAATATTTATAGTCTTTGCATAGCAAGGATGTCCAACTATCAGACTATCATGGGCCTCCCATAGAACCTTCTTCTTGAGATCCCAACTATTGGGCACATGTAAGCTATTCTAGTAGTAGTACAAAAGCTTGCCCTCAATGTGGTAATGCTTGAGTTTGACCTTTGCATTTTGGCTATCTCCCCCACATTGGATGGGCTTCTTTAACTCAAGATAATTAGGGTCTTTAGCAGTTTTAACAACTATAACCTCTAAAATTAGATTGCTATGCATGAAAATCATACTTGTGAGAAATGGCACATTTATTATTCTCTCTCATTTATCCTTAGTTGATTAACATTGAGTGACCATGTGTATATGTTTTAATACTTTTATATTAGTCTTTTATCATGTTGTAGAGTAAGTTCTGAAAAAAGAAGGAAGAAGGAGAAGAAGGTTTCAGCCCTACTTTTTTGTCTACTTAAGTCTCCATTGTATGTGTGTGCTCTTGGTTCCTTCATCTCTCTATCCTCTTATCTGACAGAGAGAGGAAGAGAGTGTGAGTTGAGTGAGTGAGTGAGTGAGTGAGTGAGTGAGTGAGCATGTGGGCGAAGCCTCCTTTTTCTTCCTCTTAAGCACTCTCTCATGCCTACACTTATGCTTCTTCCTTACATGCTAAGGTCATAGAGGGTTTAGGATGAAAGGAAAACATTTATGGATTGTGGAGCTTTGTAAGAGCACCTTTCATGCTTGAAGGAAGGCCATGTAAGCTCACTACAAGAGGATATTGGTATTCATGACACATGAGAGAGGCTAGGTGAGAGATAGGTATCATGATTTTATGGTTGAACCTCTTGAACAAATAAGAGGGTGTCCAAAGTCCTATCATTAAGGTCATGTAGTGCAACACCCCCAAGATAAAGTGGAGCAAAGAACTTCATAACAAGGTATCTCTTGGGCTATCCAATTAGACCAAAGTCGAATTACCTATGGAGTGTGAATGGGGGGTTAGACTTGACCCCTTTGCCCATAAGGCATAAGCTCAACTTTGATCCCCTAAAATGGGTGCATATTCAAGCTCTAAGACATGATCCTAAATCGCTAGAACGTCAGTGTCATGACCATCCATCCGCTTTCCATGCACACACCTAACGTGCTTAATTATCTAAATAATTTCTACCACATTGTTAAACATATAAAATGGCATGTCTAGATGTTCTACTATGAGTTAGACTTAGAAGCCACATGATTACCAAAGTTTGCTAATCCTAAGGGGTCTGCTTGCAAAGAGGTAGAAGTTTGCAACACGTCTTTTGCATCCAATTTATATTCATATATGCAATTATTGCTTTTGCAACAATCAAATGTTATTGTGGGTGCACAGTGGGTGATTATCTATCTCCGTGGGACAAGATTTTATTGCTGGGAAAAGAAATGATGCTTACAAGATAGTACATGAGTTCTTTTCTAAGCTTGCTAAAGATGAAACAACATGCATGAAATGGGAAGTTGGTGAAATCAGTTGTGATATCTTCTTTGTTGACTTTCCTACAAGGTCCTTAATTGATAAATAATCTATATTACTTGTTTGAAACATGCTCGTGGAGACACATATTTACCTAAGAATTACAATTTTTGTTGCCTCTTTAGGAGGCAATGGATGGTTACCTATTTGGATTACTTTGATAGGTATACTCGGTTTATGTGTTTGGTGTAAGAACTTTAATAAACAAGATACTAATGCTTGCCTTTGATAAAATAGGTGATACATTGACTTAGCTTGAAAGCTATATACATGTGCTTGATCTAGAAGTGATCTCGATGTGTCAATAAATTATATTAGATTTTTGGATTGCAATGCTTTTGGTAAAAATATCTCACATTTGTGTTATGTGCGGTGTAGAATTTGTTTATTAATATTTGCTCATACTGAATATCATTCATGTTCTTTTCTTGGAGAGAGTAGCTCTCATTTTTGCAAGTTGTTGCAGACTAATCCATTGAGTGACTATTAGACCTCTTACCTTCTAGAGAGAAATAGATTGGTGTTACTATCTTGCTCAACTCATTGGCATGGATGTCTTCAAAGATCACCATCAAGATTGGTTATGGAGATGGAGTGTAGCACTACACCTCTAGTGCATGCATGCCAAGCATCTTCTTGTCCATGCTTCTCACTTTATATTTGTGAGGTTATAGTAGATAATGTGGTTCTACCTCTTTTAGAAGCAATAGGTATAAAGAGGGCATGCTTGGGTCTTCAGGATAAGTTAGTGTTTGATGCCTACAAAGTGCAAGTTATAGGCAATCCTAATGGTGACTAGTGACCATCCACACTTATGATACCTAGACAGCTAATTTTTGTTGCTATCACTTGTACTAGCCAATCTTATCATGTGTTTTGAGAACTCTAGTTTTCTTATGTAGAGTGTTTGTATTATGTCTTAAATCATTGGTTATTGCTTTATGCATTCCATGTTTTGGAATTGATCATACAAATTGACATATTCTATATTATTCTTATTGTGTTTTTTTGTAGCATTCTTCCATGGTATGCATGATCTATGGCAGAAACGATGGCTTGCAAGAATGATAGATGAAAGTGGCATTATGTGGATGATGAATGCATTGAGGCATAATGGGATATGATATTGACCATGAGAGTTACTTTTTGTTGTGTAAGCAAGAGAAAATGACCAATATAGATAGTGGTATATTACCTTGCATGGAGCAATCCTCCTTCCATAAGCAATGTAATTATAGTCTTTTTTTCTTTGTGAATCAATACAGAGTGTTTCCTTGCAAGCTAGAGAAAGAATTAAATTTCTTCCTTACCTCTATTTTACTTTTGCTAGAAAAGAGTGGAGTTTCTCCCAATCATTTTATTGAACCAATGTCAATATTCTTATTTTTTACGTGATAGGTTATCACTTTATGTGAAAGTCCCATTAATTTAAGAAAATGCTTTCTTTTTGAAATATGATATTTCATTGCGTAGTGATTATATGCCTTCTCGTGCAAACTATTAGATAAGTTTGCATCGAGGCAAGGAGGATCTTGGCATGCATATCGATGGAAGATTTTAGCTCTAAAGAAGTACATTGGTAACCTTTTTGCCAACTTGGTGGTCTTTCACAACAAGAAGTGCTCACCACAAGGAGAGGAAACAATAATGAAAATTTGGGCCTTGACCAAGTTTTGACCTGTTTGAGCAATACCTCCAACATTTAGCTTGGAGAAGGTGGTGCTAGAAGCGATCAAAGCTTCTCTACCTATTTGACCAAGCCTTTGATGGAGTAATGTATGTGCTTGTTACATTAGATGAGCTCGCAAAAGTGTCAAATCCACTTATCCTAAAGAAAGAGCTAAAGGGGAAACGTATCATTTTTGAAGCAAAGAAGAAACTTCCATTTTCATTAGAAGCTGGCTTCTTCTCTCCGCCAATGAAAAGGCCAAGGAATGAATGAGAGTTCTTGTTGTCCATCGGCTCTTTGTATTTTTCATTATTAAGGTCCATCATATGTATCTTTCTTGATGAATTTAATACATTTTACTTTGTCTTTATAAATAAATATTCATTGAATAAATGTGTGGTTTGTGTAAGTGTTCAAAGGATATTAAGAAATATCCTTTATTTACATGCTATAAGACCATAAAATTATCCCATTTGTTTTACTAAACTTAAGGGTTTTTAATCATAGTAAGAAATTTTGTATATAATCTTGTAAATTTTACTAAATAAAGTATCATTTCCTTTTAACTCACATGGTATCTTGCATGTTCTATAAGGTGGACTCCCCGAGGATATGTTGATTATGCATTCATATATATTAACATAATCCAATTTAGTTATGTCAACACATTGTATGTATACTTGCATCGTGTGTAGGAGATAGCATAACTCGTATCCATATCTATTACTACTTGTACATGTACATTAAACAAAAAGTAAGCATCATGCATTTCAAGAAACAAAACAATACAACTTTACTTAAACTAATTGAATTGAGTACACATCACATGAGATTATATATATATATATATATATATATATATATATATATATATATATATATATATATATATATATATATATATATATATATAATGTTACGGCTTTCCAATTATAATGGTATTGTAGCACTCGTGGAAAAACCTATGGAGGAGCCCCCTTGTCATGTCGAAGCCATAAAGTCTATTTCTTTATCTATGATTATGACGCGCTTTGCATGGATGGCCGATAGTTGTGTATTATCAAACAAGTCGATGAGAAGTCCTACAACTATTTGCAAAAGGCCTTCACGGTTATAGCTATCTACTTGCATGGCAATGGGCCATTAGCCACTCGTGTCCAAAACCTTTCTAGTCCTTTTAGCTACATGTGTAATATTTGTCAATAACCTTTTGGAAGGACCTTTTTGGCATGAGAAGTTCATACCCATGTTGGATTCTCATTATCTCTTGAAGGGCAAGAATCCTTGGTCTTCATTTTCTCTTCTTTTGTGGTGATCATTGTGGTTGAGGGGGAGCACTTGCTATTGCACCAAAGGGAGGATCCACCTTGTGCTCTAGGTGGTAGACCATGGCCTTCCTCACCAGCAAGTCAAAATGGGAACAACTTGATTGATGCATGCCATGCAAGCTCAAGAAGACTAGAATAATGGAGGAGAAATAGAGATTAGGGATGTGAGAATTGAGAAAATAATGAAAGTCAAATGGGAAAATGAGAAAAAGAATGAACTTTTAACCCATTTAAGCCTAAGAACTAGGTTAATGCAACTTCATATGCATGGTCCATCGTATGATCATAAATCCATAACCTTTTATCAAAATGCGGCCAAAAGCCCAACAAAAAAGTGGCTCCAAATGCCAAATTATGGATAAGGGGTCTCTATGCTTTTTTTCTCAAAAAAATATATTGGGCTCTTGACCACCTAACAAGTGCACACGTGGGGTTTAGTCACATTTTAATATAGTTTTGTATTCTTAAAATTATCTTGCATCAAAAGTATAGATTGATCGATAATCGAGAAATGAACATTACAATTATTGACTCTTAGAAACTTCTCACCACATAGAATATACAAAGGTATCAGGAGTAAAGCTTATAATGAGAAATTGAAAATTTTCGCATGTTTTTCTTATTGAAATTAACAATGCTAGCAAAAACTACAATGAAAATGCACATTGAAGTTGAGAGTGAAGGATAAGAGCAAAAACTTAATTCATATTTTTAAGCAAGTACAATAGTATTACACTAGGACATAGTCAAGTGTCCAGTGCATAAGGAGAACACTATTCTAAAAAATATAACATTACAAACTATATTCATTTCATTAAAATGAATGCATCCTTCACTACTTAAGGATTTTTTATAAGTTGGAAGTCCTTGGATGTTAGAGTGATGTGCTTCACATGTATTACACAATGCTAAGCATCAATCATCAAGTCTACCAAAAGGGCCTTTGCAACATACTATAGAGCATGAAGATATTCTTTTGTAAAGTGATTAGTCTATCTTGAATATATGCCAAAAACCACCTCCTGCTTTCTATGTGGTAGAGATTTTGCACAATATCGTGAACAAGTCTTGAGAAACTCACCTTTAAAATGACGAGATCAAAAGAGTGCTAATACTTCTTGATTTCTCTCAAAGAAATTGTACCTGCCTTCCACGTGTTTCTTATGGGGATGTTGAACCTCTCAGGGAAACTTGAGGAAGCTACATTATGTTGAGAAGGGGATGGTTCATTCATAGGCTATGAAGTATCATTGTCCAAGATTGTATCTGAGCTAATTAATAGATTTTACATGAAACTAAATATAATACGGGGCTCTGAGGGGAAGCTTCTTCGTGACTACCTTAGACATAGCCATCTTTCCTACATAGCAAGAGATTTGAAATCCCGATGAATAAGATAGAAAGTGAAACCCTCTTATATAGCACTTAAACTTTAAGACTCATTCACATAGACTCACTCTCTCTTTCTCTCTCAAATAATGAATTACGTTTACACTAAATACATTGTTTATCTTACTATCTTAGCTCTTTTCAAATCCATTTGCTACCTTCTTGAAGCCTTATTTCTATAGCCACTTGGCATGGTTTTCTTTGGCACTTGAGGCATCATAATGTACTCTTTTAGTAACACAAAGTGATTCAATCATGTCTACAGCCCATTCATCAATATTTTTATTTACTATCTTCTATGAGAATTGAGCTTCATCCACTACTATGATCTTGTACCACCAATATAGCAATTAGATCATTGGATTATTTCCATTAACCCCTCCACCATGATCAATATTTCTTTGATATGTACCATATGCTATCCAATGTGATTTTTCCATCTCTTATGTGGATCAAACTCTAATGCTTCTCTTTCATGCAAAGTATGGCCATGCACTTCAAGGATATGCTGCAAAGGCACATATCACATATGAGTAAAAACATGCACAATAATTTATACAATTCATACACTTTTAAAATATTGACTTAGTATGCATCATGTAATGTGTGATAGAACTTTTGCCACATGCTTCCACTATGTTTTCATAGAAGCTATGCATAGCATTGACAAACTCTTGCTTATCTCCATTGTCACACACCACTTTTTGAAGCAAGGGAGCCAATTTATTGAGGCTAAACCTTGGCTTTGGCCAACCTTGTTTTATCTCCATTACTTTGATCAAGAACCATAGAATGCAACTCTTTTCACCCATCTTAATCTTGCAGCCTATGAACTATGACATTTCCTTTCTCACTGATGGGTGGTAAAAGAAACTTCCTAGACTTCATTCCTCCAAAGCAAGGCTTTTTTGGCAAATTATCATTTTTCATTTATCTATTCTCATCTTTTTCAATCATTACTTGATGCTTATGTAGCCCATTTTTTGATAGTACTCGCTCCACATTCCTACACATTGCAATGGTTTCTTTTTCCGGTTGCATCTTATAAGCAAAGCAAATATACTCATGTATAGTTTTCTCCATGATTTTGATAAAAGCATGCAATGAACGAATATAAACACGATGTAATAGAATATTGAAGATGGGCTTCCAAGTAGAATCTTCTTTGTCACATGTTGATGCAGTACTTGTTACTCTTTTCCAATTCTTTTTCAGGTCCTTTACTTCCACCCTCTTTGTCAAGCAATATAGGCATGGATACTTTGCATTGGACCATTGGAGATTCCACATATGCATTTTAAAGTTAAGTCTCTTACAAGACACCATTCCACCAAGTATTGATAATACCCTTCAATTGATAGCATCTCACTATGTTCGTACCAATGGATGATGTTTGAAATGCTTATATGCATAAAGAATAGCTATAGCACCTCAAATTTTCCTTAGGAACATAAAATGCAACGAGCCACCACACATGGGACTTTGATTGAACACTAAATTTTCCTAGATTGTTCTTATTGAATTGTAAAGCTCTATTCATCAAATTTACGCTAACTCTTTCAAGCTTTACTCCATTTGATAACGTCAGTTTCATCTAATTTTATCACAAAGTGCAGTTTACCATTACATTCCTCAATGGGCATATGGTAGTACATTACCATTGTCATCTACACTTTGTATAGATCTAGATAATAATTATTGAGTTTGGTGGATTTCACCTCATATGCATTTTTTATCCAACCTTTAGTGTTTTTATGCCTTGAACATACATGGAATCTCCTATGAGATCCAAAATCTTTGCATTAAGTTATCATCGAATTAACTTTGAAGGTCTAGGAAGAAGAGGCATGATTTTATTTCTCTTCAGCACCACATGACCAAACCTAGCCTTCACATCCTTGAATATTTTTTAATAAGTAGATATAATAGTACTGGCCCTGTCACAAATGGATTGTGCATCCATAATTGAGAACTTTTTTGACATATCTTTCAATGTGAAATCAATCACCTTCTCCTTCATAGCCTTGAAATTTGGATTTCTTAAAGTGTTTTCCTATGTACTCGCCTTCAACAATCCTCTAATAGATTATCCAAGTTCACCTTCACCTAGGTTTTCATTCTAAGCTTCCTTGCATACTTTAATACATCGCTTCAACTAGCCACTATTCACAATTAACTCATTGATTGGCTTTTTCTTTTGTTTACACTAGTGTATTAGCTTGCTATTGATCTTTATAAGTTCATTCAATTGTGTCTTTACCTCCTTGTATGAGATACCAATGTCATGGATAGTGTCATACATTGTGAGAATTTGATTATTTTATTGAATTATAGTCTCATTCAAGTGCATCACTTATCATATGAGCTATTGTATATGAAGTTGATGTGGAGCAATCATATCGTGCCTTTTTTTTTTTGCCAAGTTGTAAACACTTTAAATGCTTGATCATTGAGATGCTTAGTGTAGGCGAGAAGACCATTACTACCCTCACACACATCCTTCAAAAAAACTATACTTCTTGAGAAAGTTGGAGGTTTATTGGCTAGGGGATCAATTGGGTAGATTCTCCCATCAATCCACAAGTCCATGTGCTTCAATCCCATCTACTTGTAACTATGTAGAACCTAAGGGTTGTCACTAGTACGTTGGGTCCTTTTAAACAATGGGCCATATTCGATCTCTACCTCAATATGTAACTCCTTCTTTCTTGTATTCATTTTAATTATTGCTTGTGTCCCAATTATATAAGTATATGAATTGATTACATAGAAATGCTAATGAGAATATGAGGTTTAATATCTAGAGAATTAGACGAGAGAGAAGCCAAATGACACACTTATATGTTAATAGGAATTGTACTATTAAGTTTACTATGATAAAATAGAGAGACACATATAGAGACATTGAGATAGACACATGAAGACATTAATGGAAATAGTTGGTTTGGTGTCTATATGGAGATAGCTTGGAGGGGATGCACATAGATATTAATAGAAATAGAGGTCTAGGCTTGGTTGTCTCAAGAGATAGAGTAGAGATGTAGTGAGAGGCACATAAAGGTATCAAGGGGAAGGAGGTAGCTTATTTAGTGCAATGACAGAGGATTGATAGACAGACATGAATCGATTGCATATAGTGGTTATGAATGAGTGATTATGAGCAAGAGAGGTGTAAGTAATTATCTATATTAATGAAAGTTAATCAAAGAGAAGAGATCACAGTAGAGCCATGAGAGTGTAAGAAATGGGGAAAAAAGGCTCAGAGAGAACCACTATTCAAGAGTTCTTGTATTTTAGAAAATTCAAATTTACATCCAAAAACATCTCTAAAAAATGAGAAAATCAATAAACAAGTTTGTTTTTTTACCAAAAGCTAGGATATAAAAAATCCTCAAAATATCTTAAAAGAAACTTTCAAATTTTCATTTTTCTCATTTTCAATTGAAATATCAATTACTTCATATTTACTAATCATTTTGTGTTAAAAACCAAGCACTACACTCTTGTAAGTAACTCCTTTTTAAATATAAAATTCCATTGAAAAAGGGTTCTTGAATGAGGCCCGGGGTGTCCACCTTATAGAATATGTAAGATACCACGTGAGTTCAAAAGAAAGGGTATTATAGTTAGTAAAACTTGCATAACTACATCTATGAAATGGGTTTTTTTAATATATATTTTTTTAAATCATAAGTTTAGTAAATTAAAAGGGGTCATTTTAAGACCTTACAGCATGTAAAGAAAGTGTATTTCTTAATATCCTTTGAATGCACGTTATATAGATGATTTCTTATAGGTGGACTCCCCAAGGAATGAGGAGAGAGAAGGAATTTGAGCAAATCCTTTGTGGATAATATAAAAAAGGCAAAATGAGATTGAAAAAGTAGAGAGAGAAGAGGATTGTTTTACTATTCTTCTCTCATATTTTCCTTGTTTTAAGGAGGAGAGAGGGGAGGCTAAAAGGCCCATTTTTTAGTTCATTTTTTTCCTAATGGAGGTCCAAATTAAGTTACTTGCAAAAGCAAATATCATATTCCTTGCATTGACAAACTCTTAAATAGGTACATGGTGCTAAGGGTGTTTTTGAAGAATTTCCTACAACAACCCATCTACTACCAAATTTAAATCAAGAAAGAGAAAATCACAAAGATTACCTTCAATATTCTCTATGGCCACTATGAGCTCAATGCCATCTCCTTTTGCCTAATTAATGCACCATCCACATTCAATTGTAGGACATATTGTGACCATACTTGAATGAGTTTTTTCTTGTATCTTTTAATAGTATCCTAATTTCTTCTATGTTAGAAGAGGATCAACTTTTCCACCCTCACAAGCTCTTTGAAAATAGGAGCAAGCATATAACTTCATTTCTTAGAATGAATATTTGGGATTCGTTGTTTCCAAGGCATCTACAAACGTTGTTAAGATTAAAGATATTTTAAAATTGCACCTTTGAATGAGATTATAAAAAAGAATAGCAAATAGGACATTGCTACAATAGGGTATGTTTGTTCAACTCAAGAAAATCTCACAAATGCATCACTTTTCCAACTTCCCAACTTTACCAATGCTACTAAAGGCATTTGTGATGCAAGTAAGACTTCCCTTTGTTGTTTTATTGTATAAGAAGGTCGATATTAGCCTATGCTTCAATCAAACTAAAGTTTCATGAATCAAACCCCAATCAAACTACGTATTCATGACCTAGATTTACTAGTGGTAGTACATTGTCTTGCCCTATGGTGACACTATCTTCCAAGGGGTTCACTCATAAATATGTAAGCATATACATGACTTTAACAATATGAAATTTTTATAATGACATGTTAAATTTTTTTTATATACACCATATAAAGATATTATTCATAGATTGACATATGCACAATTGCATGTCTTTGGATATGAGGCTTTCTACCATATTTCCAAAGACAAATGCAATAAGTTGGATGTATCTTTCTTATATATGGTGATGCAAGTGAGATGGGCTATTGCCTTTGGGATCTTCCGGTACAAAAGGTTATCCGTAGCCATGATGCCGTCTTTCATAAGGATAAGATGGATAAGTAACTTGAGCAGGTAGTTAAGGTACGCAAGGTGATCTTTGAGAAGGAGCCTCCTATTATAGTCCACCCAATCCCACTTAGATGGCCTACCACAACTATTGATGATCTAATAGCCCATGATTCATGTACCATATAGGATCATGATGTTATACAAAGAGGATAGCCCATAGCCATCTCTTGAGATGCTCCACTAGAGTCTTATATCCTCCTGATTGTTTTGAGTCCTCTATGCATTGTGTCATGGTGACAGATGCTAGTGAGCCTCTCACTTATGGAAGACTATGCCCAGAGGTGATAGTCACTATTGGAAGAGGGCCATGTAATCTATGGATGATACACTGCTCAAAAAAAATATACATGGGATTTGATTCCTTTTTCCAATGGAAAATGTGTATTACCATGCAAGTGGCTATACAATTTAAAGAGTACCCCTAGTCTCCCCGAGTATATAAGGCCAGATTAGTTATGAAGGGTTTTAAGCAAGAGAAGAGATTTGATTTTGATGAGATATTCTCTCATATGGTCGAGCACCTACACTTAGTATTGGCCTTGGTTGCATAGATGGATCTAAACTTGTACCAAATGGATATGAAAAATAGCTTTTTTTCATGGATCTAGACTTGTACCAAATGGATGTAAAAGCAACCTTTCTTCATGGGGACTTGCATGAGGATATCTATATGTAGCAACCTAAGGGCTTTAAGGAAAAGGGTAGGGAGCACCTAGTGTGTAAGTTGAGGAAGAGTCTCTATGGACTTAAGCAGTCACCTAGGTAATGGCATCATAAGTTTGATGCCTTTATGCATTCACACAGTTATTCCCATAATGATATGGATTCATATCTTTACATAAAGAAGACCACGATGGTAGCCTTATCATTTTGGTGCTATATTTTGATGACATGCTAATTGTTGGGAGTAGTCATGATGAGTTGGATACTTTGGAGACTCACCTTAAGAAGATCTTTGAGATTGACATGGGATATGCCTCTCACATACTTGGTATGTGCATTTATTGTAATTGCTCTAAAAGACTCCTCTACCTATCATCAACAGAAGAAGTACATTTATAAAGTCCTTGAGTAGTTCCATATGCAAGGTGGTAAGCCTATTGGTTGCCCATTACCTTCTCATGTGATGGTCAATCAGGTAGATTATCTGCAATCTGAAGATGAGAAGGCCAAGATGAACAACTTCTCGTATGCAACCATGATGGACATCTTGATGTATGTTATGATAGCCACTAGGCCTAACATAGCATTGGTAGTGCAAGTTGTGGCTCATTATATGGTAACACTTAGCAAGCAGCATTGGGACACTATGAGCGATATTATAAGATACCCTAAGGGCATTGTAGATAGATACATTTGTTATGGTGGCCATGATACTAGAGTCGTGGACTACACAGACTCTGATTATATAGGATATGCAGATAGTAGGAAGTCCACTCTCACTATATCTTTACTTTTGCTAGAGGTGTTGTCTCTTATATATCCAGGGTACAAAAATGCACGGCCTTGTCTACTACCGAGGCTAAGTATATCACATCCACTAAGGCTTGTAATGACTTCTACATTACATTTGGACTCTATGAGTGCCATTTAGTTGCTCCATAACCCGGTCTTCAATGCAAAGACCAAGCACATTAAGGTTCATTATTACTTCATCAAACAAGTGATTGAGAGAAAGAAGATAGAGCTTTTCAAGATCTTGACTAATGAGAATCTTACAAATCTTGCTCAATAAAAGTCTCCTAATAGAACATTATGCCTTCCTTAGGAAAATGATGGTTGTAGGACAAGATGATGTCTATTCCTCACTCTATTGTACTTGCATTGTATACTTTATCACTTTTTCCTTGTTTTCTCCACACTCATGCACATTTTTCTTTAACTAGAAGGTTGTTTGGGATTAAAGGCTACATTTGCTTAGCTACCTACTTTTACTTGTACTTACTACCCACATACTTGTACATTGAAGGTGGAAGCCACCCATCAATATCACTTTATTCTTTATTCTTTACACAATAATAGAATAAAGGAAGGCATGTCACACATTATGACTATTGGAGTTCCTACATACCATCTTGCTCTCTCTTATTGGAGTTCCTACATACCACCTTTTAGGGCTTAGGATTACAATCATACTCCACCTTTTAGGGCTTAGGATTATCAAGCTAATTTTTTTTTATTACATTGTGTTTTCCCCACATAACCAATACACATACTCTCTTGCTCCCATCAAGTCACCATATCAATGGTGGCAGAACACTCTTAGTTACATCCTCGAAGGACTTAGCCGATTTGCATTGTTAGAAATACTTCAATTGTAACACCCCATGGGAAGAGCACTTTAAATAATACTTTTATCATTTGGAGATATCACTTATTGATGCAAATGTGATCAGTACTTGATCCTCATACCCGAAGCCCATCAATGCAAAAATGCTCAATACTCGATCCCTACATCCTAAATGATTAATACAAAAGTTCTTCCATTAAACTGGACTATGCACATTTGGCCATTTTCTTACTCTTGCATCTACCTATTCTAACTATCGCCCAATCAACCATATGTTGAGATCTCATGCCCTCCATTGATTCCACTGATACTATTGATACTATGAGTGCACCCCCAAAAGAAGCAACTTTGTGACAATAATACTAATTCGTAGTGACCTATTCGCCTAGTAAAGCCTTGTTTTGTTTTCAAGAAACCCATGACCAGTACATGCATATTGTTTTGTCTTAAAATTTTTCCTGACCACTACATCTTTTGTATTTTTTTCTTTAAGGCTTCCCATTTCCCAAGGGCAACCTCTATTGCTTTGCCCAAGGGAAGCCTCGTTTAGTGTTATGGTCCAATGTTCTAGTCTTTGAGGGTCATCACCAAGCAGTTCACAACCCTTTGGCCTGGGGGTAGCCTCTATCACTTAATGGTGACTCTCATTGAATGTTCTTGTCTTTGAGCATCACCACCAAGCGGTTTATGGAAACTCTTTCCATAGGGATAACCTCTATCAATTGATGGTGACCCTCATCTAGTGTTCTTATCTTTGAGGGTCACCACCAAGAGGTCCATGGCAACCCTTTGCCAAGGGGTAGCCTCTATCACTTGGTGGTAACCCCCATTGAGTGTTCTTGTCTTCAAGGATAACCACCACTAAATGGTTCATGGAAACCCTTTTCCAAGGAGCAACCTCTATCACTTTTGATGATGAACCTCATCCAATGCTTGTCTTTTAGGGTCACTACCAAGCAGTTACATGGTGGTAACCCTTTTCCCATGGGCAATATCTATCACTTAGTGGTGACCCTCATCCAGTGTTCTTATCTTTGAGGGTCACCACCAAATAGTTCATAGTTCATAAATGTAATAGAGTAGCCTCTCTGTGACTAGATTTATGGTGACTCTTTATGGTCTATGTTTCAAAGTTCATGGCTGAGGATCCCTCCCATGAAATGTGCAAAATATATCAAGCTCATCATGTTGTTCTTAGTGAGCTTCTTAGGATAGAGACTCAAATGCAACCTGCAATACCATGCCTTCCCTTCCCAAGATTAGTCTAAGAAATGTATGATCATTATGCAATAGACATGTGATGGAACTTCTTGAAAATTCACACACTTTAAAAGATTGCCAAAGACTCTCTCATTGAATTTTTTAAAGACGCATATCTTGAACAACTTGCACCACACTTGAAACTTTGGTATGACAGGTTTGTGAATCCTATGGAGATCTTAGACCATCGCATGCAAGGGATACTTACTATCCCACCTCTTCATTAATAACGAGCCAAGTCAAGATCCCCTATCTCCCATGAGAGGGACACACGCTTATAAAGAGCACAAATAGCACCCAAGCCCAAGCCTAGGAGGACAGAGCTTTCCAAACACCATGGATGCTTATAAAGAGCACGAGCAATACCTTGGTCCAAGAGCCCCGAGATCCTAACAAGCCCCACAACTCCAAGACCCCCAATCCCAGAGTCCCCAAGTGTCCCCACCCACGAGGCCCAGTAGACCTCACCAACCACGTCCACTTTCAACGAAGAAGGGGCTTACTCTTTACTAGCCACTAGCCCCCCACCTCTTCCGCATAGCCTTTATCTTTTACCTCTAGTTTAGCACATACTAGTAGACCTCACCAACCACCACCACTTTCAATATAGGAGGGGCATTCTCTTGATAGAGAGATCAATACCATCCTCAGTGAGTGTGTGATTGACCTAGGTGGCATAGTGTCTCCCACTTGGGCTATTATATCCTTGAGAGGACAACAACTGGAGGTTGAGCTTGATGCTCTTGATATTTGAGTGCTTTCTTATCCCATTAAAGAGGCATTGATTGACTCCATTATGGTTTCCCTACAATGGTAAGTTCTTACTTTTTGTTGTCTAGGCATCTTAATCCTTGATCTCATTAGGTATGTTGCTTTAATTGTCTTTTTTAATCCCCCGTGGTTTTAATAGCTAAATTATAGCTTTGTTGCCACCTTCCCTACACATTGCCATATATTCTATTAACCCGCTATTGTTTAGGGGCCTATAAGATGATGGCACCTCATATCCCATACTTTTGAGAATGTTTCCTTACATGAGGATTGATTATGTGCGAGTCGTTTTCATTTCCTATCATGAGCAATAAGTGCTTAATCAAGAGCATTTATTGTTTGTGTTCCTAGCTTCTTCTATCCTAGTTTTGGTGCTAGTGCTTTGAAATTCTTATTCTTGTTTGATGATTGAATAGGGATCATTGGGGGGTCTGATAATGTACAATATACTTGTAAACTTATGCTATTTTACAAATACTATTGGCAAGGGCTACCACAGAAGAGCTTGACAATATCTACATCTCTCCTTTGAGGTTAGTTTGTGCTCTTTGAAGGCATCGTCAAGAGAATAAACTAGGCTTGTGTTTCTAGGGTTGCATGCAAGCTTGTAAGCTGCATGGAGAGCCTTGTAGTTCATCAGGATAACCTTATAGGTACTATGACTAAAAGAATTGTGCGAGTCCCACAAGAACCCAATCAAGACGTCATTTGTGGGTGGAGAACATGCCTTAATGCATTTCTTAACCTGAGCACTATATATGATCTTCCAAATATGAGTCATTTTTGCAATGCAAGCTTATTTTTTCCAATGAAAGCTTGCATTTTGTAACTTTGTTTTTGGATTAGGATATAAATATACGAAACTACTCCAATTTTGATGTTAAAAAGTTCAAAATTACCACCCTTCAATATATTATAGCTTGTATTTCCCAACACTCCAAGGAAGAGGTGGTGCAAAGAGATGAATGAGAGTGTATGTGTGTGTGCAAAGGAGGCACAAGGAGGAACAGGCTCAGCCAATGGCTATGCATGCATATGAATATGCAATATAGCAATTTGAAGTCAATATGGTAGATGTGGAAGAATGGATTCAATTGAGGTTGGCTTTGAAGAGTGGGTTGCAAAACAAGTAGTGGATAGCGACAGGGTGCGTCGAGGGGGGGGGGGGGGGGGGGGGGGAGCTTTGTGGCATGATATGGAGAACATTGTCCATCCTCCCAATCCCAACCACAACCTTGTCACCAACAACCTCACGGCCAATCCCAACCACAACCTTGCCGCCTGACAATATTGCCACTGCCCAAGCAACCATCTTCGTGCTCGATCTTTCCCTCAATGGAACTCTTGAATCTGGCCTTCATGGCCTTTACACTGTAATTTTACAATGGCTCATTCATTCATTACTTTCTACACAATGCATGAGAAAATGGAAATGTTTTTTTTTTTAATTATCATTCATTTTACTAAACTTATTGATTTCTAGAAAACTCCCTCATGTATTAGTCTAGTGGCACCAACTTCCCCCAAACATTATGCCATCTTCTATACAAGAATGTCATGATGAAGTTTTGAGTGGCAATCATATACTTGCAGATAGCAGAATCTAGTTGCACCTTGCAAGAGATTCTGTCTTGTGCCTTTGTATCCCAGCCTCCTACATCCACAAACTCTAGGATACTATCTACATTTAGGCACTTCACTAGGAACATGGTTCCTGAGGTCCAAACTTTAGTGCTAATGAAGAAGTCCACAAAAATGTCTATAGGCATAAAGTAGATATTTTGCTTTGCCTACTTGAAATTTTGGGCTTTAGGCATTTCTACACCTCATGAAAAATTTTGCACATGTAAATCTTGCTTATCCTTGAATCTCCTAGTGGACACTCTCTGCTCTTAAAATCTGGAAGAGAAAGGCTATAAGATTCCCAAATGCTCATTGGAGGGAGGTGGTACATAAAATAATATACTTCTCTCAAGTAATGCCACTTTTGTCCTCCCCTTGTAAAGCTCTTCACAATGGAGTCATAGGTGATATCTAGAGAATCTACCACACATTATACTGGCCACAACTCCTCGACACTTTATGGATACAAGTATATTAACATCAAATGGTGTTATCATACAAGATGAATAAGAAATATGAACCTTCATTCATACTACAAATTAAACGCAACCACATTGCCCTAACTATTGGGTCTATGAAGAGGGAGATTAGAGGCATTAGGCTCAAGGTGAAGCTCCTTATGCATAAAAACATGTTGCGCACACACTTCTTTGATTGTCCTCTTGGAGCGACTAAGCCTAAAATCTGTTACCCAATCCTTCCAACATGATAAGAAAGGGTGGGATATCAAGGATCTCTCCCACTTTTTTTGGTGCATGATTATCCAACTTCCCTTTTTTATGGTCAAGGAAATGCGCCTGTCTTGCTCATTGAGCATATTATAAGTGACCATGGACTCAATGGAAGCACTAGGTTTTCTACACCAAGAAGATGCCTCCATGGTGTAGGAAGGTTGAGAGCAAAAACCTGTGGCAGAGTTCTAAGAAAACAGAGAGCAACTCCAAGGCTTGTGGAGTGGAGGAAACGAACATTGAAACATTCCAAACAAGAGGGCTCCACTAACTTTTTTTCCCTCTATATAAGAGAAATGGTTCAAATGCATGGCAAAATATTACTGTTGGAAAATGACAATCACTCCAACCCATGTCGATGAAACTAACAATTAATCCACTTTATCGTTGCTAAAAAGTGACAATTACTCAAGCTATTTCAATAAAACTAACCATTTCAAGAATGCCAAAATGATTTTTTTAGAATATTAAAATGATTTTCAAAAAAAGGTTTTGTAATCGGAGCCCTCTCTCTCTCTCTCTCTCTCTCTCTCTCTCTCTCTCTCTCTCTCTCTCTCTCTCTCTCTCTCTCTCTCTCTCTCTCTCTCTCTCTCTCTCTCTCTCTCTCTCTCTCTCTCTCTCTCTCTCTCTCTCTCTCTCTCTACACACACACACACACACATGCTAAAATGCCAAAACATGACGTCAAACTCTCGCTAATGATCATGGGATTTTCCCCTTTCATTTAGTGCTACTTTAGCATCCAAAACACCTGTACCTTTTTCCTGCAATTTTGAAATGGTTCCACCTTGTATAATCTTAATCCAAAGGTTAACAAGAGGGTTTTTCTATGAAACTAATACTCTATAGCTTCCAAAAAATTTAAAAATGTGAGGCAAAAGACATGAACAACTCTAAAAATGTATCACAATATGTTGTTTTTATCAAAACAACCTCTTGGAGCCTTCTGATGAGCAATAGAGTTAATAGACATCATAGCCTTAATAAAACCTTAACTCTATCTATCTTTCTTTTTCTCTATTAACAAACACAAGTAGGTCTTAGGCTTCAAAACAAGAAGCATGCCCCCTATTTTTCCACTTAAGTTATCCTTGTGATTCTAGAATAACAAGCTTCCTATGTGCTTAAGTAGTCCCCCCATGCTTGCATACATAGTATACATATATCCAAATCTTTTCTCCAACAATCCAAAAATAAATTGAACTACCTTGAGTCAAGCCACTCTCGGTTGCCTAAATGCTTCTAAATTGGGCTATGGCAATCCCAAAATTGAGCCTCGGTGGCTCTTTTAATTGGAATATTTATTTAACTTAAGCAAAAAGCTTGATAATGATATTTGTACCTCCTACAAATCCAAATACCAACCACAAATATCACAATTAAGCTCGAACCCTCAACTTTGCTTTGAAACTTGTCTCCTTTCACTCCTCACTCGAACTAGGAGCCCCTATGAATGGTGCTCTGATACCAATTGAGAGGGAAGTGATGGTGGGATGTGGAGCAATGATGTGTGTGTGTGTGTGTGTGTGTGTGTGTGTGTGTGTGTGTGTGTGTGTGTGTGTGTGTGTGTGTGTGTGTGTGTGTGTGTGTGTGTGTGTGTGTGTGTGTGTGTGTGTGTGTGTGTGTGTGGCCATGTGGAGCAATGATGTGTGTGTGTGTGTGTGTGTGTGTGTGTGTGTGTGTGTGTGTGTGTGTGTGTGTGTGTGTGTGTGTGTGTGTGTGTGTGTGTGTGTGTGTGTGTGTGTGTGTGTGGTGTGGTGTGCGCGCGCGCATGCGTGTGCACGTGCACGTGCGTGCATGTGTGCATGTGTGCGTGCATGCGCGCGCGCGCGCGCGCGCGCGTGTGTGTGTGTGTGTGTGTGTGTGTGTGTGTGTGTGTGTGTGTGTGTGTGTGTGTGTGTGTGTGTGTGTGTGTGTGTGTGTGTGTGTGTGTGTGTGTGTGTGTGTGTGTGTGTCATTTTGGTGGGTACTCAGGCCTCGTTCTTCATTATATCTTCACTTATATATGAATTTACAATGTGTAGTGGTAAAGAGGTGCTCACCTCGTCTTTTTCCATTTGCCTTTACCTATATTTGAATGTGTTTATTATGTATTAACATATGTTTGCCAAGTCATAATGTTAACTACCATGATAACTTTATGCTAGTAGTTATGTATTTCTTTGATTAGAAGACAAGGATGATGTAGCACCAAGATTGGTAATTGTTATGGCCTTGATTTTGATGCTCTTATAGTGCTCGTTTTCTTAGTATTATGTTGCGGAATAGACTTGTTTATGGAAGCATATGGTCTTTTTAAAGAACCATTTTGGTGATGAGTTTCTATAGTATCCTATCCCAAACACATTTAATTATACTGACTTTGGTGATGGCTATTTATGCTAGCCAATTATTTTCTTTGCCCAACCCATAATTCTAGTTTATATGCATTTATGAATGGGGCCCTTTGTTATCATATTTTTGCCAATATTATCTTGGTAAGATAGTACATGCAATGTCCTCTTATAACAAGAATATTGGTCATGAGATTCTACATTATACTATCCCAAATAGTACAAATGAGTTAAGGATGCTAGTTGCAATGATTGGGTCTCTAGCCATTGTCTTACTGAACTTTACATGCAAGTTAATCTCCTTAGGTTCTCATGAGTAGAGGTTGCCACTATTTTGACTTAACGCCTCCTTTTTAAATTATCATTGTTCTTTTGAAGGAGCTAAGGAGATATGAATTGCTACAAGGAATCTTCCTTACCCCCTTTTGAAAGACTACAAAATTGTATCAGTGCAATAACTAAGTTCTCAAAGGACTATGAAAGTAATAATAAGGCAGAAGTTGGTATAAATGATTGCATTAATAGCATGAAGCAGTGCCTAGTGTGATGAATATCTCCAGATGTTATGATCATGCCATCAACTATTACTAGAGTGCAATAGGGACAGTCAAGGCAGAGTGTGACTACAGACGAAGATGTTAAAGCCATATGCATGATGTGGCAATACATAATGCACCTAGAGTAAACCAATCACATGAAGATGATTATTCTAATCACATAAAGTGATTAGAGGGAATCATGACCAATATGATAGGCATATCTAGCATGCGTACAACACATAATAGGAGGTGAATAGTTTTGATTGGTTACAAATGCAAAAAGTGCACCCTTGTCCATCACTTTACAAACTGGGCAAGGGAAACTCCCTGTCCGAAAGTGGATGGAGAGTTCACATGTTTTACACGTACACAACAAATCATGTTCTCTCTAGTGTGTAAAGAACTAGGGATGCTCAACCCTTCAAGAAGCACTTTGATTGGTTAATATTTGCAAAGCACTCGCCACTTGGTGTGTAACCAACCTTATTTCCACACACTTTGCAATTGTGATGGTTGTTGTCTTGTCTCTCTTTACTCATTCAATAAACTAGACACTCACTTCCACTTGAGCTTGTATTATAAGGTTGCATTTTTATCTTTTAAGTACATTTAATGAAACTATTATCTTGCATATTGCACATTTAGAAAATGTTATATGGTAGCACATTACACCTTTCGCAATAACTTGCATGTATCTCTCTCTCTCTCTCTCTCTCTCTCTCTCTCTCTCTCTCTCTCTCTCTCTCTCTCTCTCTCTCTCTCACTCTCTCTCTCGTGCAATACATCTTTTTAGAGTGCCCATGATTTCTTAACTCCTCTTTTTTTTTGGCAATATATTTATGTACTACACTCCATGCATTTACACATTTAGTATCAATATATTTAGGGATAAGGAAAACCATATGTTTCATATGTGCATAGTGATTATATAGACACTCAAGCTTTTATCACAAGGTTGCTTTTGTACACACACATATATATATAAAGAGCACATCAACCTTGGATACAAGAATGGAGCCCACATTTATCTTCTTATATTTCCAAAAAGGAAACAAGGAATGGGAATCATCTTTGTCCCATATGAAAGAATTTACACCACATGCACACTTGAGTACTTTCAAAAGATATAAACAAATATGGTTTATAAATCAACAAACAATGTGTGTGTGTGCATGCACGCATGTCGTGCTTGCATGTTTCATTGTGCTTCTTTGGTACATGAATGTGCACCAAAAGGAACCCGTAGCACATTGAGTTAAGAATCCATTGCATTACTGGCAAACCAACATCCCACTAAACTTTATGTGTATGTGTACTTCTGAGACAACCTCACTCATCTCCTATCCATACATCACTTGTAGTAGCTATGAATGATGGGGAAGAATGTGTAATTTTAAAGGCCTATTGTACTGGAGAAGTCGATGTAAAATTTCTTAGACGCTTAACATTCTACAGTAAAGCCGATGCCAAATATTTTAAGGCACTTAATTTAGCAGTGGGCAGGATTTTGCCATGTAGTATTGACTCTGCAAGATTTTGGGAATAGAGATGAGGTTGGTATGTGAACTAGGGTTGTTATGAGGAGATTAGCATCCATGATGCTCTTCCGTGTTAACAGCAAGCTTAGTACAAACCATGAGCTCCCAAAATGTCATCCCTTTCATGCATGCAGAGCACACTTTCAATCTAGGAGTAATCGCGTTGGGCCATGCTTGCATGATCCCATGCATGCAGATTGAAGAGGAAGTGATCTGCCATACACAGACCTTAGAAATGAAGATGAGGGGCAGAGAGGATATCCCGCCTGTGATATGCCATGTATCGAGTCACTAGGGGTGAAGATGATGGGGACAGAGGATTTCTTCTCCTAAGATTTGCCATGTACGAAAGTCACCAGTTACACGAGTGGGAGAGAAATTCGTATGCACCATTACCAAAGTCAGTATAAAAACGTGCCTATCTGCTGACACGTTCAAACTAACCAGCCCAAAGGTTGTAAATCCCATCGAATACGCTAGCAAACGCCATGATCAACACGCAGAGGTTGCATCCATACGCAGAGGTTGGCAAATGCCGTACTTGGCTAGCAGCTCGGGAGTGATGCAGCCCAGGGCACCCAACATGCCTGTGGATGACTCCACCTTCCCATTCTTGCCGAACGCCTTTGGGTCCGCCAATAGCCTCGCAGTGTCCCACCCATAGTCTTCCGGGATCCATTGTTCCTTCAACTTCCCTCCTTTTGCTTGATTGTCCTCTATTGAATTTGGTTTTGCTACTTCTTTGTCTCCATCTCATGTTTCATCTTCTTCTTCCCTTTCCCTATGTATCTGTGGCAGCCATGAACTACCTCCCATCAAAGACCTGTGTATCTGTGGCAACCATGAACTACCCCCTATCCAAGACCTTCTCAGTATCTTTTCGGGAGGCAGGCAAGGGGTACACCACACCTTAACGTAGCTCAGTCTGGACATGTGTGTGTGTGTGTGTGTGTGCGCGCGTGCGAGAGAGAGAGATCACGTCTGGCGGTCAAGTTTAAGAGATTCATAAATCAGACCCTGCACCGAGGGGGGACAAGGGGGTATTAATGATTGCATGTGGGAGAGGAGCACCACCATTCGGATTCGGAGCGCCCTAGAAAGAGGGAGAGAAAAGCAAGTTAGTATTTTAAACAAAATAATTTTATCCTTCTTGAGATTTTTGGGATTTGTCGCTTTAGAGCTTTGGGATGTGCGCCACCTAAGGTTCTGTTAGGTTTGGCAGACTGTACAATAAGAGGATAGTATAGATAGACAGATAGTATAGAAGGATTATAGATAGATTATAATGAGATAGAACCCCAAGAAGTTGGAGATTAGCAGCCTTTGCACGTGTAGCTATTTTAGAGATAGTATAGAAGGATAGTATAGATAGTGTAGATAGATTATAATGAGATAGAACCCCAAGAAGTTGGAGATGAGCAGCCTTTGCACGCATAGCTATATTTTAGAGCCTACTAAGGGAGGATTGCAGTTCATGAAATGGACAAAAGTAAATGGTATTATCATGAGATAAACCCCAAGAATGAGCAATGTTTTTATGAAACCTGTTTACAATATGGCAAACTGTCAAATCCAACTAAGAAAGGATAGCATTGAGAGTAACCGTGTGCTCAAAAATTGACTTGACATGCTCTGTATGTATGGCATAGTCAGAAATACTACTGGGGCCTTTCCTTAATGTTAAAATATAATAAGGTCATGCACAAAATTTCTGTTGTATTGAGGCAACAATCACAAATTATTCACGGAACTAGACAGACTTGAAAGCCCAATTGTAAGAATACTGGCATTCTTTCGAAGAATTGGCAACTTCAACATTAGAATCTGGGAGCAAGGGGTAAACTTTCATTTATGATCTTTACAGTGGACATGATTTGCAGCTTTCATCAACAAAACAGGTGCACTGGCTGATCCTACAACTATCATCCTCTCGCTGCCTCCTGTGATGGGCCCATTCAAGGGCACACACATTGAAGCATTAGTAAACTTTGCTGCATGATGTAAGTGCCAATCATTACCTTTGCACAGCTCATGTGATACTAGCCCTCTGCTTCCTTTTCGTGAACAGTAGCTTTCCATCTAGTTGAGCTTCTTGCTTCAAAGTTGCCCAAATCCTCCGCAAGTGATTATGTGATTTTTTTTGTACCCACATAAGGATTTCTAGGAAAAGAAAGTCAGCTTGAACATCCCAAACAACTTTTAACTTTCTCCGACTGAATACTGATGCCTTCCCAATAGCATGTATCAGTTCATTAACACGCCTGTGTGCAAGGCCTCCTGGTGACATTAAAATAGAGGGATCAGCTGCTAGGTAAGAATGCAATGTGGCCATGGCTGGAAGCACTTTGCCTTGCAGAAGTGCACAGGCAAAGACTGCAGCACGATGCTTACTCCTCCTTAATGGACACTTCTGTAGTGGAAGTTCCCATAAATAAGGACCAAAGCTGGGGGATACCCAACAAAAGACGTCATCAGAGAAAGTATCATACCAAGGTGGTGGATCTGATAAAGGCTTTGAAAATGTGCAGAGGGCATTTGCATGCACTACAAGCCAATGAGCCTCCACACTAGTAACAACCCTCATATATGGCCTAGTTGTACAAACAAGCTCATTATACACCACATATTCAGGTGCTATCTTTCTCAGAGAAGACGAGGGATGAAGAAAGACGCTATCACTTGCAGCACAAGCTTGATAGTGCACAGTTTTGCGCTTTGTATGCCCGTTCTTATCAGCAACTTTTATAGTGTCTTCTAAGCTAACTTTGTGTGCAACCCTATCTGCCCAGCCTGCACAGATAGCTTGGCGCAATACTTGCTCTTGTTTGACAGTCAAGCCCTTATTTTCCAAACCCTTCCATGCAGCTTCAACAGTATTTGCAACATTATTGAGAGGCGTGTTGCGCTTAGAACAGATATCATCACTAAAAGTAAGATACAACTTTACCAACTGTTTTCTCAATTGTGACATTTCATGCATTATCCTGGCATGCAAATAATGGACTTTGCAAAATTCTTCTGGATCGCCTGAAGTTTCATATGCATGCAAAGCTGTGACAATGCTAAGAGCATCACTTAGAGGATGCTTAAATCTTGCATGTGCCAATTTTTTTTGGTTGCCTTTGCTTTCTTCAAAATTTTCTGGGTTTCCTAAGGCACCTGCAACTGAATCATTTAAAGCATCCATTTGCATCACAAAAGGACTGTCCAGGCTCAAAGCTGCTGCTGTGGCTGCTGCATACCCCAAGAAAAGAGTCTTGTCCAAAAAAAATTCTGAACTTGCTAAGTGCATTGCAGTGAGAAGCAGACGAGAATGACGAGGGTTGATGGGATATACAGACAATGCCTGTCCCAAAGGTGTAAGCAAATTTGAGGTAGAATCAAGAGCTGCCAGAGCTAAAAGGGATTTTTCAGCCTCTTTGAGAGCAGTTTGATCAAGTGGGGATGGAAATGGGAAATTATTGACCTGCAATAGCGAAATTGGTGGACGGTAAGGAGTGGCACAAAGTGACAATTTCTTATTTACAGATCAGAGCAAACAAAGCATTACCTGGACAATTCCCATGGACTTCAGGAGCAGCACAATACCCTCAAGAGGAGCACGACAAATCTCTGGCTGACTGAAATCATTAAAAGTGTCATTGTATACTGCTGATGAGTAGAGACGATAGCAGTGTCCTGGACCTGTTCGACCTGCTCTGCCAGCCCGTTGTGCTGCCGATGCCTTATTTATCCATTGTATTTCATACCTTGTCATACCACTTCCACGTTCGTAAACTTTTTCCTTAGCTCTGCCACAGTCCACAACATATCTGATACCAGGAATGGTGATAGATGTTTCAGCCACATTTGTTGCAACAACAACAAGCCGAGATCCTTCAGGTACAGCACCAAATACCTTCAGTTGTGATGCCACAGGAAGCATTGCATAAAGAGGTAGTACATGAAGTGGTCCAACAACCTTGCAGTGAGCTGTTTCGCCAGAGTAGCTCAGCTTGTCATGTTTTTCTGAGCCAGTAAAAGCATCAAATGCTGCTTTTATGGCATCCAAACACTCGGAACCTTTAGGATCCCATCTGTTCTCTGCATCTGTGTTTGGCAAGTCAGTTTCATCCAGAACTTCATCATCAGTTTCAGAACTAAAACCTATGGAGACATCATCCCTCTCACAAAAATCAGCTGCTTCTACCTCATCCTGCATCTCATCAAAATTATAGCCACCATCAGCAGCGTCAGCCATGTCCTCTATCATGATGCCCATAGAATCATTTATATATTTCCTGTTGTCATTGTCAGCCTCTGAAGATGACACTATTGGCCCCTTCTTATTATCCTTGAGTTTTGGGAACGCTTTGCGAAGCTTTTGGCAAAGATAATTTACTTCAGCTTGGCCTGTCACAAACACAAGCACTCCGCCTGGTGGAAGCCTTTTGTGAATTGCGCAAACCTTCTTGTAAGCTCTGCCAATATAGTCCAACAGTTCTGTTTTTGCAGAAAAATGAATAGTCACAGGAAATTGTCTGGTGGGGACCTGAACTATTGGCGGAGGATTTGTAAACATGTTCTTGTTGGACACAAAATCCTCAACCAACAAAGTGGCACTCATGATGACAAGCTTCAAAGGGAAAATGGACACTTTTCCTGACTTGCACTGTTCTTCATATAATGTCTGCACAAACCATTACCACCAAAAGAAAGCAAACAGAAATAGGCCATTAGATACTGTTATTCAATAAAGTCTGCATGAACAAAAACATACTGAGAAAAATAAAGAGTTGTTAGTCCCTAGGCAAATGAAAAGAAAAGATATGAAGTAGGGTCTTTATCAGTTAATGAGACTACATCCTCAACCACATTCGGGCATGGCTTCTCTTGAAGCCCAAACAAATGCAGGTAACATAGGGGTTCATTCAGGGCACATTGCAAGTGTTTTGCAAGATATCATTGGCTTTTCTGATCGGGGGGATGGGCCACTCCTGCCAGACCAGTCCCATCCAATATTTAAAACTATAATGCGAGAAACATTTAGTTTGATATCTATTTTTCCTTCATGTGAGAAATGTTTTCAGTGGTGTATTGGACAGCAGAAAACTAGAATTATTACTTGTACCTGACGGAGACGCAGAATCCGAGACAACATTCCAATGAGAACATCTGTATTGAGACTTCTTTCATGGGCTTCATCCAAAATAATGACCGAATATTTTCTTAACAGGAAGTCTGACTGCACAGAGACATCAGCGCAACTTGTATGAATTTCTGAAGAGTACAACACATGATGCTATCCATGTGATCATCAATAGTACTCTGCCAAGCATAAGTAACATGTAGTTGTGATAATATACTCATCTATACATACAATGTAATACAAGAACATCAACGGTATAAGCTTCATTCAAAGTAACAATGAAATATTCCTTAACAGAAAGACTGATTGCACAAAAACATAATTCAATCTCTATGACTTTCTCAAAGGTACTATATATATATTGTCATCCATGTGAGCATATTTAGCATCTTTCCAAGCGTAAATAGCTTTACTATACTACCCATGTGCAATGCAAACACTAACACAAGGAACACCTAAAAGGAAACCAAACCAGAAAGTCTTACTGCACATAAAATATCAACTCGACCTACACAAATCAAGGCATGTTGCCATCATATGTCTCACTCATAGTTTGTAAGCATAAATAAACTTGTCATTATGATAATACACTACTCGGACAAACTACAAGATAAGGAACATCTGAAAAAGAAGTCTAAGACATATGTCCATGAGAGACAAGCACTTGAAACACTTCTGTTCCGATTTTTTGTGCAGTTCTAAACTAAATCTGAACACTTACTTGAACTTCTCGAAGGAGTATGCCATCTGTCATAAACTTGATGCGGGTATTTTCCCCAATCTTCCTATCATGCCGCACTTGGAAGCCAACTTCTTGACCCAGCTTCACATTCATCTCATAGGAAACTCTCTTTGCAGTTGCAAGAACAGCAACCCTACGCGGTTGAGTCACTCCAATTGTACCTGATCTTTCAGGACAATCAATTGCAGAAAATGCTGCTTCGTACAGAAACTGCCCACAAACATTCAAAACATTGGTTTAAAAAACACAAAAACATAGTAAATGGGCAGTTTCAGAACATTGTCAACTTGAATACCATCCTGACAAACAAAAACAGTAAAACAGCCAAATCAAAACAAATAACAGCACATATTGATATCCACAATATAAGACCAGATCTCAAGCTTAAATTCACATATCAAATGTCATTTACTTTAAAAAAGTCTTTAGAGAACCCCACACGTTCACATGCTTGTATTTGCCCTTTTCATCTAGGAATTCTTCTTGAACATCATACATGCCAAAAGGAAAAAGCAGAATGTACATATCAAATGTCATTTACTTTAAAAAAGTCTTTAGAGAACCCCACACGTTCACATGCTTGTATTTGCCCTTTTCATCTAGGAATTCTTCTTGAACATCATACATGCCGAAAGGAAAAAGCAGAATGTACACCCTGGGGCCTGGACTATTGAAGTCAATAATCTAGCAGATCCTTTTTGATTGGCATGTATATCTGTGCCCAGCAACACCGCAACCCATTGAAGTTGAAAATTGATACCCAAAATCGACCTTACCCCATAACAATTCCTCCAACACACGTGCAGACAGTGACAGTAACCCTTTGATTTCACCAACAAATCAAACATCTCCAAAACTCAAATGTTAAATTCACCTCAAGTGTCTGGGACCACCCAGGACATTCAATTGGCTCGGTATGTCTAAAAATAGGAGATCTGTCCAACCCCTCCACATCCCACGTAATTGTTGCCTATCACCTTGGTCCTATACCTTCTCCATCTGCTGGTGATTGCTCCACCTGCTGCCATGTCATCACTGACTGCTGGTGGCTGCATTTTCTGCACAGCAGGGTGCCCTGCTGCCACCTAGCTGCCACATTATCATCTATCAGCTGATGAATTGTTTCCAACTGACTGACTGGCATTTCCAACATCCAACAGAACTGCATTTGATACTTTTTAGGCTGTGCTAGCTGGCATCATCATTCTTGACAGACTGCTGGCTACTTTTCATCAGATCTGCTGCTGCCCCGCTTCCAAAGTTCTCCTACAGCTGTGTTTTCTCCTCCAAAGTCTAGATTTCCTGCTGCTTCCTCCACCAGGATTGCAACACCTGCATTTTTCATCTCCAACTATGTGGCATCCTCTGGCATTCCAGCTTTGGTGGTGTGTTGCTTCAGGATCTTCTACAGGCTATCTTCATTGAGTGCTCCACCCACTCCTAAAGAGACGATGGCTTTGAGTTTTTCTCCACTGTTTGGGCATAAATTGTATCATTCAAGTCTTGGAGTCATTCCTTCACCCTACACTATGTATTGTGTTTTTGAGTTTCTTTTCGATTTCAATTCTTAATTGTGCTCATACACATTGTGTGTTCTCTTCAAACCCTAGAGTGTTCTCCTCACATGCTATCAAAGCTGTCATGAGACTAGTGGCTAGCACAAGTGAACTACACACTAACTTTTGGTGTCCCGACTTCACAATTGCCAAGGTTTTCCAAAACAAAGGGTATAAAATGGGTTATAGGTTTCATATGAGATATGTATGTTGAGCTAAAATTTAAATCTGTATGGATTAGCTCTTTAAAACAACCCCAAAACATGTAAATTACCAAAAGTGACATTAAACGGGGAGCAATTCTAGAGAGTTTTTGTGTCCCACATGCAAAACCCTAATTTGGGAGGATCCTTCTACACCTATAAATAGATAGGCTACCCACTATTCAGCCAATCCTTGTCTTGCAAGTTTCAGCCATCAACCCTCTTCCACGAGTTATCCATCTCCCTAAGCACTTTTGGGACAAGGCTACCCCTCAACTCATGCCCCACTGCAACGGTCTCTCAAATGACCTCTATCAAGCATTCTTTGGCTCTCAACCTATAGTTTCCCACTTTAGAGTCTTTGGGTGTTGTGCCTACACACACTCCTAATGATAAGATAGGAAAGCTTACTCCCTGAGCCGATCTCCTCATTTTTGTAGGCTACTCCTCCAAGGCAAATCCCTATCGTTTGTTAGCTCCTCCGACAAACATGGTGATTATACGAAGAGATGTAGTTTTTAATAAGAGAGACATTGTGCAATCTTCTGCATCGGACTTTGAAGCCGGTTCCTTAGGACACACCATCGGAGATAGTACCTTCTAAGCCGGATCTACTACCCACTACTGACCTTCCCACAGATTCTTCAGCTCCCAAGCCCCATCCGCAAAACCCGTAACCTCGCTAATACCAGCAAACCATGTGGGATTCAAGGATCCTTCCACCAGATTCCACTCTAGAGGGCCCTAAATGATCTGCATAGCTTGCACATCAGGCTTCATTTGCATTGCTATTTACAACTGACTATATAGTGCATTCTCAGCTCAAAAGTTGACAGAAGGGTCTTCAACACCCCCAATGGTGAGAGATCATGGAAAAGGAGCTAGAGAATATTGACCAAAATGAGACTTGGACATTGGTGGATCGTCTGAGTCATAAAAAGTCATTAAGATCAAGTGGATTTTTAGGACCAAGCTAAAAGTTGATGGGACTTTAGATAAGTACAAGGCTCTCGCCTTGTAGTGATCCACAAGCTAAAAGCTGATGGGACTTTAGACAAGTACAAGGCTCACCTTGTAGTGCAAGGGTTTCGACAAAAGCAAGGTATTGATTATGAAGAGACCTTTGCCCCCCTAGTGCACAGTTGAAATCTTTCTATCTATTGGTTGCACTTGCCGCTCACCACAGTTGGCCGATCTATCACATGGATACCAAAAGTATCTTTCGAAACGGTTATCTAAAGGAGAAGTCTATCTGGAGCAACCACGATAAGATCTTTCGTTTGTGGAAAGCTCTTTATAGGCTAAAGAAAGCATCGCAATCTTGGTTCCAAAGGAATCAAGATGGATGAGTTCCTTAGGACTCATGGATACCATTCTACCCCTTATGACCCAAACTTATCTATCCATATCACTTTAGAGGGGTCCAACTATACCTTGGTATACGTTGATGATTTACCACTCACTGGCTCAGATTCTACTGCTAGAGAGAAAATAAGACCCATCTTAACTCCACATTCGAGATGACTAACCTCAACCAATTGTCTTACTTTTTGGGGATAGAGATTGGTTGTTCCAAGGGTCGTATTTTTGTGTCACAGTAGAAGTGCACTCTTTAATTGGTAGAACAATATTGCACTAATCAAACACGATCTTTGGCCATGCCTCTTGATCCCATTGTCCATTTGTTTAAGGATACTCTCAATCAGCCCTTTAATGAGTACACCTATAGGTCTGTTGTAGGGAAGCTTCTTTGGTTGATTCACACTAGGCTAGATTTTGCGTACTCAATTAGTTTTCTTAGTCAATATTACACTGCACCTAGGATGTCACATTGGACTGCATATTTGCATGTTTTAAGATATCTTCGATGTACCTATTTTTATAGCTTGACTTTTGGTCATGGTTTGTGCCTGCAAGGCTATACAAATTCCAACTAGAAAGGAGATCCCGACACCCAATGTTCCCATGACAACTAACTCTTTTTCTTGGGCATGGCTCCCATCTCTTGGTCTACAAGCCATAAGCAAGAGACAATGGTGGCTTGGGGCCAAGGTTGAGTATAGGGCTCTCTACGATGGCACCACCGAGGCCATCTTCCTAAGGAGATTACTGGTTTAGTCTGCTTGTGTTGCTCTGACTATCATCTACTGCCATACCCACAGTGCAATTGCACTAGTTGGTAGCCCCATCATGACCCCGCAAACAAGACATGTTGGAGTACACTTCCACTTCACTAGAGAACAAGTTGAGCTAGGCACCCTTCCCTATTTGCCCAGAGTTTGTGCCTTCCACTGATAATTTTGGAAATATATTGACCAAGGTAGTCAATTGGCCAATTCTACAATATCTACTTCCTATGATTAGCTTGGGTACACCCTCCCCTATTGCTTTGGACTAACAAAAAGGTGACTCCCTCTAGCTTTCCCTTCCACTTTGAGAGGGGGCGGATTTTCTCTTGATGATGATAGGGTGTTACTTAACACATCCAGACATTATGTAGTTACTTTGTACTTTGTATCTTCATCCGCATCATCAAGATAACCACGATTGTAAAAGGGTGCTTGGTTAAGTGAATAATTTCCCTACGAGGGCACTATTGCATAGCATTTTGCATGAGCATGACTATTTGTATTGCCTCTTGCATAGCTCTGGTATATTGACATTTTGTTCTTGTAAATATGTATCCGTGCCCATCTATCCCTTTTCGGTCTTTAGAGTGATTCGCTCTGGATCCACCATATTCGAGCATTGTATATGGCAATCACCCTTGCTTGCTTCGCTTGCTCAGCTTGCCTATCTAATCTCCACCTATCTTTTTAACCTCTACCACATACCCTCAGCACTTCTACTATTCTTCGTCATCAACATCTAGTCGTGGAAGGAATAGTCTTGTTTGTTTTGTGAGAGTCTTGGGACTAACTATCCCTTTCTCCCTTTGGGGCACTGTTACTCAATAGGTTGAAAACCCATGGGAAACATGCAATGATAAATCTTTTGAAAACGCCACAAGCCCTCCACCAAAAAGAAAAAAAACCCATTGTGTTTTCATCCGCCTTTGCAGGACTTAGTAGGTCACTAGGCAACCGATGCGCACCCTTTGTCTGATACACTTGTCTCTCTGGGGTGGATACTTATGCTCCCTTGGTAGATCACTTTGGGATGGGACACCTTGGGGAAAAGAAAAGAAAAAAGGCTTGGGCTTGTTTGCAGTCCCTTTCTGGTTCTAATTTTAGAGCTGAGAGGGAGTATTGAGCCAAAAATTCATTAGCCTTTATTAACAGCCCCAAAACTCAAATTCATTAATGAGTTAACCTTTTATTTAAAGAGAAATGTGGTCCTAGAAAGTTTCTGTGTCCCACGTACAAACCCTAATTTGGGAGATCCCAAACTTTCTATAAATAGACAAGTCACCCTTCCACTCAAAAAATCTCATTTTTGCAAATTGCAAGTGTTTTTTCTCTGCTGTCCACACCCCATTTGCAAAGAATATCTCAATCGAAGCTGTCTATCATTGCTATCCATCATCAAGCGCGCTACTACCCAACCTTCCACTATAGATTTCATCAATTTCAGCCATCGTCTACTCTATCCAATCTAGGCAACTACTCTCGCACCAATTTACTATTGTCATGCATTTTACCATTCAAGCTGTCATACAACTTGCCACGTCATCACCAGCTGCTACATTAACAGCTGCATTTGTGCTACTAGACACCTATGGAGGTTGTTAGGGGCATGGCAAGTGCTCTTTGAGAATGAGGAGATTGCTCTCATAAACTACAAGAGAACTCAATGACAAGAGAATGCTCACAAGAGCGTGGCTTGATTTCAAGACAAGACTCGATATAAGACAAGACTAGAACAAGACAAGAACTGGAAGAAAACTTACCTCACAAGAGCCTCACAATTGGTATTGGCAAGACTGAGGGCTTATAGCCCATGACCCCTATTTATACTATGGCTAGGGAGGTTAAGGGGAATACATGTCATTACAACAGGATGCCACATGGCATGACATGCACGTCAATACATGACATGATATGCACGCTGACACATGACACATTGACATCAACAATGACATAAGCAATGATGTAGATACGTTCTAGAATTTCTAGAACCTTCTAAAAACTTGATAGAACCAAGGGTTTGTTCGGTGTAAAGACCCTTTACGCTCTCCCATGTATCTCTCGTGTATATATTACTTCACACATGTGAACTCACCCTAGCAGGTGGAAGTGTACCGTACCCTAAGTATAAATACATTCTTTTATTCTTTGGGTGTACCATACTAGTACACACCTATCAGTCGACTCTCACTCTCACTCTCTCACTGTTCAGCACCTCGATTGATGTGTATGCTCTCTCTCCTTCCACTCGTACTCGTCAGGGTTGTCCTTACTTGAGCATTCCGTTACATTACCTCCCTCCCCCTTCTAGCACTGAGTTCCACGAGGGGTGGTGGTGTGCTTTTGAATAGGCCTTTGCTTGGTTGGATGTTGAAGCTGAAATTCACAAACCTTAAGGGATTCTTTGAAGATGTGAAGCCGGTTCCCGTGTTTATTGAAATTCTCAAATCCATGATTTTGTCTACTTCATATTCTTAGTGATCTTTATTTATGATTGGAGGCAATGGCTTTGGTATTCTTCCAAGGATACTGGATGTAGAATATGGCTCCAAGGCTGAAACATGAAATATAGGACGAAATTTCATAGAATAGGGAAGCTAGAGACGATAGTAGGTGACCGGATTTACTTGGCCAAGAATCTTGAAGGGCCCAAGTCGTTGATAATCCAATTTCTAGAAGGGCGAGAAGATTGTAGATAATGTCGAAGAAGCCAAACTTGATCTCCAATTTTGTCTCATGCCTTGGCCTCTGTGGGGTGACCCTTTGGACTCTCGAGATAAGATAACCATCACCTCTATAGTCTTGGTAGGCGATTGGATAAGCGACGTGCACCCTTTGTCCAATATCCTAGCTACTCTGTGGTAAAACACCTCAAGATTTTTTGGGTTGAGCTATGCTTTAATCTAAAAAATGCATTACAAACTTAAAACATTAAATAAGCTCTTTAACACAACTCCAAAACGTTAAATTACCAAACTTTCCTAGAGTATCTATAAATAAAAGGCTGCCCATCAGCCCTGACCTTGTCTTGCAGTTTGTTGGCACCCTATTCACTGGTGTCTACACCCCTCTCCAAGTAGATACCTCAATTCGTGGTGTTGGTCCATCGGCTAGATACCCACATCAGCCTCATCTGCTGCAGCATTTGCTGCAACCCAGCCATTTCCAACCAGCCTACAGTCAAGCAACACCAGCCCAAGCGGCATTTTGCAGTCCTGACCATCAGTACAACTGCCTTATCATCATCAAAGCTGTCACCACATGTTTCCAGCCCTGCATTTGCTGGTTGCAACTGCCACCCTACTCATCCTATGGTGCTAGGAGCTAACAACTGCTGTCTAAGACATTCCGTCTTCATCAGATCAGTCATCTTCAATCTCAGCCCTACATTTTTGAGACATTGCAGACTGCACTGCTGTTTACAGCAGCTGGTCGCTGTTTGGAGACTGCCTGCTGCAATTTCGGATTCATTCAAAGTATAACACTCTCCAACTCATCTCTACTCCAATCCTTTAAGAGACACGAGAGTTCGAGGTTTTGTATTCACTAAGCATAGTGTGTTTATTGCATTGAGCATCATATTAATAATTATTCATTATTCATTCTTTAGTCTTCATTGTCTCTGAGTTACTTTTGGCTTAACAAACTGCCTAGGCACCTTTCAGAGCCTCATCAATAAAATATTGTAGCCTTTCCTCTTTAAGTTTGTCTTGGTATTCTTCAATGATATCTTCATCTTCAGCAAATCATTGGAGAATAATCATGCATATAAGGAAGGCATTTGATGTATTAAGGCACCATAGGTTATTTCACCTCTGAGTTCTATTGTCATCCAAAATTTGTGTTTTGTGGTTGACTTGTATTTATCTTCTTTGTTCAAGTATTTCCTTATAGAAACAATGCTAGTAACCTATTACTCAAGAATGTGAGTTTCATTTGATCCATATTGTGCAAGCACAATTCAGAATGCCCAAAACTCTCTTTCTCCATTAAACATGTTAAAAACTCTATCATCTTTATCTTATACATATAACATCAAAGTATGTCCAAGTCTTTAGCCCATTGCATTCCCACAATCTAAAAGCAAAAAAGGCCATCCAATATCAGTCACTGCAACACATGCAGATTCTCTATATTATTATCATCCTTGGATACACACCCATGTAAATAGGGAATGCAAAAGATGTCCTCTCTAGTGACAAGTTAATCACTTTGCACCTCTTGGCAGTTGTGTTTGCTAATGTCCCTGGATCCCTGGGAAATTATGCTGCTAAAGTGCACAAATTGGCAAAGGTAAAACTGTAGTAGTTGAAAATCAATTGTTGTGTTGTCACTTGGGACTAGTAAAAAACATTTAAAGTCATCAAATATGTTAGCACATCAGCATCCAAGTTGTGGCTATGTGCCAAGAATGGTCAAAGAGGTGAAAAGCATCTAGGATCAGCCCACCATAATCAATGGAGAGGTGGTCCCTAGAGATATTTTGGGGATGCTCTTTAGGAGCTACATGATGTAGATATTTTAATCTTGCCTAAACAAAGAGGATCATATCAATAAATAAGTGTCCCATTGTAACTTATTTTCTTGAACCTCTCTCATTCCTCAACCCTAATCTCATGTGTCATTATCACTAATCATGTGTTTAGTCTTCCTTGATGACTATTTGCCACCATTGATTGATGTTTGATTTTAGCTCTTAATCAAAATCGATTAGTGTTAGTTTTTAGTGAACCTCTTTCATTCGTCAACCCTAATTTCATGTGTCGTTATCACTAATCATGTGTTTAGTTTTTCTTGATGACTATTTGCCAACATTGCTTGATGTCTGATTTTACCTCTTCATCTAAATCAATTAGTGTTAGTTTTTTCTCAACATAAGCATTCACATCAAAGTAAGAAACAAACACAAGAGGATAGCATCTATTCAACCTAAATTTGACACCAAAGTTCACATTGTACCTGTGGAACTTGAGTAGTTTTTCCACAGCCAGTCTCACCACAAATTATCGTAACTGGATTCTCATTAATAGATTCCATAATCTCCTGCTCCATCATTATGATTGGAAGCTTTTTCCTTGTATTCTCAACCTCTTCTAATCTTGAGACATGCACAACAAACTTAGACTTCCTCGCACAAACATCAGCCAGCCTTGCATCTTTGCAGCTTTGTACAGATTCTGAAACATGCTTGTTCAGCTCAGTAACATTAACCTCCACCATCCCATCTGTTGTTACATCATTTTGCATTGAATTTGCCCGGTTGATAACTTCCTTCTTCTTTGTTCCCGATTTCCCTTCTTCTTGCCTGTCACCTTGCTCTTTGGCTTTTTGTACACATACCGTGGACTTTGCCTCAGATTTTTTACTGTTGACAGCAGACTTTTTCTTCAGTTTGCCATTAGTAACCTGTCGGCTATTTGTGGATCCAGAATCTGTACCCTTTTGAGGGGATAAACCATCAGTAAAGTCTTCAGTAACTTCTGCACTAACAAGTCCATTGGTATGTGTGTCATAAGTAAGCAGTTCTTGTGTGCCTGCCTTCACTTCTTGGTCACCTTTCCTTGCAAATCTTCTGACTCTGCATTCAGCCTCTGCCTCTGGTTCTGATTCAGATAAACTTTCATCTTCTCTAGTTCTTTCACGAAAAAGTGGAACATCAGATGAAAATTCAAGCCCTGCTCTATGAAACTGCATTGCTCTTCGCAGCTTCTCCCGCATACTCTCTCTCTGATAACAGTGCAGCAAAAGCCTTCCAAGTTAAACAATCTAATCAAACTGTTCCAATATTCAACTGTTAAACAAATCTCAAAATGGCCTGATCCATATTTGAACAGATGATTAACTCAACAACAATGGCTAGCATTGTCAAAGGTCCTCGAAAATTCCATGATATTACTATAGTCGAGAAGTTCAAACCTGTCCACGTGTGCCAGATGAATGCAATAGCCCATAGACATTGTCAGCAAGCTTGTGTTTTCTGCAGCATTGTTAAGGTCTATCGTCTGAGACTGGAAATGCATAATGAATCACGATAAAAGATTTTCCAACTGATTTAAGCATGCTGCATTAAATTTCCCAATAATCCCAGTCACCTAAACCTATTAAACAGAACAGAACCCAACAAGCCTTAAGAAATCATGGCCAAACGGAATTGCTCCCTTACAAATAACGGAATCGATTATATAAGTGTCTTCTATCTTGTGAAAAACAGTCGCAACCATTCTACTCTATTCACCGGCATTACATCTTGAGAAAGGACTAGCAAGGATACTCTAAAGATGCCAAAACTTCAGCGTTCGTTTCTCTCTTATCCTTTTCTTCCTGCAAAGCAAACAATTTATAGGAATTGGATTGGGAAGGATGTCCGTGCCAAACAAACAATTTGCAGACAAATTGCAGCAAACAATCTGTAGTGATTGAATTGACAGGAAGAAAAGTGGCATGTCACCCGCAACCGCCGCAGCTTCCTTTGCTGGCTTTTGGACACACACGGCCGTTTTGAGGGATGTAGGATTTTCTGTTTCTGTGCTAACAGCAACCAAAAGCACACACTTTTATCCGTGAAACCAATGTTCATTGATTCATCAATGGGCAAAAAGGGATTGAGCATGCTTTCACTGATAGAGCCACGAGCTTACTCTGTCGTGTTTCTGGCGCTTTCTACTGCGAGGCACCAGCAGCAGGGCGTTGCAAGGATCATCACTCTCCATTGTTCCAGACTGTGAAACGTCCATTGTTTCTGATTGTAAAAGGTCGGAAAGAGCACTAAAACTTCAAAGGCTAGGGCCCTAGTATAGGTTTAACAGTAATAAGTCCGACACATTATTTAATTTAATATGGAATTAAAGCCGCTAAATCTTGCGGAATATATCAAAAAACAAATTAAAATTTTCCAATAACCCAAAATCTGCATCATGTAAGCAGTTCTTCTTACGTGACTTAGGACTATTGAGAAGATAAGCCTCCTCTCCAAACCTAAAGTTTGCATAAATTCAGTCTCCAATCTACTTGTACCAAGTATCCACCAATCACTTCACCTCTCAGCTCACACCTAATAGGGTCAACACTTGGCTTCCTCTAGCTGCCCCAGTGGCACATCAATCGCACGTGTTGACGCAGCATTCACCTTCGTCTGCCGTGCGGCAAACAAGTTTCCGTTGAAATCTACCACTTGTCTGTGCTAATCAGCCATGCTTTTTCTTCCCATAGCCAATAAGAAATACACACATAAGCTTTAGTCTGAATATATTCTTATAAAATTTTGATCTTCTTTGTTTGCTAGAGTTACGTGCTCGCAACAAATCGAAGCCTACCGGTAGATTCAATTTTGGTCTCTACTTTTGCTAGTGTGCCAATCTTAATCTTAGATATGTCGGGCATGAACTATCAGCATGATATTTACAAGCCTTAGTATCATGTTTATCAAGCCATGAATGTGACATTCCAATGGATGTTAAATATTTACATCATGTCAAGGGCTTAGAGAAGTCTAATGCTTTATTAAGCCTTAATCCAAGCCCTCAACAACAATCACATGCACACACCAAGGGGCCCATGAGGAATGTCAGCCCTTGAAATGGGAGCTTGACACAACATGCTATAGAAAAAAATTTCTAGCCACTGCAAATCCACAAATTCAAGGGGTGCAGCTATAAGAAACCATCCATATTACATGCCTTGAAAGGGTATTACAAAGTAATATTTACTTACATGCTATAGGGCAATAAAGTGGCCCCTTTTCCTTTAAAAGCTTGATTTTCCAAAATGCAATTCAAAAATTGCCTTTTGTAAATGTAATCCTATGTCATTTATTAAATAAATAGCCCTCTTTGTTGATGCTTGAGGTGCACCCCAAGTTTGATGGTTGTTTTGGCATGCTTGAGGAGAGGGGGGAGGGGCGGGGTGATTAGAAGTAAGAAGGAGGGGAGGGATTTGGGTGGTTGAGGTGACAAGTGACATAGCGGTGAATTTAGGACAAAGGAAAAAGTTGTGCCAAGTGGGGTGTCCATGGGGATGGTACAAAGGTAGCCACGATACAAGGGTGGTCAACATAGAGAAGCATCAGGGGGCAACCAAGAGAAGGGGAGAAAGGGGGAGAAGGGAGAGAGGACAGGGAATAAGGGGGTAGGAGATGTAGTAGTAGAGAAGGGGGAGGAAGTGGTGACGGGTGGAGAGAGGTTGATGGACTAACGATGCACAAAGAGGAGAGAGAGTTGAGCAAGAAAACATGATGAAACGAAGCTTGGCCAAGGTAGAGAGAGAGAGAGAGATATATATATATATATATATATATATATCTTTCCAACCCATGTTTAGGCTAGAATGTAGCAAACAAAATTTGTAAAGTTTTGTAACATTTTAAAATGAAGATTAAGAGCTCAAAAATTCAAGAGAACTACATAATTTCCAGAAAAAAAAGTGATCTCTAGCTGCATATGTGAAAATATAGCCAAAATAGCCCTCAGTTTTAACAAATTTCCAAGATTCATCATAAATTCAATATGTTTCCTTGAGGGATTATATTGTTTTTATGATGTAAGACAAGTAGGACATTCTCTAGCATAGTGGCCAGAGCTCTTGCAAATGTAGCATGTCGAGAAAGGCTAAAAATTCCATATGCATCATAAACCTTGAACACATCAAGTGTGTCATTCTATGAAGTTTAAAGAAATTCGCAGCACCTATCCTAGCATCATTCTTGCTATTGTGTCATGTGCCAACTAGGCATGCAATAGAAGAGGGAACATGTTCACACACCCCCCCCCCCCCCCCCCCGATTCAAATGAGATATCCAAATGATAGAATGTGGATGGCATGGATCTAGAATACATCATTGTGGTTCGGAATGAGCAATCAACACGGTTGAATTGGAGAAAGCTCTTCATTTGATGTCGCTAGAGATGCCAAGAGGGTCCTTCGAGCTCTACTAGTGGTTTCCCTCCCAAGAACAATGATACACCTCATAGTCTATGGTAGGTGTCTTCTTTTATTTCTTATCTAGGGTGCCTAGTGAGATGGAGTTTGAGAGATGGTTTGCTCTCACATATAAAGCTCAAGCAACCCTACATCAGTGTCACTTCATGGGCAAAAGCTTTGATTTTATCCTACTTGCCTCAACTATAGAGGAGGAATGTATGCTTGGAAGTACAATCGTCTATTATGGTGACTACATTTATATGCTCCCTTGGTTAGCAAGCTTCACCCTAAAGAAGGTCCTTAACCACGAGTGCCCAATTTGGTTACCCTTCCCCTCATTACCTGACTAGCTTGAACATGAGGTCTTTGCAATCTCAGAGATGCTTGACAAAGTACTTTGTGTGCCAAAAGCTATTATAGTGCCATGCACCATGATAAGAAGGCATGCGTGCCATGGGATAAGAGGAAGAAGCCACCTCAAATGATGGAGCTATATGACACTAATGGTTTGGACCTATATGTGGAACTTAAGTTTACCCCATATCATGATTCTTGTTATTTGTGCAACAAAACCGGGTCACTTTTCTTGTGAATGCCCTAAGAAGGTCATCTTTGAAATGGATCTAATGAAGCCTCAAGCATCTGGCCAACATTCAAATGTTGGAAAGCTCCACTATTCATAAGATTTCTTAAAAGACTATGCATGTTGTGGAATCTCCCCATACTTCAAACTAGCATGCAAGCAATGTGATGTTAGGTTCATCTTATCGTAATGTTTGGAAGAAAGCATCTACACATGTGTCACAAAAGGCATAGTCTAAACAAACTAAAAAGGCTCCAATGATGCCATCATGTTCTAATCGTATGCATGAAGCTAAAGAGAATTCACCTCTATCTAAAAATGGTAAGTGGCTAGTGATATAGCAACTAGTTAGCAAAATAAAAGTTTCCCTTTTAAAAATGGCACGTAAACCTCTCATTGAGAGGAACAAGTTTGCTATCTTGGAACGTGCATGGGTTCTATTGGAAGAAAGCAAGAATTGCATGCCATTCTTAGAAGTTGCAAGCCCAACATTGTTGCATTGTAGGAGATCAAGCTTGAAGAAAAGGGATGCAACATTTTGACATTCAAAAACTATCAAAATTTAGTTAATGCATAAACTAGGGGGAGAGATGGTACCTTGCCCCTTTTCGAGGATTCTATCACACCTACGAAGCTCTAGGTCGAAGGTAGTGGTCATGTTATTTCTATTCAAGTGCATATTGATGGTGAGATAGTACACATAGTTTCTCTCTATGCTCCTAATGTTTCTATGCAAAGAGCATTATCTTAGAGGTATTTTGAAGAAAAACTATCTTATCCTTCCTCTCTCTTGGGGGATTGGAATGTGACAGTTGATCATGGGGATAGATCCAAAGTGGTTCTTGCATGATCCATGAAGAAAAAAGTGATTGGGATTGGTAGGTCTCTCATCATTAACTACAAGATGTAGCTCGTATGATACCAAAAATCAAGGTCCCCTTCACTTGGCATGATTGCCATATAGACATGACATGGTGTGCAACACGCTTGGATTAAATAAATGCCACATGCAGTGCTTAGCAACTACATGTGAGTGAATCTTTGGATGGTGCTCCTCTATTTAGACTAAATTTGTCCTTTCTATAGGACCATGTATACATGGAAGATGTTAAGAAGAGATGGTGGAAAGACCAATGTAGAGTTGAGAGTGCAAAAGTTTGGTTGAAAGCAACATGGCATCTAAGGTAGATTCCCCTAGCCAATTTTATTGTATTGTGTTCAAAGCCAAACAATAGAAAGAAATCATCACTTATATCCTTGGAAAGGATGGCTCTAAAGTGTCAAATTATTGGGATATAGCCAAGGGTTTCTACAAACATCTAGCATCACTAGTTTTCCATAGACATCTAGCTTCACTAGTTACGACTAAAGCGAACTCTATGCCTAATTATCAAGATTGAGTCTTTGAATTTTTATGTATAGAAGTAGAAAAGGTGTCGACTAAGGTTTCAATAGAGGAGGTAAGCTATGTGCTAAAATCAATGAAAAATGGAAAGTCACCTGGGATCAATGGTTTTTAAGCAAAACTTATTTGGCTATGTTTGATATTTGTCTTTAGGATTGGTGCAATTTGCTAAATCATGATAGACATATTGGGAAAATATCAGTTATCATCAATGAAGGCCTCATTAGGGCAATTCCCAAAGCCTTGGAGAGGTCGCAACCAAATCACTAGCATCCTCGCAATGCTCAATCTTTTATATAAGGTCTTTCCTAAAGCTCTTGCATATAGAATTAAGCACACACTCCCCTATATGCTACATCAATGTCACATATGAATTTATTTTTGGGTGAAAGCTTCATGATGCTATGCTTAACCTAAAGTTCATGATGGAATACATGTATTGTAAAGTAGTCAAAAAGCTATCCTATAGCATATGGAACTTGACAAGGCTTGTGACTACATTCAATGGGATTTTATATTGGATGTGATGGATTTCTTGGGATTTGGCATGGGATTTTGCCACATGATAAAGCCTTTATTTTCTAATGTGACAACCAATATTTCCATAAATGGTACCCTATCAGATTCTTTCACTTTGTGCAGTTATCCTATCGCTCCATTACTATTTGACATAATTGCAGATCCCTCAATGAGAAATATTGAGAAACTTGTTAGGGACAGGGCCATTAAATCTATTAGATTGCCAAATGGCTCTTTGCCAATGATAACTCCACTGCTATGTAAGTGGACAAGGGCTTAGTTGAGGCTCTCATGAAACTTTATGATGATTTTGCACTAGTCTCAAGCTCAATAGAGTTAGTATTGCAAAGATTGAGCTTCTATTTATTGGTTGGGGAAACCCCTCAACTTGGCTAGATAATTACATATTTAAGTTTCTAAAACTTGGACAAGTCTTTAGATATCTTGGTTTTCCACTCGGTTTTGCTATCATCTTGAAGCAAAGCTTCAAACTGGCTTCTCCAAACAATTAAAACAAAGCTCTTAAAGTTGTCTCCTCTTACCCTTGGTCTTGTAGGAAGATTTTTAATTGCCAAGACAGTCCTATTGCCTAATGCCATGTATGTAGTAGCCATCTTCCCCTTCTGTTAATCATGTTGGAAGAGTGTTGACATTCTTATTCAAAATTCCATGTGGTCCATAGGGGATTGCAAGCTATGACATGCGGTGGCATGGAAGCAAGTTGCAATAGTTAGGGATGATGGTGGCTTAGGACTGTAGGAAACCTAAGCAAAGGTATTACTACTTAACTTTTCACTTCTTAAAAGGATTTTTTGTATATCAAACCATGGGTCGTTATCATTAGGAGATGGATTAGCACATCTACTAGGCATTCTTTCCCATTTAAACCCTTATTAGCCATGGATAAGTTATTTCATGCTCAAAGCAAAATCATGACTCTTGAAACTACAATTGTTAAATCCTGATATCAAATTGGAAGGTTATCACTAGAAAGTTGGAATGGAAAGGTAGACTTGGTCTTAGAGGAGATTGCTCCTTACTCTCAGTCATATGACTGAATAAGGAGACTCATTGTAATCAATTTGTATCTTGAAATGGAAATTAGACTTTGTCCCTATCTTGTTGAAAGAAAGGACTTTATTGGTGGTAAAATGTTTGGGATTCCTCACCACCATGCTTCAAGAGCATTCCTAGGATTTCTCGATTTAAGCTTGATGAAGAGTAGGCTTGTGTTTCCACAATCCTAACAAAGGTGAAGGGAGATTGGTCCACCTCACACTTGATTTTGGTACATCATCCATTTTTATTCTGGGCTAACAAAAGGAAAATCCACTACAAGGATACAGAGGCATAACGACGTTGCTTTCCAACGCAAAATAGTGGTGTCGCTATTAGTGTCGCAAATTGACGCAAATAGCAACGGTGCTCAGACGAAAAAACGCGGGCCCAAACTCGAGCGCATTATTCTGCGCGAACAAACGAAAGAGAGAGCAAAAGGGAGAGCGAACTCCATCTTGCATTTGAGACGGAGAGGAGAGAAAGAGAGAAAGAGGGAGAAGAAAAGCTTCTCACTACTGCCGCCGCCGTTTGCGAAGAAGAGGAGGAAGTGTACAGAGGGCGAAGAGGAACTGTCGAATCCATCCTCGGGCCTTTACAATGAGTGCATTTTTCCTTCTTGCTTTGTTTTTGTTTTTTCTCTTTTTCTTTTACTTATTTTTGTTAAAAATCATGTGTATTGAGAGAGAGAGAGAGAGGAAATGAGAGAGGGAGAGGAAGAGAGAAAAGGAAAGAAGGAACAAGAGAGAGAGGGGGGGAAAACATTAAACATAATAGGGAAAGAGAGAAAGAGAGGACGAGGGAGAGGGAGGGAGAGAGAGAAGGAGGGAGAGGTTGTTGTTATTGTTGTTGTTGTTTTATTTCTTCTTTTCTTTTTTTATTGTTTGTTGTTGTTGTGGTAGTGCTAGTGGTGGTGGTGGTGGTGGTGGTGGTGGTGGTAGCAGTAGTGGTAGTTGTTGTTTAATTTCTTATTTTCTTATTTGTTGTTTTTGTGGTTGTCGTAGTAGCGGTAGTGGTAGTTGTTGTTTAATTTCTTATTTTCTTGTTTGTTGTTGTTGTGATAGTCGTAGTAGTAATTGGGTGTGGCTGGCAAATTTTCTATCCAAGGAGGTGACGTCTCGTCCCAAGGAGGAGTGCACCATTTGCGGCCAGTTAGAAGAGTTCGTGGTCGTGCGATGGATGGAGTGCTTGAGCTAATCCATCACTTGGAAGGTACTACCCAATCTATATCGTCAATACCAGAGGAGACATGTAGCCTTCGAGACTTACCTACAATCTTGGAGTGTGAGATGGAGACAATGATCGATGAATTGATGCCCATGGATGTTGAGACTTTTGATCTGCTTAGAGAGGAAACATCCATGCCATTATATGATGGGTGCCAAGTATCTCATTTGAAGACACTGCTTGCACTCCTAAGTGTGAAAGCAAAATACAAGTGGAGCAATGTGAGTGTGACCGAGTTGATTAGGTACCTTATACATACGCTTCATTGATTTCTTTTTGACACTATCATTAAAAACATTTGTGATTTTTCAAGGTGTTTTATAAAAAATTTCAAGTTACTGAAGTATCATATATTACCACTTGCAAATACCATACCTGAGTCTCGTGATGATGTACGACATGTTTTACGAAAGCTTGGCATGGACTACAACAACATCCATGCATGTATCAACAATTGCATTCTGTTTCGAGGAGAATACGAGACTATGGAGACATATCCAAAGTGTGGTTCTCACAAGTATCGACAGGACTTGCAAGGGCAAACCATCCCTCAAAAAGTTCTTAGACACTTTCCGCTTATCCCCCACATAAACCACATGTTTCGTATATTTGGCATGGCGAGCTTGACAACGTGGCATGCACAGAATAGATCCATAGATGGAGTTCAATGAATATCAGCGGATTCACGTGCATGGAGCCACATTGACTCTACCTTCCCAGGCTTTGCCCGAGAGCCAAGGAATCTTCCGCTCGGTCTTGTAATGGATGGCGTGAACCCATTCGGTCTGCGCTCAACTTCTTACAGTGTGTGGCCTATAGTCCTTGTCAACTACAATATCCCTCCATGGCTTTCTACAAAGAAAGGACATCTCATCCTTAGCTTACTCGTTCCTGGCCGCTACAAAGTAAAAAATATGGACATGTATCTTCGTCCATTAGTCGATGAGCTTAAGATTTTGTGGGAGGAGGGGGTCACCATGCAAGATATGAGCAAGCGCGATGGTCGACGGTCCGCCAATATTCGAGCCATCCTCATGTGAACAATGCATGACTTTTCGGGATTCTGAGAGTGCTCAGGTAAGTAGGCTTTCGTTCACGTTGGTAATATCTATCATAGCTCGTTCAAGTTTGTATTCACTAGATAGAGGTGTTGGGAGAAATCTGGTTACCTCAGGTTATCATGCATGTCCATTGTGCGGGCCACAGTTAGACTCCCGAAGGTCACGAACCATGAAGAAGATGGTATATCAAGGACACGCCACTTTCTTGCCAGAGGGTCATGAACTCAGGGAAGGTTTTCTTCGACGACCTTCATACAGTTCTCAGTTTTCTACGAGTTGCCATATTGGATGACCTTACAGATCAACCACTTATTGGATCCCATGTATATTTTCAAGAATGTGGGCAGCTTGCTATGGGACCACATCACAGGAAAGAGAGACACTATAGGGGCACGAATGGATTTGAAGGAGGTAGGCAAGATGGTGGCGCTTTGGTTGCAGTCGAGTGCTGATGGTCGCTTGCAGCTACCTTGCACTCCTTGGGTTTTGTCCACTAAAGAAGAGCGCATTGTGAAGCAAATATTCAAGTCTACCCACATTCCGACAAGTATGATGCATTCTCTTAGGTATGCGTTTTCCAAAGATGACCAATTATCAGGGTTAAAATCCCATGATTGGCATAATATATGTCAGGTTTGTACTACGAATGGATTTAAGTGGCCTACATATTTTGCTATTTGGAGTGTAGTCGTTGTTCATAATGCTTTCTCGTTTGTGGCAGTTTGTACTATTGATCGCGATCACAAGATGCCTTACTCTAGAAATACGCAGGGCAATTTATAAGTTGTTGACTTTAATGCAATGGATCTCATAGAAGGAGATTAAGACGTCCTCTATTGAATCCTCAAGGCGTGGAGCAGTGGAGACGGTCTGTCTCTTTGAGAAATACCTGCCTACCATGATGCTCACGATACAAATTCACCTTCTTGTGCATCTTGTAGATGAAGTGGAGATTGCTGGACCTGTCCATATGCGATGGATGTTCTTCTTGAAGTGCTTCATGAAAACCCTGAAAGGCTTAGTGCGACAACGAGCTCGGCTAGAAGGTAGCATGGCTAAAGGTTGGTTGGTGTTTGAGACGCTAGTGCATATTTCACAATGGCTACCAACGATGGATTCAGACAACAGTATGCTATGGTCACTGAAGGACGATAATAGACTGACCGGAGATGTGGTGGTTGGAAATGGGTTAGAAAAAAGAATGGATGCTACAAGGGAGGAGAAAGTGAATCGCTTTTGTATATTGCATCGTGCCTCTATGGAGACGTGGCTCGCTAGGTACCAGCAAGCTAGGAAAGATCGAGAGGAAGCGCGATCTAAATTTCGACGTAGTACGCACCATCAATTGATTCGATATTTCGAGGGCATGGAGGAGATGCCACGGTTTATGTCAACACGATGGTTGCATGGAGCTTTAACCGCAGCGTCTCGCGAAGGGGCGGAGGTCTAAACTGAGTAGTGGGAAATCTCGAGGGGATGTAGTCCAAAGGTGATGACGTGTTTAGGGTTTGTCATATCTATACTTTATATGCGACAACTAATTGAGTGTTTCAATGTACAATACAAACTATATAGTGCAGTGTGATCGCGTCGACGACATTTCCGTGTGGAGCGCATTGACAAAATGCACTCCACAACAGATTGTGGTATCATGGCACGATTCGAGCAAGAGAGCCGACGACGAGTAACAGATCCAAGCACGGTTATAGATGAGATGGAGTATTTTGGGAACTTGCAAAGTATTGTCACGATGGATTACCGTAGCTTCTCAATGATCCTATTCAATGTGCAGTGGTTCAAAGTGGTACTTGAAGGAGCTAGAGCAATAGTTCGATGAGGTCCATCTAGATTTCTCGAAATAGATTCCGAAAAAAAATTGATGGATTTGCACAACACGTTTGTGTTGCCGGCCCATTGTGAACAAGTGCATGAACTCATGTGGTTTTTTAATTATATTACGATATGGTACATGTCACAATAGTTAAATCTCTCTTGTACGTGGTTGTGAACATGTAATTTTCTATCCAAACCCCCGACAACCTTGATGGTGGTATGTTATACCTTCAGCTCCCCGAAGTGCAAGAGTATATGATCAAAGCGATGTTTCGAGCATAGATGAGGACAATATGCAAATAGAGGGGTCGATATTGCAAGGGGTGAAGGCCACCGAAAGCTTGGAGCATGTAGAGGAGCCAGCATTAGGTAACAATGATGGAAATACAGGAGTCCAAGAATTCTTTGAGAACGAGGTGGACTCATCCTTTTGTGGTGACATGTCTATCGACCTTCCAGTGTATGCGGAGTTATGTTAGGAGATTGACATGGGACCATAGGATACTTCATACTTGGAGCATCCACCTACTCGATTCATTGACGAATCGCTTATAAGGGTAGATAAGATATGCATTTTAAGTAAGATCATTTTTAAAATATTTATATTACCATGCTTTGTATGATTTATATTGATTATGCTAACATCATTTTTTGTCTGTGTAGGTGACCTTTGTGAATATTTAGATCATGAGGATGAGTCGAGGGATGAGCGATGAGGAGCTATAGGAGATCTTCACGTGCATGTCTCCAGATCAGATGGCAAGATTCAGAGACATGGTAGACCAGGAGCTATCTCGGACACCGTCATGTTGGTCTATTAGATCTACTTTGGTGTGATCTGATGCTTCAATTTCTACCAGATGAGGTCAATGCTCCAAACTTGATGGAGAAAGTGGTTTAGGGGGATGCTGCAGAGATCCAAATGCAATGAGCCCGCGGTCGGCTTGGGATTCAGGTCCTACTCCTCGCTCTCATGGCGGTTCAAGAGAACGTGGCTCAAGTGGTTGCTGTGGAAGCATGGACGCGGTGTCTTCGTCTCGTCGTTCTGCTGGAGTTGCATCACCTCTAGGATTTGTCACACCTATGGGGATGTCTAGTCTACTCACTCCGGCTTTTGATTAGCCATCCGCAGGTGGCACCCCTATGGGTATTACTCCGATAGATACTACCCCGGTAGGTATACCAGATGTACACGCGTCTCCTAGATATGCCCAGGAGCGTGGTCGCAGGTGGGAGAGGAACCATCTTAGGTATACCCCAGAGGAGTATGCCTACCTTGTAGATGATAGGTTAGAAATCATCATCATGAATGATGAGGGGAGGAGGGTGATGGCTCGCATGAGAGAGTTGTGCCAACAAGTTTTTCAGCACAACGTCTTAGATCGTTGGAAGAACATGCCAGAGGGGAGCAAGGATTACATAGTAGCATCCTTGCATGAGGAGTTTTCGATACTAGTTGTAGTAGATAGGTTTTCTATAGGCTGGATGATGGAATGCATGCGTGCATATATGTCACACAGATGATCGGATGCACGCAAGGCACTCAAGAGTGGGGCTTCAAAGCCCGAGTGGCTAGACGAGGATGACTGGTGCCGACTCAGGAAGGATGCTACAGATTTTTCAGGACGTTGGAGACACCAATGCGAGGCGGTGAGGGCACGACTAGAGACCGGAGTGGTCCATCATCTTGGGAGTGGCGGCCACAGGACATATCTAGAGGACTTTGTAAGTTCTTCTTTTGTTTTGCTTGCTTATTTTTTTGCAATATCCTTAGTATTGACAATCGTGTTTCTAACAGTTATATTTTGTTTTCTTTGAAGCACTCCACTACAAATCACGATCCCACCGGCCTTGAGACTCGATATGCAGAGAGGCATGGTTTCACTGCATTGATCGACCGATTGTATGGACGCGACGGCCCTGTAAGTCACTCATCTTTCTTGTCAGTAGTTACCATGTTTAATTAGAATGCATTATTATATGGTAGACTGATGTGTAGTTGTTTCTTTTTTTGCAGAGTCCGTTTGATGCTCCTTTGCGGCGGGATGAGGTTTCGGATGGCGATGATCTATAGCTCGCCCTTGGATCCCTAGAGCTCACATACCCTTCTTTTTTGGTCACCTGATCTGTGTAGACATTTTCTATGTAGTAGTAGTATCTTGCCATGAGTGTACCGGTCACTTTCATTATGCGATCATGTATTTATTTCATGTATCAGTGTTATGATTTAAGTACACTTTGTTTTTATTTACATGAGCATTGTACACATTTCTAAAACTATTTTGTATGGCCTAAATAAAGCACATAGTGCTATATGTGCTGCCCTGTCACAAATTTTTTCCCTGTTACCGTCGATATTAGTGTCATAAATTTACTGCATGCGTTGCTACTAGCATCACAAAATGCGTTGCAAAGCGTTGTTATCAGCGTCGGTAATGCGACGTTGATACCGACGCAAATAGTGACACTGATAACGATGTTAATACCGACTGTTTTATGGCGTCGCCAATAATGACACTTTTTGCGACGACGGGGGAAATTTTCTTTATGAACTTTTTCGTTGCTTTTAACGTCGGTATAAGGCCTATATCTTGTAGTGACCTATGGTCAAGCTTAAGGCAACAAGCTTAAGGCAAGGGATAACTTCTAAGAAATGGTGCTTGAGTAGATTAGACAATAGAATATTGAAAGCAGTGCTACCTAATGGATATGATCTTTGCATAGAAAAGGAGGATCAAGAAAGTCTAGCACGCTACTCCCTTAGCCAAGCTCATTAATTACTTTGGAGCATTATGATGAATAAGCTTCTTGTCAAGTAGAGAGTACAAGTTTAAAATCATGTTTGCTTTCTATGTGTTTGGTAAGAGACAAGAGAAGGACATTATGCACTCATTTTGGCCTTGCTCAGAAGTTAAATCTGTTTGGACTAAAGTTAGAATGTTTTTGGACACTGTTACGCTCTCTTCTAGATTTGGAGCAAAGCAAGTTTTGTATGGAGACCACAGAAGGTTTAATGAAGAGGAGATCAAATATTGGAATATTTTGAGAGCAATGACACTAGAGATGTGGAACTCATGTAATGCCTTGTTATTTGGTCATTTGAAGAGTCATTTTGGAGCTTTGTCTAATGTCCCTATGAAGTTTCTCAAGGATGCTATAGTTTTAATGAAGCATCTCAAAGGATGTGTGTTTTGCACTATAGCAAGAATGTTAAAGAAAGTTTCAAAAGTTATTACTTGTACTTTGACTTTGCCACCATGTCCTTTCCTATGGAAGATTTGTATATATTTTGATCACCCACACACACATGCACATGTACATGCAAGTGTGTGTGTGTGTGTGTTGGATTTATAAAAAAGACTATGTCATTTCTCCTATCTCAAATAATGCATGCCCTCCTCTTAAGCAATCTTGAGGCGTATACAAAACTCTATATAACTCTTAGCCATGGCTTTGACCTCCCCTCCATCCAATTAGGGAGAGGAAGAAATAATAATAATAATAATATATATATATATATATAAATTGGGTTCTCATTACAAGATATAGGCCTTATACTGACGTTAAAAGCAACGAAAATGTAAATAACAAAATTTGCCCCCATTGTCGCAAAAAGCGTCGTTATTGGTGACGTCATAGAATAGTCAGTATCAGCGTTGTTATTAGCAGCGACATTGATACTGACACTAATACTGATGGTTTGCGACAAAAATAACGACGCCAATAACGACGCGAGCAGTAAATTTGCAATGCTAATGGCGACGGTAACAGGGATTTTTTTTTTTGTCTGTGTGCTTTATTTGAGCCATACAAAATAGTTTCTGCACTGTGTACAATGCTCGTGCAAACAAAAACAAAGTATAATGAAATCATAACACTGATACATGAAATAAATACATGATTACATAATGAAAGCGATTGGTACAATCATGACAAGATATCACTAATACATAGAAAATGTCTACATAGATTAGGCGACCAAAAAATAAAGGTGTGTGAGCTCCAGGGATCCAAGGGCGAGCTACATATCCTCACCATCCGAAAGCTCGTCCCGTTGCAAAGGAGCATCGAATGGACTCTGCAAAAAAAGAAACAACAACACATCAGTCCACCATACAATAATGCATTCTAATTAAACATGGTAACTATGGACAAGAAAGATGAGTGACTTATAGGGTCGTCGCGTCTATACAATCGGTCGATCAATGAAGTGAGACCGTGCCTCTCTGCATATCGAGTCTCAAGGCCGGTCGGATCGCGATTTGTAATGGAGTGCTGCAAAGAAAACAAAATACTAACTGTTAGAAACATAATTGTCAGTACAAAGGATATTGTAAAAAAATAAACAAGCAAAACAAAAGAAAAACTTATAAAGTCCTCCCAATATATCTTGTGGCCGCCACTTCCAAGATGATGGACCACTCCAGCCTCGAGTCGTGCCCTCACCGCCTCGCACTGCTGACTCCAATGTCCTGGAGAATCTGTAGCCTCCTCCCTCAATCGGTGCCAGTCGTTCGCATCTAACCACTCGGGCTTTGCAACCCCACTCTTGAGTGCCTTGCATGCATCCGATCGTCTGTGTGACATATATGCATGCATGCAATCTATCATCTAGCCCATAGAAAATCTATCTATTAAGGCTGGAACTGGAAACTCCTCATGCAAGGATGCTACTATGTAGTCCTTGCTCCCCTCCGGTATGTTCTTCCAATGATCTAGGATATTGTGCCGAAAAACTTATTGGCATAATTGTCTCATGCGAGCCATCACCCTCCTCCCCTCATCATTCATGATGATGGCTCCTAACCTATCATCGACTCGATATGCATATCCCCCTGGGGTATGCCTAAGATGGGTCCTCTCTCATCTGCGTCCACGCTCCTAGGCATATCGAATAGTATCATGGAAAAGCTATGGTAATCCACCGTAACAATAATTTGCAAGTTCCCAAAATAATCCATCTCATCTATAATCGTGTTTGGATCCGTTGCTCGTCGCTGGCTCTCTTGCTCAAACCTTGCCATGATACCATAGTCCATTGTGGAGCGCATTTTGTCAATACGCTCCACGCGAAAATACCGTCCGCTTGACCATGCTGCACTATATATTTTGTACTGTACATTGAAACACTCAAATTAGATGTCGCATATAAAATATAGATACGACAAATCCTAAACACCTCATCACCTTTGGACTACATCCCCTCGAGAATTCCCACTCCTCCATTGAGACCTCTGTCCCTTCGTGAGACACTGCCGCCAAAGCTCCATGCAATCATTGTGTTGACATGAACCGCGGCATCTCCTTCATGCCCTTGGGATATCGAATCTGTTGATGACGCGTACTACGTTGGAATTCAGATCGCACTTCCTCTCGATCTTGCCTAGCAATCTGGTACTTGGCAAGCCATGCCTCCATAGAGGCATGGTGCAACATATAAAAGCGATTTACCTTCTCCTCCATTGTAGCATCCATTCTTTTTTCTACCCCATTTCCAACCACCACATCTC